>NC_066363.1:46781671-47091314 GCF_013377495.2 Cygnus atratus
GTGGAAATAGATGGCAAAGGTATGCTCCTGCTTTTTATTATAAAACTCTCAGGAGAAGGAATTCATAACAGTACCAGCTTAAAACTGTGGCAGCTAATAGAGTGAAGAGTCTTCTGTCCAGTACTTCCTCCTTTCTCACGAGTCCTTTGTCCTGAGTGTTTGCTGGTGACTTTTTGAAGACATGAACCATGTCATGTGCTCAGGGCAGCTCCAAATTGCACGCATGTGCGTTCATTTTCCTAATGTCTAAGCAAAGGAGGGGGCAGACTGTCATTTCCAAAGCTTGCAGCTTGAAAATTCATTGTATTTAATGTAGTCATTGTTATGGAAGTGTACTGAAAGACAATGTATGCAGTCTGGAAGAGCTCCGTGCATGTAAATCAGTGTGAATACTTGAGCTTGGGCTCATCTGGCTCAGAAGTAAAGTTATGGGTTTTTCTCTGATTTTCAACTGATGTTATAATACTTCAGTAGCACTGTGTGACCCTATACCAAAGAATGTTTTTTCTCTATGCTTTTTTTTTTTTTTAAAAAAAAAAAGTTTTAAAATTCTAAAAACAATTTGCACTTTGGTTCAGATGCCTGTAGCACATCTTGCTAGTGTCTTGACCTTGTGGTCCAAGTAAGAGTAAGGATTTGATGAAGAAATGACAATGCTGTCATTCAGCTGTTTACTAATGCGTTTCACTTCAACTGTTAGAAATGCTTGGTTATTTAATAAGGATAAGAAGCGGGTTAAAGAAAAATAGATTGTTTCCAGCAGGCAGTTTCTCTGAAATGTAAAGTGTATGAGTGAATCCATTATAAAGGCCCACTTTTTGTGTTTTTTGGTCATCAGTCTGAATTTAACAACTGTCTTGAAATGATGGTGGAGATAACTCTTGATTTCTAGTGGGACTTATACTTCAGTCATGTAGCTGCCGTTGAAAACCACCTCTTGCAATTAAGGTAAATAATAGCTTCCATTTCTGTGTGCTGTACTTAGCATGTCCCTCAGCTTCTGTGCCTTTTACAACTTGAGGGTCACATCTTCATGCAGAGGACCACGGGTATATGACTTAAGGTGGCTTTTATATACAAACATCTGGCTTGTCTAGGTGCGCAGTTACTTAGGATGTTTGCAATTTTGCGAGCAGCACAAGACTCGGCGACTTGAGAATTTCTCTCCAAATGTTTTACCATGACTGTTTCTTTCCTAATGATGCACAGAGGTACCATATACCAGAGGTGTTGCATGCAATAACATTAAATGTATAATAACATCGAAGATGAAAATGTCTTCACTAGAAACCCTACTGTTTACATCAAAAGAAATGTGGATTTCTTCCTGTGTTGTCAATTTGCAATGCCAGCACAGTTTATGGTCAAGTTTGTATATTTAACAATTTATACCATTATACTTCCTGGACTAGTGTGAGATTAAGTATAATGTCTTATTTGTCTCAGTTTTCTGTAGCATGTCGAAAAACACATGCCAGCTAAAAGTGCCTTTTAATTGTTTAATATATTTTTCTGCTTATATTTAGCACGTTTAATACAGAAATATGTATTTCTAGATCTCTGGCTGGTCACTGGGATCACATATTTCAAAGTGTACTGGGGGTATTTTCATGTCATGTGAGAACTTGAAAAGATTTCTGCGGTACCGATATATCTTTTTCTCAGGTAACTGAATTGCCACAGTATGTTTTATCAGGGTAGTCCAGTTATGTGTTCATCTGGTCAATGCTTCTCTCTTCTCGTTTCTTGAAAAGGAATGTATTCGTGAGAGAAACTTAAGGCTGTCTCGTTCTTCCAGCTCAGTTTCTGCGGTTGCTTAGGTGAAATCTTTGAGTTCATGTTCTTTCTGACAAACTGATGAAAATGTAGTAGAGGTTAGGCTTTTGTTTACAACCTCTTGATATCAGAAGGAAGAATATGATGCTTATGGATGTCTTTTTATTTGTTCTATTTTAACTCAGCTCTTGGTATGACAATATAAACCTTAGACTGGAGACAACTGTACACTAAGGTTGACTTTTCACTGTGCTTATGTTGGTACATTTAGGGTAAAAGTTCAGGCACAAATTGCAGTTCACTTTTCCATACGAGAAAGTTGTGACTTTTTTTTAAATAAATAAAAAGTAACTATACTACCAGCTAGAGTAATTAGCGTACGTCTTTCTCATGTCTCTGTGTGTAACTATATGTATGTTACGTGAGTGGAGTTAAGTAGAGGGAACTTCAGAAGATCGCCTGATCATCTCTGAAGGGATCACTTGAGCTTTCAGAGTGAATGATCCCTGCAGTCCTGCCAGCTTGGTTTAGTTTTCTGCATGGAAACAGCCTCCACTGGAGTGAGCAGGGCAAGACTTGGTGCTCCAGAGTACACGAGCACCCCTCAGCAGTCCCGTGGAGCAGAGGAGTTTCCTGAAGGATTTCAGGAACAAGCATCCTTGCAGGGAAAAGAGGGAGGGATAATTTTATCAACTAGTATGTAAGTGTCCAGTTCTGTAGGCTTCATGCTGGAAAAACTTGTACAGATTTTAGTGATAGTGTTGCCTTCGTATGGAGTACAGGGTCAGCCTCGAGTATGTTGGTGTGTCAGTAGCCTTATCACCCTAGATGACAGCAATGGGTTTCTGGAGAACCTGTTTTGCCATAATATAGTGCTGACTATAAGCATCCTTTTAGTTGCATCGCCAGTGATATGCTATTAATTGCTGTTTTTAAGGCGTGTTTAGATCAGTTGGGAAAAGGGTTGTAAAATACGAGAAGCTTTCTGCACGAGTGTCTCAGTGGCTTCTTGCTGGGGTTGTGATGTTTGTGATTTATTCATGTCAAACTGACACACACAACTGAATTCCACATCAAGTTCTCTTCATTCGTGCCATTTTATTACTAGCCTTCCAGCCCAGAAAATGGAAAATGTGTGAAGCCCTTCTTTGTTCTAAATCAAAATGCAAAGAATCCATAAATGTCGACTGCTTGCTTGTTTCATGTGTTTATTTTGAAGCGAATTCAATGCATATAGGAAATGAGGTTTGAAATCCTCACTATTTCTGAGGATTTTGGCAATCTCTGGGAATGGCTCTTAGCCTGAATTAGTTGGACCTGCTCATGGAGGGCAGATTGAGCAAGGATTAGCCAGTCCCTAGCCCCCCTCCAAAATCACCACTCAGTATGAATGCAAATGAAGGTACCACTACTTGCTGCTTGGGTTTGATTCTGTGTGGTTCTGAAAATCCTGATGTATCAAAATGCTAAATAATTGCTTTATTTGAAATGCATATTTGAATAGTCTAGTGCTGTTTCCAGATAAATCAAGAGCCAGGTTACTGTAGTTTGGATCAGAGTAAAAGTTGGAGACCACCATTAAGAAGAAATGAAAAAGCTGGTTTTGTTGTTGACACCAGACTAATACCGAGACTTCAGCTCCTCAGTCTGACAGAGAATAAATTTAAATATGTGAACATTGTCAGGGGAAGGGAGCAGGGAGAAAGCAAAATGTTGAAAGGCTCTCATCTGAGAACACATCTCTGCCAGCCAGCATCTAAATGAGGGCTGTGGTGTGCACAAAGTGGGAGCAAATCTGTGTTCCCAAAAACTTTGAAGCTAAAAAAACTTTGAAACTTTGAAAACTTTGAAACTTAAAACCATATAGGAATCATTCCTGTAGTATAAATGGCTTTTTAAGTCCAACTTTTAGTGATTGTTTTTGATCAAGTATAGCTTCCCAATAATTAAGTGTGGGTTAGATGATTTTATTTGAAATGGAGGTGTTATGGTGGGGAAAAGATCCCTTCTGGAAGAAAGGAAAGTGCTTTTACAGGGACTCAAATTTTGCCATCTTGTTCTATCTGCATAAATGAAGCATGGTGAATTGTTTCAATTAGCAACACTCCTAACATAAAAAGGTTTTCTTTTTTTTTTTTCTTTGTGGTTTTGGCTGCTTCCATCTCTTGTATTAAAGAATTGCTGCACTGCTGCATACACTTCTGGGTAAGATAAATCCTAAAAACCAAGAAGCGACAGCTTTGTTTCATGCTACATATATATATATAAAATCTGTAAATATATACGTATGTTTGTATATAAACATTTATATGTATATATATGCATATAGTTATCCTGGTACAAGAACTGCTACAGTCATTCCTAGCTGTAGAAAAGGAGTGCATCCTCTCAAAGATGCTTTAACAGAGCAATACTCCATCAGCACACAGCACCTTTTTAGACCTGAGAGTCTAGAAAAATGGCATAGCTTTCTGAAAGCGATGGGGAAAAAAATGAGGAGGAAAATGAAGAAAATGAGAAGGAAAAATGTCCTGCAATCTTTGCAACAAAACATTTTTATTTTATTTTTTCCTAACTGGAAATAAGTTGACTTTGGAAAGTATCCCATCAGTGAAAGGGAATGCAAGAAGGATGAAGCTTGATATGTGTGACTGATTTCATGGGGAGCTAAGCCCTAGCAAGCAGAAGCATTTCCTGGCGGCCTGGATGTGCTTAATACCTTCTGGAGGCTTCTTATTCTGAGGCTTATATTTTCTGAATTATAGAAAATAAGGGCAAGCTTGTGAAAGGTGCAGAAAGAGCTTTCAGGATCCATCAGGGTTCCTGTAACAACTGATCTACCTGGTGTTTTTCCCAGTAAAGTTTAAATATTAATTTTTACCCCAATATTTGCACAGCACCAGCCTTTCCACAGGGGGCCTGGAAAAAAAATAAAAGAAGAAAGCTAAGCTTGGCTGACTTGCACCTTGTTGCTTGACTTTGAAGCAGATTTCTACCTGAGGCATGCTCAAACAAAACAGGAGCAGGTTCAGGTGTTCCTTTTCTTGGGAACCCTGGGCGAGTTTTTGCCCAAAGGAGGTCTTAGGGTATCCTGAACCTCTGCCACGTGCTTCTGCAGTAAAAGTACCGCTGCCTTTGATCTTTATTTTAAGGACTGGAAAACTACAGAGAGAAGTCATGCAGACAGCTTTCTCACTACGTGAGGTTAGTTACCGCATAACGTCTGCCGAGTACATGTACAGAAATCCAGGTTTATGCACAGAAGAACCCGGCCTCAAGTGAGATGTGCTGCTTGCTCTCAGGTGTACGAACTGCAGACTCTGAAGCCTAATTGCTGTCTGCTTCAAATTCATCGTTGCAAGTGCTTTTTATTTAAAAGGTTCAGGTTTTGTTGTTGTTGTGGTTTTTTTGTTTGTTTTTAATGAAAAGAGAAGCAAATGAATGGTACATTTCTCCCCTCAAAGAACTTCTTGTATTTACTTGCTGGATTCTGGAAAAAGTGACCTAAAAATGAATACGCATAAATGTTCTGTAATGGACAGTTAACTATGAAGCTAAACAATCATTGGGGATAAGGTAAATAGGGCTATTTTACAGCTTAAACTGCTAAGTCAAATTTTGTCTGTACTGAACTACACACTTTCATTTTGGGGCATCATTGCATGAGGCTTTTGATTTTGGACACCTGCACATCTGCTGGTGCTGCCTTAAGCTGTAGAAAGTTGTAAAGTTCTGCTACTTAAAAACATAATACAACTTCTCATCTCTTCAAAAGTGAGGAATTTAAAGATAAATGCTGGGAAGTTTTTGTATTTAAAAAAAAAAAAATCTTAGTAAGATGCAAACCCAAAAGCTTGAGTCTGTTCACATTTCCAAAGTAAATTAAAACTGTTCTTCTTCCTGCCAAATCAAAACCTGTTTATATACTTGGTAATTACTTTCACAGCTTAACGCTTTATTTATTCAAAAGCTTAAAAATGTTCATAACGTTTTCCTTTCATTTGTTTCCTTAAGTTAATTAGAGCATGATCAGTTTTTATTTAGTAAGTGGAAAACTCTAAAAAGTAAGCAAAAGCGTAATGAAATCTCATAGTATGATTGCTCTGTGAGCATCTTGTAGCTTAGCATCTCAGAACAATTTAAAAAGGCAGCAAGCCATTACATTTTCTTCTCTAAGTTCTCTTCTTTGGGGTGATGGAGAGCAAGTGTCTAAACATCTTAAACCAACCTAATACAACGCACAAGTTCGTGCATATTAAATTTTGTCATCTGAAATATTAGACGTATTTTTTCTTGCTAGTGAAACATCTGAGGAAAGTGGCCTACTCACTATATGCATACACATTCTGATGTTTGATTTTTGGCTGATCAATTCTGTTATATTTTTAATTTTAGCTGCCTTGGCTTCCCTTCCCTCTGGCCGGAGGGATTACACTGAGGGTGCTGGGTGAGGTTTTCTGTAGCAAGGTCCCCGGATATTGCTGCCACGAGGCTGCTTCAGAGTTGAATGAGGTGACAGTACTTGAAATGATTGTTTGCATTTAACTTCAAGTAGCTGCAGAAGTATTTGGAAAAACATTGCTAGGGGTAGAATAAATTATTCTGGAAACTCTCTTAACATGAATGACCTCCTATATGACTAATGCCCAATTAGAAACCAAATTAGATGGAAATGTGCAGAACAATTAGCCAGGCCCATAAATGGTACTGTGAATCATGTCTTTACCCGTAACCTCTTTGCAAGATACACTTCACAAAATCTAATTGCTCCACTAATGTTTACAACAGCAAAAACGTCTCCACCAGTTCACAGTTTGCATTAGGTGATGCAATGGTGATGACTCCTGGCTCTCTGTCACCAAGGAACGAAGCAGATGATCTGTCGCCCTTCCTGCTACCCTGAAGTCAAAGTGGGTGAGAATAATGTATCACATCTCTTCTGAAATATTATGATTTGAGGCTCAGACACCAAGATAAACTTCTAATTGTTAAGGTGAAACTTATTCTTTATTCTGAGAGTGGATGTTTTTCTGGATACTTCTAAGATGTGTGTGTTTTCTTCAGGGCTAAAGCCTAGCCTCACATTAACCCTTGTCCCACTGCAGTCAGGGGGTGAGGACCACCGCCTGGTCCCACTGCAGAGGGAGCGAGTGTGCCCCTGACCCCCTCAATCCTCTCCCTCCATAGAGGCTGTTTGTAGTAGTGCATCTCCTTCATGTGTTTCTGATGGTGGCAATCAGGTGCCCATCAGGATGAAGCCATCTGACCAGTGTAAGAGAACAAGTGAATTTCAGATTTGAAATGAGAGAGAGAAAAATAGAGGGAGAAGCTTTTTCCCTTCCTGGACAATCGCAACCACCTTCCTGTCCCACCAACGTCCAGGAGATGCTGGGGGGTACACAGGGTGTGCTTTGTTTTGGGGGATGATGAAGGCCAATGTGTTCCCATGCCAGCTCACATACACCCCATCTCTGCCAGGACCCGGTGGTCTCACTGCCATGGCTTGATTTCCCACTTCTTAAGGGTGAGGAATCCCGGCTGGCAGCACTTTCACCTAACCCAGTGCAGGGGCCTGACTGAGGGCTGCTAAGCGCTTCCACTTCTCTTTTGTGGCTTCAGTTTTGAGTGAGAGAAAAAAAAAAAAAAAAAAAAAAGGGGGGGATCCCTTCGAAAGCAGGTTTGCTTGCTGCTGACACCAGGACTCCTACAAGGGGCTGCTCATGCAGCTGCTGCTGGTGGCCTTGGTTGAAGTTAGCACCACGCTGGCTATTGATGGCCTGCTCCTAGCTGTGATACTCAAATCGCATTTCCATACCAAATTCTTCATGCAAAAGATCTCCCGATAGCATTGTGCAGCCATAGGGATGTCAGATTTTACCTTGTGCAACATCAGTTGTGGATCCTAACTAAAAAGCACCAGCCCTTCCCCTGGGGAGAAGGGTGCATGTCGCCAGTGCTTCTGACGGGCAAGCAATTACCTGGTGGACAACACACTCACATCTGTGCTCAGCGTCTCATTTACAGGTGAGTGGAGTCGAGTTTTGGGAGGTGGAGGGTTGGTTGGCTGCTTTGTGATTCTTGTGTGCTCAGAGCTGGAGCCCACCCCATGGGTTTTAGCTGAGAAGTTGGTCATGGCTAGGTCACATGGCTCAGGAAACAGGCAGGGGGGGAGAAGGAGCAAGCCTGCACAGAGGGAGGCAGCACTTGTGCTTAAATTTCATTTTTTTCCATAAAGCTACTGCTGTAATAGGATTTGCTGCTGCTGCTGCTAAGCTTGCAGTAAGCGCAGTAACCATGACATGGAGCTACTCGTACAGCTGAGACATGATGATATAATGGAAGAAGAGTATTGAATCAAGGTTTTCAGGCAAACTTAATTTTCACAATTTCCTGATTTTTTGAGGACATTGCCTTAATATCTCCTTAATATCTCTTAGTGTGTGTGTTTCATTGTGCAGCAGTCCAGTCCCATAACCGCAATGCTCCTAATATGCAAGTGCTGCTTATGCAGCCTGAGCAACTTTGCTGACAAATGAATAAAATAGCAGCAGCATCGCTGGGATGTGAACACACTGTTTATCCTGTGCCTTGGGGTCACCTGTCTGCTCCAGGCTTTTTGGCAATGGCCAACTTGTTCCATCATGTGAGACCCAAAGTCTTGTTCCATCGTGTGAGACCCTCAAGGAGAATCAAAGTGGAAGATGTCCCAGGAGGTCGTGGCAGCTTACGGACACCTCTCTCATTCCTCCCAAGAGAGGAGGGCAGCCCTTAATGCAGCCAGTTCATGACACTCACCATTGTGACTTTCCTTGGATCTCTAGGGTCATCCAGACCCCCTGATTATCACATGAATCAAAGACTTAATCTTTCCTTCTGGGCTCACCGCAGTTTTACCCCCAGAGCTGTGTGCTCTCATTTTGGGTGCATTTATCACTTGATAAAAGCCACGAGGTGGTTTTGCATCTGGCTGTGGGTGCTACCTATATCTGCAACTCCAGCAGGTTTAGAAAACAGACTACTCCTATAGGCTGGCAAAACAATTCCTGTAAATGTTTAAGTTATAGAAAAAATCTCAATAATGATTATTTTTGCCTGCTTTCATGCTTTTCACATTTTATATGTAAAGCTTTTTTTCCTTGGTACCATGCTTTCAGGTTTGCTTACCTTTTTCCTGTGGTACACTACAATTGCTTGCTGTGTTTGCATCCCTTTTTGTTGTGTACAGTTTAATTTAGGAGTAAGAAGCACTGGTGGTTGTTCTGCTTCATTTCTGAAAGCACACTGAGTGTAGGCTGTGTAGAAAACTGTCAGTCACTCGCTGTAGGTACACAGTACCCCACCCACAAAGCTCCTTCCAAGTCCTTGCTCTTCAATGGAGCCAATTGTTTCACGGTGTTTATAACCAGTGCTATTTCTGGACCATTTCCTAAAACCTGACTGTTTTAAGGCCTACCCACTTGGCGGTTTGGCTTTCTGCTCTGACATATTACAGAATAAAGTACAAGAGCCAATTTCCATGGGTGTATGTTGCAGCAACTGGTGCACGGGCAGGTGGGACCTGGGACATCTCCCGTAGTGTGGGGCTCAGATCCCCCATGTTGGGTTGGCTTTGGAGCTCAAGGGGTGTGGGTTTGGACGCAAACCTTCCAGCAGTGGAGGCAGCATCCAGGCTGTATGTGAATCTGTATGAAATTCAAGCTGCCCCAAATGCAAAGCAGTATATCACTGCTGTTGGGCTGATTCACAGCTCCATCTACCCCCTTGCTAATTGTGCTTGAGGAGCGATCATTTAACATAAAATGTACCTTGTTTGCTTCCTGGGGCTTTGGCGGAGTTGTTTCAGATTTGTATTGGCTGAATTGCTGTATGAAGGTTCAGCTCTTGTCTTCTGATCGCAAGTAGCAGAGCAGCAAGACCTGCTGTCTAAAGCTATGGCAACATCACAGTCCAAAAATCATATCCCATAAGAGAATATTTTATCAGCTTCCCTGTTAACTTTTTTCTGTAGGAGGACTTTTACATGACATCTCGTCCCTCGGGTGTCCGAGGTCATCAGTCACACCCCGAAATGCCTATTTCTCTGCTCTGCCTGTAGAAGAGAACCCACCTCACACAACCGATGCCTCCACCATCTTCGTGGCCCCATCACTGTGCTGTTAGGTCCACGTCCCCTTCCTGTGCTGAAGAGCCCCAGACTGGCCCCGACCCTCCAGATGTGGCCCCACCAGTGCTGAGAAACACAGAAACAGGGTACAAGAGTGAGTGACAGAGACCTTGCTTTTGGGCTCCCCGTGATTCTCTGCCGATGTCACAGAAATAAGGAGCATCCTTGTTGCTGCAGTGGGACACTCAGCTGGCCTGGGGGTATTTCTGCAAAGCACGAGGTGCTGTGGGTGTTGTTACCCACGCTGCATTTTCTGTTAGAAGACACAGTGCTTCCAAAACTGCTTTTGTAAGCATTGCTTCTTCAGGCCTGTCCTTCACTGTCAGCCTGTAGGGCTGCTGCTTTGTGCTGCCCTTTTCAATAGGCTCGGGGGCTGGCTCCCTGACGGGGCTGAGCAAAGCACAGCTGCACTGTGATCAGCTCTGGCTGCAGGCATGGGTGGCCCAGGCCCCCAGCGTGAAGGTGGCACAGCCACCATCCTGTCCGTGTGGCACGGTGAGGCTGACGGACGCCGTGAGTAGGATGTTGAAGAGTTTCTCTGGCTGCATTTGCAGCGGGCCCCAGCCATTACCCACACACTCCCCCTGGGTGCTCCCCTCCCAGAGATAATTTGGGGTGCTGTTAGGTCAATAAAGCACCGTGTTTTTTTTCACTCTGTACACCACAGTTTGATATTCTCTCTCCTCTGCTTTATCTTCTACCCCCAAGATGATGATTTTTATGCTCTCAGTGTAGTGACCCCCAGCTGTTTTATATTTATGCTCCCAGCAGTTGTTTGGTTTACTCTTGTTTGCTGATCTTCACAGATCTGTGACTCTTCCCTGCATGCAGCGGCTACTGAGATGGAGAGTTGTGTCTGTATCTGTTATTTTATTTGCAAAAGGAGAGACTGAGAGGTCAGATACTGAAGTGGGGTTCAGTACTTAAGTAGGATCTGGACCAAAGAGCAAATCCCATAAAAATAACAAGGCTTGGTGGTGCAGGGGTGGAGGTGCTCCTTCCCTTTGAGCGTTGCCAGTGCACCCTGCCAATGGTCTTATCCCCCAGACTGAGGTGGGGAGTGCTTTCTTTTCTTGGCAGGCCTGAGCAGAGGTGATTGGGAGCAGTTCCTTGCTGCTGTTGTACATCCTCTCCTCTTTCCTCCCAGCCATCACATCTCCATCTAGCTCTGATGTCAGGTTTGGGGATGTCAGAGCAGCCTTGATGGGCTGCGCTGCCCCAGTCCTGAGAAAGGAGGAGGTGGAGCAAGGACAGAGACAAAATGTGGACTTTGGCCTTCAGAAGGCCAAAGAAACAAAGAGGAGTACTGTGATAAGCAAGGATGAGGAATCTTCCAGAGATTGATGCAAACTCTGATGCAAACCCTCAGCTCCTCCCTCTGCTAAGAACGGTGCTTCTTTTTCTTTGGCTTCTAGAAGGAAATCCATAACTCATATGTTGTGTACAGTAAAGAGAAATGTTAAACACAACCCTGAAACTGCAAGGTCAGGTGTGGCATCCTGGGTCCAACAATGATGTCAGGAGCAAAGTCGCCTTTCCCTGTGCTCCTCCCAGCTTCAGGAGAGCAAACAGTCTGTGAAGAATGGTGCCTGGCAGGAGAGGAGTGGTGTGGAAATAGAGAGCAAGATAGATATGAGTGAGAAATCTGCTGAGAGCAACTTGTTGTTCTCTAGATTTTGACAGATCTACTCCTTAATGTTCTCATGGGGAACATCCTTCAGAAATGATCTCCACAGCTGTTTTTCAGATTTGCACTCCATGCAGAGAGCTGGTCCAGCTACGGCACCTGCATTTTCCCCAAAGCTCAGCATCACCAGGACCTGAGACTTTCACATCACCCCCCTGTAGTTCCTGGCCTCCCCTAAAAGACCACTGTTCATCTCTCTGACCACACAGTTACATTTTAAAACCTTGTAGTTTATAAACAGTCAGGATTAAAGCCAGCAAGCTTCAGGTTTTGCTAGTTTGGCTTTATATGTATCTCAAAAAATTGAGAGATCGTCTACCAAGGGAACTAGAGGGTACATATTGAGACAAGCTGGCTTGTGGGGTGTAGCCTTGACCTGTTGTCAAGCACTATCTTCCATGGAGATGTGTTGGATTTTCTTTGGAGGATGCTGAGGAGGAGAGGGAGGTAGAGGAGGAGGAGGGAGAAATCCCCATCACCTCAGTGAGGGAAGGAGGGGGATGCTCGGTGTCGTGCTGTGGCATCTCTGCTGGTTGTGAAGGAGGTGGGAGGCAGCCTGGCAAGTGCTGGCTCCAGGCTGGGGCCTGAGGCACTGCCACTGCTGCCAGATGTGAGCGAGGGAAGGACCTTTCTTCTGGGCTGGCTCCCACATCGGAGTGAAATTTCCCAGCAGCAATGGGAAGGGAGAAAGGAAATGTTATTCACCTATCAAAGGCTTCCCTGCCTGTCTTTCATTTGTGACTGGGATGATAAGAGCAAGGACAATCCTACAAACAGTGTCACAGAGCCGGGGACTCTCGCTTCCTGCTCTTCCCCTCTGCCTCCAGTGCCTCCCACCATCAGACAGATCCCTGGAGCTGCTCTGAAGAGAAATGCAAGGAGTGGGAGAAGGAAGCAGTCTGACCACATTGACTCAGCTCCATTCCTTCAGCAAGCTATATATATATTTATTTTATATTCATTTGAACAGCAGAAAGTTTGGCAATAATGGCAGCCTGGGAAGTATGCACTGTGTTTGTGCTTTTGACCCCTCCGGCTTGGCTCTCCCACATGATGTTTTGAAGACCCACCACTGTGCTGTTTTTAAGCAAAGCAACAAATCAAAATTTGTCTCACTACGAGGCTAGGGCCCGTTGGGATGCCCTCTGTCTGGCTGTGCTAGGACGTGTAGCCTGAAGGGCAAGGCCAGTACCAAGTGCTGGACTTCAAGGAACCGCTGATGCATTTCAGCCAGCAGTCAGCAAATCAATGTCAACGAGGCTGTGTTAAGCTGTCAGGGTGCTCTGCAATCCTTTCCCATTGTTCCTATTTCTTTCTTTATTTTTTTTAACCCTTTTCTCAGCAAAAATTTACCGAGGCCAGATCTTCAGCTGGGGGCAACTCTACGGGCACAAACTGTACTGAGCAGGCTTGTGTTTGCCAAGCATTTCAGCTGGGTTTCCATCACTAGAACAAGCTATGTGATTCCTGAAGTGGCTGAAGTCAGATTTCTCAGGATTCATTTTTGATAGACAGTTGTCTTTTATATGGCAGCTTATTCCCTAGTAGCTTTACATTTTTGTTATTTACCTAATTACTTTCACCTTCTACTTCCAATAATGCATTTGACTGAGTATGCTGCAAGTAATCACTGCTTCCTCCATTGTACAGGAGTGTAAATAAATCTTGTGATGGGATTTTTTTAAAAGGTCAGATGCTGGGGCTAGCTCCCCTACTGAAGTCAGTGAAATGTTTTCTTCTGACTGGTGAGAAAAGGGTCAAAAAAATGGGGGATGCTTTTGGGAAGGACACCCTTCTTCTCAGCATATCAGCCCATTAAGCAGAATGGTACTGGGCCGACAAGCCCAACAGCATCTCAGCATAAAGCAGAAATTAACACCCTCTGCTCTCTGAAACAGGACCTGATCCCCGAACTGGGCTTGCAGGGGAGCAAAGCTGGAGGAGAAGGCACAGACTGGCATTGCCGGTGTCCCAGCAAGGTTCAGCGAGGTGGGAATGGAGACTGCAGAGTGACAGCCCGGGCCTCTGAAATGGCTGTTGGCGAGGCTGGGCTGTCACGCTGGTTCTTCGCCGAAACCACCTCATAAATTCCCTGTGTACAAAAATATATCTATGGATCATGCCTTAGGGGGAAGGATGCGAACGGGGCTGGATGTGGCCGAGTGAAAGGCAGCGCAGCTCCGACCCGAAGCCGGCCTGCAGTGGCTGCCCAGGCCGTGGTGCTACGTGAAGGTGCGTGTGGGCCCGCGCGTGTACGTGCACACCGGCGTGTGCACGTAGCCACCCTGTAGCTCTATACAGCCCTGCTACACGATCATGAACTGGCAGACGTACGGCAGCTGCTCCTTGCACCTCTTGTCAAACCACTTGCCCACCGCCGCCCCCGACAGGGCCGCGCAGTTTTCCAGCTTGCCGCCGTCGGGCTGGGTGGTGATCTCGGTCTCCCAGTTCTTGTAGCGGATGGGGCCGCCTGCCATGTCGACCCACTTGCCCTCGGCCGCCATGTCGTTGAGGCCCAGCCAGATCTCCGCCTCGGCCCCGATGCTCTTGCGCATGTAGTCGTAGAGCGCGTCGTTCTCCTCCCCGCTCTGCGGCGTGCCGAGCGTGCCACCCTGCGAGATGCAGTGCTCGCTGGCCTCGTGGTACGTCTTGCTCTCAGAGAATGCCAGGTAGCATTTTAGGTGAATTTTGGTGCCTTTCAGGCAGACTGAGAGGTCGCCGCACGGATGAGACAGAGGGAGAAGAAGGGAATTGGTTTTAAAATCGGCACTCATTTCTTGGGCAAGCTGTGGTGCTGCTGCCAGCAGCACAAGCATCCCTAGGGGCCCCTCACACCTATGTCCCATGTGGGAAGGATGTGGCCTCCACATTTGGAAACCCTCCCAAAAAGGATCTGAGGGTGCCCATGTCTCTGTCTGTCCTCAGTGTCCCCTCTCCCTGTCTGTTCTCTTCCCGAAATGGAGCTGTGCTTTCTCGCCTCGGGAGGCAACATTTGTCTCTGCTGGGGGCTGGAGTGTTTTGGAAAAAACAGCCTGCAATTCCAATTCAACCATCTTGATTATGCAAGCGTGAAAAAAAATTCTTTTTTTTTAATACGTTTTGATCAGAAGTGTTGCGCTTGCATAGCTTGAGGTCTTCAGAGGAAATATCTACTTGCCTCTGATTTTAATGTTAAGAGCAGCGATTTTTAAAAATTTTTAAGCTTTAAACCCTGAGAGTGCAGGGTACTCGATCCAAACAATAGTTAATCAGAGCCATTCATTAATATCCAGACCAATTACATCTCAGTGAATGTGAGCTTGGATCTAAAGCCTTGATTTTGCTTGTGTTTCTTTCTTTTAGGGAGGAAATTCTCCCTAACTTGCATTTTTAGCACATTTCTGTAGCATGTTCTGCAAGTCCCTCTCCTACTGATGTCATGGAGTTTGCAGAGAATAACCATGGAGCAGGTCTGGAAAATGAACATTTTGAGACCATACTCTGTGCGTGTCACACAAGGCATGGTGGGAATGACCCCCAGCAACGTTCCCTGGGCAAGACCACGGTATGTATGAGGGATCAGGTAACCGTCTCACTGGGCTTCAGCCAAAAGACTGCAGCAAACAAAGAGTAAACTGTGTTTGACTGAAGTGCAAAATAATCTATTACCCATCCCGCTGATTCATGGAGGAAAATGAACATCTGGCTTAGTGTCATGGAAATATCAATAGCTTTAGAAATGGGAAGCTCTAGCACATAAAGAAGGGGGCCATATGCTGCACAACTCATGTCATTAACTGCCAGAGGAGCTTCCTCTGCCTGGAGGAACTGCAACGAGGCCACGCATTGCTTTGATCCCCAGCTCTCTCCCTGTGATGGACACCTCATCACAGAGTGCTTGGGCATCCCTTATCGATATGTATGGAGCAATGGTAACTGCTTTATAAGCAGCTCCTCTCTCAAAGTGAAAGCCATGCCTTCTTCAAGGACTCCTTTACCTGTCTGAAGTGCTTGCTTTTCCTTCAGTAGAGCAACTTCCTGAGAGATGTTGTCAATCATGGCCTTCAGGTCTTCAATCATTTTGAGGCTTACACCATCTGTTGGAGAAATCAAGGGAGGAGCATAAACATCCACTGCATCCCCAAGGGAGGCAGCTGAAGCTGTTCCTATAATCAAAAATCCCCATTTCCCTGCCTGCAGAGAAAGACAAACAAAAAGCATCCACAAAGCTAACATCTGTCCCTTAGCATACCCATCAGAGAGAATATTTGCTCTCTAGCCTGGTTGCGCCAGCAGCCCAGATTCCTACACTGGCAGGCACGCCATCACAGCTACCTCTTCCCCCTCCCTGCCTGGGGACAGGTACCAAAAAAAGAGCCAGAGCTGGTCTTCTGCAATGGGAAGATGCTTCCTTGGCTGGGGAGTTGGTTGTGGCCTCCTACCCAAGCCTGTGTCTTGCTAGGTGTGTTGCCTCTGGCATTGTAGATGCTCTTACCCAGCAGACAAAGTGCTACAAGGGGAACAACGAGATCACAGAGATACTTTCTTAAGGAAATGCTTCTTGGTCTTAAATAACAAAGACTTCTGAAGACAGCTTCCTCCTGGAACATAAAGGACAAAACCTTCTTTGCAATGAGGACCCACCCTGTTTTCCTTGCAGCCTCCTTTGTAAAGCTAGTCGGGCTCACACACTTTCCCTGCTGCAAGCCACCATAATGTCTCCTAAGACAAGGGATGCGAAGGAGCTGAAAAAGCCTTTGGTAAGATTTTGCTAGCCTTGAACAGCAACCTGTGGCTTAGCACCAGCTGGTCATCAGACCCTGATTTCTCCTGCGTAGGAGCAGAAGAGCCAGTTATGGCATGGAGGTGGGAGATCAGACACTAGGGAATTTGTATCATTGCACTGTCCCTGTTCAGGTGCTGCTGCTTCATCTCTCCTGGTGTAAGCAGCTGGGAGTCAGAGGGATCAGGAGGAGGGCTTTAAGCTGCTTTACTCCTTGCTCAATTAACTTCAATGGGTCCAGTTAATACTAAGGCACTAGCTATTATTTTGGTGCCTTTAATGAAACACTTTGTGGGAAACAGCTAATTAACTAACAGTCTTGTTCATCCATGTCTCTTGCAGCACAACAAATGTCCCCCAGGTTTAAGTAACATCCAAAGGCCATGGTGAGATATCCTTAGTGAGCCTTGGGGCAGCTCCAGCTGGGTTTGCTGTGCCAGTCTCATGCTGGAGGGTCCCTGACACACTGGAAGGTGGACACATCTCTTTGATAACTACCCTGTCCTGCTCACTGCCAGGTTTCCAAGTCATTGGCTTCCAAGTCATTCCTGCAGCAGTAACTTCGCCTGGGGAGAAAAGGGATCCAGCAACAAAATCATTAATTTTTTTTTTTTTTTGTGAAAAGGGATTCATATTTCTGGCAACTCCTTTCCACTGGTTGATTTGCACTTCAGCCAAAAAGCAAGTGCTATGGCTATGTCAGCAAATGCTGATTTTTCTATTTTTCATTCTTTTTTTTGCCAGCCGTATTTTCCTGTGTACTTCTATGTCCTCAAGGCCCAGCCTTTCCCTGGAGCACAGGAGGGGCCGGAGCACCCCCGCACAGGTTTTGTATTGCTGGAAATGTTCACAGGCACTTTCTGAGGTCCCTTCCTTACTAACAAGAAGCTATGGGATCACACAAGGATTTGGGGCAGATTCAGGAGCCCAACTCAGCCTCTACTCACTGATTTAAGAATCTGGACTCCAAATACCTTTAAAATACATGTGAGGGCTACACAGAGGTGCTCCCCCTGTGCCCTCATGGCCCCTGTCATGGCTGTGATGAGGGGTCCCCAGCCTGGACCCCCGGAGGCATTGCCCCAGGCAGGGCTCAGGGGGAGTTCACTGAACTGCTGTGGCTGGAAAAATTACCGGGCAGCAATCTGAGGGGGGAGGGAAACACAGGCAAAGCGAACTTGTTATTTCAGCATTTTCAAAATGCTGTGTTTTGGCTTTTTCACATCAAAATGGCACCATTTTTGTTCTGAAGCGGATCCAAATGTAAGCGATAATTACATCATGTAAAAAGAAGAAAAAGCCCAAGAAAAAAAAAGAAAAAAAGAGAACTGAAGAAGCTTGGCTCGAAGCATCATTTTCTTTTCTAACACTCGTGGCTTGGCCCTGCAGATTAAAGAGCTCGAACCCAACAAAAAGCCTGACCCTGTGATGGCCTCACCCTGCCCAAACCACCCCAGAGAAGGGCTGGGGACAGGAGGGTGACATCCTGCCCTTGTCATGGGTGGGCTTGGAGGTGGCAAGGGGTTGGGGCCAAGAAGAGTCCCTCCAGGGGTTATGAGTGCTTTCCTCGCTCCTTCTGCACCCCCCTGGTGCTTGTCAAAGTTGGAAATCTGTTAACTCAGCAGTGCTGAGCACTTCCAGTAAAGGCAGGGCACCTAACCCACCACGGGGCTGGATGCAGCCAGCCAAAAAATGCCAGGCTAGTGCGGATTCTTCTTTTCCCCACAGAAAACTTGACCTCTCCTGTGGTGAGAAACCCTGAGGAAAAACAATGCCTCCAGCTCTTTCATATGGCTTGATTTCCAGGGGGAAAAAAAAAAAAAAATTGGCCCCTCAAAAAAAGTGGTTTAGGTTGGAGATCGTTTTTCCTGTCCCAAAGGTGATTTTTCTCCCATCACGTTTTTTTTTTTTTTTTCTCCCACCTTCCTGTCACCCGTTGGTTACAGTCAGCATTTCCAGTGATATGGAGAGAAAGATAAGGTTTCCCTAAGAAATGAGCTTCTCTTCTGGCACATCCCAGCAGTGCAATGCAGACAAGTGCCCTGCACCAGTCCAGGAGGGCACTTCTGCTGCAGAAGGCAGGCACAAGGCACCGACGTGGGCTCAGCAGATACGGAGCGCTTTCATAGAAAGATCCACTGGGAGAAAATGGAAAAGTTTCTCAAGGACAGGACCCGACAAAAATAGCCGCCGGGAGAGCGTGCAGGGCAGCCCGGCCAAACAAAATTCCTGGGATGCTTCCTCCTTGCTCTCGGGTCTGCTCCAAAGGGCAAAGCCAAGCGCAGGCGACTGCAGCTGGACCCAGCAGCGGGCAGGATCGCACGCCACGGGCTGCAGCACCAGCCGCCTGCTTACCTGCCCTGTCCTCTGCGCTGTGCCACGGGGAGGAAGGGCTTTAAATGCTTTAAAACAAAGAGCCCTGCTGCTGTTTAATGGGTGATACAGTGCTGCTTTTGCCTGCCTGCTCCTGGCTGCAAATCTGCAACAGCTGTCTGGCATCTAGCGCTTAATGTCTTCCAAAAAAATGAATGAGTAGAGGTAGGGGTCGTAGAAACGGAGACGTTAGTAAGGGGAAAGTCTGGGGAGAACCTTAGAACATGGGAAATAGGGTGCCCTACAATGCTCAAAACGAATGTAGTCAGGGCAGCAACGTGCCCAAACCATTTCTGTATCCTTGCTAGTTTACAGAAGGACTACACAAGCACTCCTGCGGGAGGTAGAAAAAAGACACGATTAAGTTTTAAATGCTTTTTTAAAAGCTTCATCTCAGCACTCTTAAACAACTAGACTAATTGCATCCCCCCCAGCCGGGCAGGGTCCCCGAGGCTCTGCTCACCTTTCTTGGCTGCTGTCGGCTTCTGCCGCCCCTTGCCGTTTTGCTGGCCGGAGACCTGGGCGAGGGAGACGAGGCAGAGGAGCAGGCAGGCTCCCCGCAGCACCATGCCGCTGCCGTCCGGAGCCGAGAGGAGCTGGAGTGAGGCTGCTCTGCCCCTGGACAGCCTGCTTAGCACCGGCTTTAATCAAAACTGTCTGGCCAAGAAAGAAGTCTCCAGGCTTCCAGCAGCCGCCCGGCCGCAGGGAGGGTTCAGGCGGCTCCGGCCAATGCTGAGAACGGCCCAGCCAGCTTTCGTTTCTCAGCCTGCTGCTTGTTTTTGTTATAAAACAAAACAAAACAAAATAAACCGAACGCAAAATACCACAAGCCTGCTGAGAGGCGACTCGGCTAAACATAAGGGAAAGGCTGGGAATATAGCTGGGATGGTTTCCTATGGGTTTCTGCACAGTGATTGAGCTCACGTTTCAGTGATGGAGATGGCCACGTGAAGCACAAAAAATGGGGTTTGGGTGGCAGAGGGAACACAGCCCCTCTGCGGGGCTGCCTGCAAGGGGTGCTGTCAGTGCCCAAGCACCCAGCTCCTGCCACGGTGCCACCCCAAGCACCCCAGGGAAGTCTTGGACTACCACCCTGCAAAGGGCTGCTGTGGACCCGCTGCTTGAGTGCAGACAAATAGGGCTGTAGGGCTTGCTTTTCTAGTTGACAGTAGCTTCTGTAACTTTATTTTTGGGCCCCTCTCCCAAAGGGGGATGCTGCGCACAGCATTCTTTTGGTACATGTGGCCGTGCCTTTGCTCCTGCCCAGCTCCTGTGGTTCAATCCGGAGCATGTCAGCCCCTATGTTTCTCCCTTCACTTCCCTCAGAAGCTGTAGCATCAGTGCTTGGTCTCCTGGGGATTAAACAAAGGCATCCACACACGTGTTTTTCCCACAGCTAACAAAAAATAAAACCAAGCCAGCTTCCCTTGCTCGCCAGGCCGGGCGGCAGAGGCTGATGATAGTGCAGGATAAGGAGGCGCTGGCTCTGTGCTGTGCCCTTGCTGGTGGCTTGGTGCCCGGCGTCTGGGACCTGCCTGGGACTGACCTTGTTACCAGCACTGCTGTTCTTTGTACCCGTGTGGCTGGGGACAGAGCTCTGGGCTTTTGGATCTCGGTATTAACCCCTGTGTGCCACCACGGGGAGAGCTGCCAGCTCTGTCACTGCCTTTATTGCTTTTCTCCCCCTCTGGCGATGCTCATGCTGTTCAGAATCAAAATCTAAGAGTGCTCTTTGCACTTAAAAAAAATGGTGTGTGCCAGTGTAGATCACCCAAAGTATCTCTTCACCAAGTCTGCAAAAGCACTGAGGTGCTTGATAAGGCTCAGGGGCTGTGAAACCCCAGCTGATGCTTCACACTTACTGCACTGGGGGTCAAAATGAGCACCTGGGGGTCTTCCCTGTGGCCACCCTCATGGTAGGTGACAGAATACACTTTGAAATTTGTGTATTCACTCAGTTTAGGGAACGTTTAGTCTTCTGAATAACCCTGAGCTGTAACAGACAAATGGGCTGCACTTGACTTTGGGTGGTGGCCCACAGAAAGATGCTTTGCCCTTGCAGGATCCCAGGTGACTTCAGAGCAACCTAAACTGAAATCCCTGCCTGATTTTTCGGGTGCTGCAGTTGCAGCACAAGCAGGCAAGTCCTTCCTGCAGCAGGAACAGGATTCTCTGAGCAAGTGGAAGAAATTCGTGTGAGGAGATGAGAGGGAGCACAGACACTTAGGAGAACAAAGCGCTCTCTGTATCCGTCATTAACCTTAAATCCTTTCCGAAGAATGAAGGCAAGATGCTGCCCAGCACACTGTGAACCACTGGAGCTGCTTGAGCATAAAAGGCCTGAAATAAACAGGGGTGTGCCTGGAAAAAGAGCTGCTGTGGATTTAGTTTGGCTACCGCCGTGTTACACTCCCCAGCACTTGTGCTGAATAAGCAAAACCCTGCCCCGACATCCTACCTGAACAGAGCTCAGCTGCAGTCCAAATTTCGAAGCCAAGGAAGTGGGTTTGGTTTCCATTCCCTGTCACCACACACAAAATCCTACTCAGACTTAAGCAGGAGAACAAATATTTGGGGGGTTTTGCCGTCCTCTCTCCTGGACTACCCCGAAGTAGGATGGAGCCCAACACCTATGCACACATGCATGTTCCCTTCCCTTGACACTCAAGCAGCATCTCTCTTTCCAAAAGTGCTTTTGTTCAGCTCAGCACCTCCTGGTTTTCCTTGGCTCCACGTTTGCTCGCTTGTCATTTCTTTGATTAATGTCCTGCCACATGGGGGAAAACTGAATCGCTCTTTGTTGCTGCCTGTGAAACTGACAACTCTGATGTGGAGGCACCTGAACCCTAACCGCAGGTTTTTGGGTGGCTGTGGTTTCCAAAAGGAGGCGTTGACTCGATCCGTAGCTGCTGTACGGTGGCCTGCTTATATGGACTGAAAAAAGAAATGCTTGGCCCTGTAAACCTCCTAAACCCACAGGAACTCACCCAACAGGACCAAGCTGCTGTGCTGCTGCAGCAGGTCCAGAACAGGGGATGCTTTTGGGGAAGGCACGTGTAAAAAGCCAGAGGGCCCCTGCCTCAACCACACACCCACCCTGTCCGGGCTTCTGCTGAAGCCAAGAGGCCGTGGTCCAGCTGAATGACATGGCTATCAGTGGTCTTCTGCGAGCCGGCACTTTGGCCACAAGTCCTGCTTTTGGATCTGGGTGACTCACACACGTTGTGTAAGCGAGGCGTGGGAGGTGGGTAGAGGTAATCCTTCTCGTTAGATGAACTAATATAACTGGGAGACATCGGTGAGATTTTGGCCACTGGAACCTTTCCCCTTGGGGGCTGAAAGAGAAGCAGCAAAGTCCAGAGCCGAAGAGCAGCAGCTGGGAGCTTCATTAAGCACGGCCCATCCAAGGGAAGGGAGCGGGGGCCTGGGGAAAGAGAGGGGCAGGTAACTCATAGCAGGGCTCACAAGAGTGAGGAAGGTGACAACATGCCAAGAAACCAATTTTTGATCGCAATTAAAAATAAAGATCTGTGCAGTTATGAATTTTCCAGTAAAAGCACTTTACTCCCTTATTTCAAGCCAGGTCTCCCAGTCAGACAGACAGCAACTCCCGTCAGCTGTAAGGAAACTGGTCTGAGATGAAAAAAGAGGGCAAAAGAAAGCATGCTGAGGGAACCTGTCCCAGGGCTGTGAGGAGCTGGGGGGAAGCGGTCAGAAAAGTTGACGTGGCTCTGGGAAACCCAGTAAGCAGGCTGGGATGCTGGGCTTGGAGGGATTTCAGTTCGCAAAACAGTGGTTGGAAAAGGCCCATGGAAGGAAGCTGGATGCTCCTGGCAGTGATGCAAAGCTGCGATGTCGTGCCCGGCTGGGCAAGGAAACGGGCAGTGAGATCAGAGGTGATTTTGATTCAGCTCCTAGGAAATGAGCGGGGATTGCCAAGGCAAGAAGTGCGCGAGTGCCGCCGCACAATGGCTGGAAGGTGGGAGGGTGGACGAGGGAAGGTAACAGGTTTCACACGGTTATCATCGAGGTGGGCAATTCCCAGCCTGGGCTTTTCAAGGCTAAGACATCAGTTCAAAGCAGCCTCAAAGGAACAGGAGAGAAGCAGTGGTGGACAGTAAAAAAACACGCCCCGAGGACATGGGGATAACAGGAAAAGTCTCTGGTGCTGGCCACCTCGTGAACTCATGCTGGCATTGCTCCTGATTTCCACCAGCACAAACAACATCAGAACACGTTCAAATGGAAAGAGCTGAATCTATGGATCATTGTTTGTAAGACCAATAGAGAAGGAACGCGATAATAGTTCAGGAAAGGGTGGTTTTCATGAGGACAATGATGGGGAAAATCAGGGAGTCAGCACTTTGCCAAAATGTTCTCCCTAGCACCAACACTAGGAAACTGGCTCCGAGCCTGGGGAGGGAGCTTTCCCATCCCATGCCACAGCAGGCACGGCTCACTTCCCTACCCTGTGCTCTCCAAGGGTCACAGGACAGAAGGATCTGTGCAAAAAGACATCCTCGGGCCTTAAACTGAATCGTTTAAACCAAACATGGAGAGCTTGAGTGCCAGCAGCTGCTCAAAATGCCCCCATTTCCAGCAGGAGCAGCACCAAAGGACTTACCCTCCCTTCTGCCTGGAGCACGCAGACCCCGTTGGGCTAGGGGCAGACCTGGCTGTCTTCGCTGCTGTTATTTGCTGCCCATCATCCATACCCCAAAGTCTGACCGGCCTCGGCAGCTGTGATCTTTTGAGTCTAAATCAAGGAAGTTGGATCTGATCTGCAAGTGGTGTGACAAGAACTTGGGTGCCTGCATCGCTGATCCCACTCTCATCTGGAGAGCAGGATGACAACAGAGATGTTTATGGAGCTCGTAAGATAACCTTAGCCTTATTAAAGCGTTCCAGTGGATAAAACTGAGGCTGAAACCATCACTGGGGAGTCATTAACAACAGCACGCCTATGAGCCAAGTGCTGTTGTGCAGGAACAGCAAAAACATGTTAGCGGACAGCGAGAAATGCAGCTAATTAAAGAAAGAGCAGAGGGACCATGGTCTCTCTGCAGAGATAGGTGCCCAAGTGCCCAGCCTTTAGCCTGGCTTTGTTCTATTTGCAGCTCCATGAGACACACGGGAACTGCGGATGGCTGGGAAATCAGGCCACCGTGACTTAGACAGCTGGCTTGCAGACTGAAGCACATCAGCGTGGATGCTGACATTGGCCAACACTGACCTAGGAAGGAACGCCAACTCCTGCTGTCACAGGACGTGGGCTCTGGAGGCAGAAGAGGCACTTCCATGGGGATAGCCATGGTCCTGGATTTTACCTGGTTTTGGTTGGTCATTATAGAGAGACTGGCTCAGAGAGTAAGCAGCAGAAAATCCCCATTTATTTCACCAATCACTGAGCGTGCAGCAGTGTGTGGTCAGGCCTCTCGATGAGACTCTGGGACTCCAAGGCACCACAAAAAGAAACAGCCTGGAGGGACTGGGCGTTCAGAGCACCCACCTGAAACCTGCACCACGCAGCTGCCTCCCTGACAGCGATGCCGCTGAAGGCTGCCTGTGCGAGGCACAGCCAACGGGAGCATCCACGTTTTGTCTTCGTGGCAGCAGCTGGCTCATGTGGGAGTGTGAACGGGCAGGAGCCTAGCGCGAGACGAGGGGTCTGGGAGCAGGATCAGACAGTGCTGAAAGAAGTTTTCATAAAGCCTGACTGCGGGCAGGATGGCCCCTCGCCTCCCCGTTGCCTCACTCCCCCCTAAGGGGAGAAGCAGCTCTGCTCCCTCCCAAACTAAATGCTTGCAATGCTGAGCCACTGCTGCCGTTGCAAAACGTTGGCTGGTCGGGTTTCCCAGGCTCGGTGAGCCTGCTGGGTGTCACCCCGACAGCAAGCACAGATCAGAGGAACACGAGCAGCAAACCAGCCGCATCTGCTGACGACAGCCTAACCCTCTTCTGCCTCCAGCAGCCTGTGTCAGACCTTTGGGATACACGGGGGAGGTGGGGGGACGCACAAAAACCAAGCTAACAAAAAGGTAAACTGCAGCTGGGTGCTTTTTGGGCAACACAAGCAGAAACCTAGCGGGAGTCACCATCTCCAGCACACAGCTTTCAGCTTCTCGACACTCCCAGCAGAAGCAATTAATTCCTGGGACAAACACAGAGCTATCCTGCTCCACAGATGTTTCCTCTTAGTCCTACTGGACTCAAGTCAATGAAAACGTGGCAATATCTGCACAGCAACACATGGAACTTTCCACCAGCCCAAATGGGAACAGGAGCAGGCTCAGTTGAAGCCTTTATGAAAAATCTCCAACTGCTATTCTTGTTTGGGGTGGAAGGGAGGAGTTAAAGAGAGCTAAGAAAATAGAAACGGGCAGCAGAGGCCTTTGCATGCCTGAGAACCACAGTCTCAGAGATTTCTTGGCAGATGTTGTATCAACTGGGAGAGCTGCAGGCCCTTTTACCCCTATCTGCGCTTTGTTTACCCATTTGGGACAGGAGTTGGTAGCAGCAAGTCCCCAGGGGCAGCTGAGACGAACCAGCAGCTGTGCAATACTTCTGGCTGGGCTCATTATTTACATCTCAGGGGTAGAAGCAACCCCGGGCTGAACCGGGGTCACACTCCACCCCGCTGCTTTTCAGTGCCGTTAGGTAGGACGTAGGGAGCTTGTGGACAGAGCAGGACCCTTTGAAGACCCCCAATTCATTCTGTGCCTCCTTACACACCTACAGAACCACGGGGAGGAGGACACGCGTGGTTAGAGGAGCTGCTGTGGACATTTGCACCACATTAGTTTACACTGACACTCTCGGGAATTGCTTGGAAACATTTTATGACCAAGGTGGGCATTTCGGTACACACATCTGCTCCACAGGTCTCCCTGTGCTGGAAGCAGACACAGATGCTCAGGTAGCAAGAATTTGCTTTTAGGTAAGTGAGCACAAAGCCCAGATCTCAGCCAGGCTAAGTATTTGCTTTCCCTACTAAGAAGTGGGTCAGTTAACACACCTGAAACATAGTGAGGTGAGGTTTCTTGTTTCTTTTTTCCCCAGCTCCCAGAGCAATCAATTTAAAACAAAGTTCTGGAGAGGGGAGCAGGAAGCATCCTGCCACCACCAGTAGAGCCCCACTATCATCAGTAATTTGCAAAAAATTTGAAGTTCCCTCAGCTGGAAGGCTACATAGACACATACTATTACTACCATGTTACAAAATTCACCCTGGAAATAACTCTAGGCAGCCTTCTGGTACTAAATCAGAAATCTATAATAAACCAAGCAACAGTTATTCAGAGAACAGCTGTGGTTTAAGACTCGCAATCCTCATATAGATTAACTGTTTTCTGAAGCATTAAACAATACACAACTAAGCAAAAACTGCCCGTGATATGTTTAAGGTACTGTAAATGTTTTTTCTCCCTTCGTTTTTCTTTCTTCCTGCATTCTTAGAAGTATTTTAGGACCTGAAGGGATTTTAAGACCTGAAGTACATCATATACTTGAATACGAGCATGATCGCTTTCTCTTCTATCTACAGCTCTCCTTCAGCAAAACCCTTCCCCTTCTCCCCACCAAACATGCACCAGTCAAGAGATTTTATTTATCTGGCATTAGGAAATCAACAAACACTTGTTGATTAAGAGGTAAAGAAATTCTGGATTATTATTGTAGCTTTTATCAAAATGTGTATTCAAAAGGAACCTTCTAATACAGCTGAAACACCTTGAATTTTTTTTCCTGCAACTTCTCCAGTCTGATGCTTCTTCCTGTCCTGCAGGAAAAACAGCTCTTACTCCTTGCTGCACCAGCCAACTGATGTAGGTATCCATGGCTTTGAAGACCTGGTGATACAACTTGATTGCATCTTATCTGCCACCTTCTCCTGTCTTTTTCAGCTTTGATGAAATCCATTTCCAATCTTAGTGAAAGTGTAGAAGGACAAAGGTTCTCCTCTTGTTTGAACCTCTCTCTACAACTGTCTCCGTGTTCATTCCAGCTCCAGCCCAGTGAACCCAAGACCTGCATTCTCTCAGATGTCTCCTTTGGTATTACAAGTTATGATCTAGCAGGACAACAGTGAAAGTGAGGCTTTAGCCCCGTGCCACTGCTGCCCAGCACAGCACGTAGAGGATCTTTACTGAAAGCCATTATTCTTTTTCAGCTGAACTACCAAACTCAGCAAAATTAACTTATTTTCCCTTCTACCCTAGTCATGCCCCTCCTCCTTAGCCACTGTAAGAGGTTTCAGCTAGGCTACTGTATCTGTTCGGAAAAGGGACAGAGAGAGCTCTATTAAACAAAGACATTTTGGTTTAAAATATGATTTATAAACTTGGGGCCATGCTGTATTTATAGTAAAATCTAACTGCATTTTATTCAAAGAAAAGTAAGATAATTTGAAGGAAGACTTCCAGTAAGTGCTGCTTTCTTCCTCCCATTAAGAAGAATTATCTGGATGATGAACAAAAGTGTTTCAGAGACCCAAAATCTGGCTTGTGCTGTACCAAGGACTCCCCCATATACGTTCTAAAGGACAGCAGCTGGCCCGCAGAAGTGGAACACATGCAAACAGAATTAAGTGAAACCCACACCCGTCACTCTTTAAAACAGACTTGAGCATTTCTCAGGCAATTCCACCAATTGCTGCTGGTGTGCCTCCTAGGTGCAGGCAGTTACCCATATGGAGAACGACCCATATTTTCTCATTGACATTTAACTACAGCTTTCTTTCAGCTTAGTAACATTTTAAAAGCTTTTAGCTGGAAGAGTGTATGTACTGCAACAAGAAATATCCCTTTTCTATATACAAACTGACACAATTGCACAATCAGTTAAAAAACAGTTTTGAGCATTTAATAAAAACTCATCCTAGAAATCCAACTTTCTGCCGTGTGGTCCCCAAACTTTCTTCTTCATCCAAAATCTTCTGAAGGGATATGTGCAATGACTTTCCTACTCTCTTTCCTGTCTGCAAAGTAAAGAAAGCAAAACAAGTCTGAGACATATGCTTATTAACAGGAAGACAACTCTCATGGATCACTTTCTTTTGACAAATATTTTCCCTTTAATGATTAATATATACCAGCTGGTGTAATAAAAACATGTTTTTAATTAAGAAAAATAATGGTGGTGAAAGTTTCATCTTAATTTGATTAAGTTTTGGAAAAAACTATGCATAAAGGCAGCGCTCCAATTCATCAGAGAAGCATTCCATGATCATCAGCACCCGATCCATGCAACGCTGGATCACTCAAGGGTACAAATTAAATCCACATCAGGTACAAACACACATTCAAATCAGCCAACACATGCAATACGAAGCGGTATGCTTTCTGCATAACACACTACATGTAGCCAGAGGTTTTGGTCCAGTATTAAAAGCCCCAAATGCACATCAGCTGCATCACCAAAGCAATTTGTGGGCCAGATTCTTCATCATGCTGCACAATTCTGTACTGTCTAAGGGCCTTGAAGGAGTCAGCAGAAGGCTTTCTATGCAGAAATAAACTCCAGCAGTGGAAAACCACCGGGGTTAGCTCTGATACCAGCCCCCACTCTCCCCACAGGCACAAGTGTACTGCAGAAGCTGCAGGAATGAGGAGCATTGGGCAGTGCTGAAATAAAGATCTTAAAGAAGCAGTGACCATTAGCGTTCTCCTGGGGTTCCTCTTAGACAACCTGAAATACCAACCCCATACACAGCTGAACAGAGCCCACCGGTCCCTAAATAGCCAAAGCCAGGCTGTATTAAACTGAGTTTATCAGTTCCTGATCTCTGCAATGAAGCCTATGCCTGCCATAGAGCTGAAAAAGCACAAAGTTCTCTTTCATTTGCTGGTGACAATTCCCAACGCTGTGGGTGCACAAACCTTAACGTAAGGTACATTTCTGACTGAAGAACCAGGTGACAGAACATGGTCCGTAATACCAAAGCAGATCTGGGATGAGCTCTGCGGCAGCAAGGTGGCTGTCAATCCTAAACAGTAAGAGTCATGCTAAAGAGAAGACAGCACGCAAGAATTGCTACTGCTCTGCACTGGGACAAAGACCACAGCAGCACTCCAGAGTCCAGAGGGGTGATGTACTTTGCTCACTCTTCTCCTCAAATGTAGGATAATATCACCCACACCTGGTCAAAGTGAACAGGAACTCTGCAAAGCTCTGGTGTTGATAAAACACACAATACTGTGGCCATCCTATGCCTGCTTGCCTCCCTTATGGACCATAAACTCAGCAAAAAGCCTAACGCTGACAGCTTCCCAAAACTTCCCCATGCAACTTCCTTCCTAAGAGACATGTCCTAGGTACATCTGTTCTCTGCCAGGCAGGGAAAGTTGAACACACCTTCTGACCTGCTGTTAAAACTCACTAGGGACAGGAAGTGTCAAGGAAGGATTATGCAGCTCCTTCGCTGGACATTCCCAGTCCCCTCCTCTTTTTTTTTTTATTTATTTTTATTTTTTCCCTTGGTACTCTGAGACTGCCTCAAACATAGCAGCCTGATTAAACAAACCAGAACCTCTCACCTCCCAGAAAACATATTTGTTTCTTCTCATCAGTTTTCTCCCTCACACCCTCCAACTGCTCACCACTCAAGAGAAAAGACTTCTTCCAAAGCAAGTGAGAGCACAATTCACCAGGCGTTCAGCTTAAGCTTTAACTCCTTTTTACCAACATGAAGGGACAAGGAGCTCTTAAGTAGAGTAAGACAGTTGGAAGGTTTCCAAACACATCTCCTCAGGGCTTAGGTAAGCACTGGATAGTCTCAAGCACGGCCCGATAGTAGACGATACAATGGAACCACCGAAGTTCATTTCCTAGTTAGGGCTCAATGTAGAGCAAAGTTGGTGATCAATGTTTTCTGCATTTGGACATCAGAAAACTTGCATGGGGGCTGCCTTCTACCATAAGCCTGTAGCTGACTTAAACACCCATCTCTCTGTAGCAGCCCTATACCCAAAACTTGAAGTCTTGTGACATTTAGTTAGAATTGGACTCAAAATCCATCCAGGAAGACACATCAGATGTCCATACAACGTTTGGTTTCTTTACAATGCCAGATTAAAGATAAACCCTGTGCACATCTACCCAGCCAACAAGGGGGTTAAGTGACCTCCCTGGATGCAAATAGGCAGACCACTGGTACCGCCACGATCAGCACTCTGGACTGACATCACGATGCACTGAACTTCCATCCATATGTATTCGGCATGTAATTTCCACTTGAGACCAACTGCTTTCAAACTTGGCTCCAACTTCTGCATTCCTCACTTCCACTTTAGCCATGCTAAAATTAGTTCTGGATCTCTAGGAAATGGAGCCGGTTTTAAGTATTTAATTTTCATTCTGACTCAAAAGTTCAAAACTCATTTCTGTCTGATGCTCAAGGCCAAATCCAGGCATGAGAATTTATATGGGAAGACAGTTTCAAGAAAAGCCTAAAGAAAAGTTTAAAATGGAATTCTCATGTGGATGTGAAAAACACCCTGATAATGGTACTTCCATGGAGTAGGGGCAGATCAAAAACTCAATAAAGGAGCCAAGAAAAAACAACAGTAAAGCAAGAACAGAAGCTTATGACAAAACAAATGAGTTGTGCTAGAAGAGAACACCACGTACCAGCCCTTCAAACTACTACCTCTACTTCTGTGGAGACATTACCATGTTAGAGGTTTCACTCTAAATGTGAGTACAATACATTTCAGGGATATTAAACTTTTAGATAACTTCCACTCATACGAGATTCTGTTTCAAAGGAACTGTCTGTGACCTTCAACAGGTCCCTTATTCACCTAATAAAAGCAACAAGGTCTCTGCTTTTAATGTCCTTACTCTAGCTTCTCATATACTCAAGTTCCAGTTCATCCATTATCATCCAAGATAGTAACTGCTCAAAACTCCTTACCTCCATCATTTCAAAAATGCTCTCAGGATCAAGGCTACCTTTCCCTATTTTCTTCATGCAAGTTAGGGCACCCTTACTGGTCACAGCAATAAGCAGGCTGGCCAAAGAACAGGCTTCTTCCTGAAGGGTAGCATCCACCACATGCCTATATCCAATCTGTAAGTTAATGACAAAACAACGTATTAGTTTGCAGTTGTCCAGGTTCTTTATTAAAAAATTTAACTGTACGGGTAGCTCAGTTAGTTGTCTACAGCCTCCCATCCTAATCTCATGTAATCTTTGGTAGAGTTTAGAGACTGAGTTGATAGTACAGTACTTCAACAGCTTCTGACCCCAAATCTCATGTACACACATAACAGAAGTGAGATAAGCACATCTCTACTTCAACTTGTTTTCCTCCCTGACCATCCTTTCACTTACATGAAACTCCATATTTTCCTTTCACCTCACCTCCAAGGACTGGCTCCCCTACCACCCAGGTGAAAATAATCTTGGTGCTTAGGTGAGGTCCCACTTCAGTGATGGACTTCTGTTTATGCTACTTGCTTAAAGAATATGTCAAACTTCCCAGTAACCAAGCAAATCACTAACAGATGCTATGGAAAACACATCATCCAGGAAAACAACTGTTAGTTGAGTGCTACATATGGAAAAGAAAAGCAAAAACCCACTTGAAAGGACAGTATTACCCCCATGAAAACAGAATTCTGTCCCCAGCAACAAACTCCAGGCAGACCACTCAACTTTTGAGCCTTGCAACGATGCCCATTTGTTTTAACATATTGGAGTATCTACTGCTCTGGATGTTGAGCAATGAGTAGCTGAAAAATAAAAGATTTCTCCTTGCATGATAGTTTACAAGAATGCATTGAAGGGAAATCTCTAAGTTGGAGGTGGAAAAAATGCCTTATTCAGTAAAAGCTTCCCCTTAATCAGAGTAATTCCAAGGATGAACAAATGCATACAGAGTGACCACTTCTGCAGCACAAGTTTTTTCTCTAGGGAAAAACAAACAGTGGGTGAAGTTAACAGAAACTGAAGTCTCCAGGTAGAAGGTCAGAAATTTGCCAGGCTTACTTTGCTTAACGTGACAATGCAGGGCACATCATCCACGTTAAGTCGAATACAATCATAAGGGTCATCAGAGAGCTCAATTTCTTTAGAGCCTTCTTCATCCTCCAGAACACGCACTTTGGGTATTCTGCAGAAACAAAAGCGTGTGCGAAATCATTGTCAGAACAGATAATGAGTACAGGCGTCATACAGACTCGACTCCAAGAAGTGCCCTTTCCTCTAAATGAGGCTACATGTTTAGAAAAGAGATCCAGAATGTTATCAGAGTATTAACAACTCACTCACTGAAAAAAAAATCTTTAGTAAGAAGATATTCAGGATAAGACTGTGTGTATCATTCAAACTATTAGTATTTAATCTAATTTCTACACTAATACATGAGGAGAGATTCAGTGCTGTCTTTTAGAATTTGCACATTTGAATTCTGAACCATTCTTTGCACATCTGCCTGGCAAAGCAGGAGAGAAATTGCCAAGACTGAACGAGTTCATATTGTGGCACCCGACCTCGCACACAAACTTTAAGTTGTCAGAATTACAGCAATTGCATTGCCCAGGAAAGCCATGACATCAGTAGAAAATATAAACAGTTCAAGAAAGAATGACATCAGCTAAGGAGAGGTGGGGAAAGGGATGACAGTAAAATCCTCTCTCTTTAGCAGGTTGAGAAGACTGACAAGATCTTCTCATTCTTTAAGAAGCAAGAAGACTCTACTGCTCTAAGGATAAATATACAAAAGCGATGGCCACAGATAAACACTCACGTAGGAGTCCAAGAAACGCTTTCTTCTTAATTGTGAATAACAAGATTTCTCACAAATGAGCTAAAAAGGCTCCTTATCAGTGGTATGCACAAAGTATTTGTTATAGCCATTTAATGGGAGTTTCAGAGTATAATCTAATGCAGCTTTCTTAGCGTAATGAATAAAATCATTTAAAATAACTTAGTAGAAGGTGGTATAGAAGGGCTTGGGTTGGAAGGAACCTTAAAGATCATCTAGTTCCAACCCTCCAAATTCTCAAAAACTTCAGCATCTTCAATACCCCTCATTTATTCAGGTGTCCACTGAAATGGAGCACTGACTGAAAGACTTCGCTTTGCTGGCCAGCAAAACCCCCACACAGCCCAGCTAAACTGCTCCCATTTTCACATGCTTGCACGTGAAAACAAAATATTTCAAGATATCCCTGGAAAGCTAACTTCAGTAGCCATGTGGAACGTACCCGCAGTCTGTTTTTATGTTAGCACTTTTACAGTAGCATTGTTTGTCATGGTTAGACTCCTGATGTTACATTCTTTAATGCATTCTGTACCAAATCTCTTTTAAAGGAAGAGATAGAGACTGACTTTTTTTCCAGGAAAGCAAAGTGATTTTTGTTGTTCTCTAGACAAATGTTTTAGTTACTCGTGGCTAGGAATCTGAGAGCCAAGTACTTCATAACAGCTAACTCTGCTTTAGTAAGATTTCTTACAAGAATGAGCCATGCTAAAACTAAAACTTTCAGTAAGCAGACAACTACGATGTGTACTTTTTCAGGAAATTCAACTCAAAATGCTTTGCAGTTATGTAACAACCCAGTGGAAATGCATCAAAGCCTATTTTCAAACTAAAAATATTCCATTAAAAATTGATGGAATAAAATCACAAGGTGCCTATTCCTCGAGCTACACAGGACAATGGACAACACTGGACATCAGCCTAGACAAGAAGTTTACATGCCAAAACAGTGTTTAAAAAAGAAGGAAGATCAAAAAAAACAGTCTAAGATTGATTAAGCAATTTTAACTCCATCCTAAAATAGCTACGAAGCCACAGCAATGTCTGGTCTGCAACAAGAAGCCGACAGAATTAATACCTGAAAATCCCTGCAAGGAGCTGTATTGGCCAAGAACAGACAAGACAGACAGATGAATTAGAAATACTGCAAAGGCAAAGAGAGCACTGATCTCAAGCAAGCATCACAGTAGGAGGGAAAAAAGGTATACACACACAAAAACTAAGGATCCAAATGGGCATAGAGAGTGTTTGTAACACAAAGAGAATTCCCAGAAAATTTGATATTTCCTCTCCCAGCTTATGAAGATTTATCTTAAGAACTAGCTGTACATGTTTACTTTGTAACTTTTATTCTTCTGTTTTGATTCCTGTAAGTAATCAGCGCAGAAATCTGTACAGCAGGACTTAGTCACATAATGAACAATGCTCTTGTCTGCGTGCCGGAGACCCAGATTTAACAACTGCAAAACCTGTTCTACCCTCGCATGCAGGCATCAGTTCTGCCCCTACCACCCTGCCCAGCAAAAAATAATTAAAAAAAGCAGGACATCTACAAGGCTACTGTGTTATAAACTCTGTAGCTTTTGTCATGTGCCTAGTTTTTGTTGCCTCAGTTGCAATGAGGCACATTCCACAAGACTGGGTTTAATGCTGAGTCCTGACATGGTGGCTACTTGCACATTTTGCAATATCTACTTCAATCATGGATAAATCCGGCCTTAAGCACTTCGGAGACACGGTTAAGAATAAAGTTAGGTATCAGCTATCTTTCACACATGATCTTGATTTAGTTTTTAGAACACAATGAACAATGCAAAACTCCAAGGAGTAAATATTCCCCCACGACAGTCATATTGTCATTGTTCCATGCCTGAAGGGGATACAGCGAGTCAGGCCAGACATAAAAAGGATTGAAATCCCATAATTCTTGCACAAAATTCCTGATGTTACTACTATGGATTTACTTAGCCCTAAAGAAAAGTGTGCCATAGCTATTATAAACAAAATAAATGGTTAGGAGCAAGATTTTAAGGATGAAGCTGAGCTTTTCAAATGCCTATCTGAACATCTGAACAAACTGTGGCTTCAAAGAAGAAAACAGCAGCCTGAGCTTCCTGCTCTTGGTTTTAAGGCTGAAGTCAAAGGCAAACAAAGATCTGAGAACACTTGCAACAAAAACCTGTAAACAGATTATGAAAGGCAAGTAAGACTCAATGAGGGACACGTATGTCTAGCGAAGTTCAAAACACTTAATCTGAAGTGATCTTCAAATTGACATCTTGTCTTACTCAGACATCAATATTTCAAGGAGACTGGGCTGCTACTCTAAACAACCTTTGTATCAATCCAAAGAAAATTCAGTATATATGGAGGGAAAGAGGAAAGAATAGCAGATAAGGACAACAGCTTTTCACTTTGTATTTCAGCTCTGACTTTCGGAGCTCTGATTAGATGAGATGTACTCGTGTTCCCTGCACAAGTCAATAGACAGGGTTTTCACAGGTCAAAATCAGCATGCTTTGTGTCGTGTCATATTGTACCACGTTTTGGTCGGATATCCTACTTCTACAAGACTGAGGATGACTGCCCACAGATTGTATGAAGGATACAGTTTCCAGAACAATGAAAACAAAGCAGAATCATCAAAACAATTACACCCTCCATGCTGTCCATTTTCATTTATTTTTTATTATTTTTATATGATGTTCTCTCTTTACTCAAAACTAGAACTACAGTTGAAATAAGAAAAAAGGCCATTATCCTGCAAATAAAGCAAGCATCTTGGATCTGCAGAACAACCCACATGGGAGCAACTGTTTTAACTACACAACTTTCTCATCCTGGAAGCCCCCACATGGAGACATAGGCGTTTCTTCCCTTTAGTGTACTGTCAAGTCTTTGTGAGCTATTACATTTGTGACAGTATTTCTTAATGCTGCAAAAACAATCTACAGTTAAAAGGTACCACTGAGAGCTTGATTAAGATGGAAAATTTCTCAGCCACGTATACAAGTCGCAGTCTCAGATTGGCTCTCCCCTCCTGCCAACTTTAAAGTGTGTATAACATGATACATTGCCTCCGTCTTCAAAAGCTTAATTTCTTCTTCTTGTGGGTACTTTTCCAGTTCTAGTACTGTGCACTGGTTCCCTGATGAATAAACAAGAACTATGCCACTGACTTCAGCAGATCTCTGATTTACAGAGAAAACAATTTGAGATCTACTTTAAAGCATTTGTGCCTGTAAGACTCAAATTTTTGCACCTCTTCCAGCTTTTTTTGCTATGTAAGATTTTTTAAGCAAAGCCATTCACTAGTTTCTTTCTCCAGAGTGGTACAAAACTCTATATTCCCTTTCATCTATAGATAATGAAGATAAAAATTAGAAAAATATTTAATATTATTGAATGCATTCAAAAAGCATTTGTATCAATGATTCTACTAGATTTTAGATTTCCATTCTTTGAACTAAAATGCATGGGTGTCCTGGTTTCAGCTAGGATAGAGTTAATTTTCCTCCTAGTAGCTGGTATGGTGCCATGTTTTGGATTTAGGATGACAATAATGTTGATAACAAATTTATGTTTTAGTTGTTGCAGAGCAGTGCTTACAGTAAGCCCAGGACATTTCAGCTTCTTGTGCTGCCCGCCAGTGAGGAGTCTGGGGGTGCACAAGAAGCTGAGAGGGGACAGAACCAGGACAGCTGTCCCAAACTGGCCAAAGGGGTATTCCATACCTTGTGGTGTCATGATGAACAATTAATATGGGGTGGCTGGCCAGGGTGGGAGGGACTGCTGCTCAGGGACAGGCAGCAGTCAGTGGGTGGTGAGCAATTGCATTGTGCATCACCTACTTTGTGCATATTATTATTATTACCATTATTATTTCTCTTCCTTTTCTATCCTATTAAATTGTCTTTATCTCAACCCGCAAGCTTTTACTTTTTTCCCCCCACAATTGTCTCCCCACTGTGTGTGTGTGTGTGTGTGTGTGTGTGTGTGTGAGCAAACAGCTGCATGGTGCTGAGCTGCCTGCCACAACAGTCCTTTTGGCACCCAACGTGAGACTTGAAAGGGTTGAGATAATGACAGATCTGACTATAGCGTGTTAAAACAAAATTGTTATAAGCATTAGATCAGTTTAATCACAGTGTTGCTAATCACAATGCTGATTTTTTTGATCTCCAGTCTGCTGTGCCTGTTTTCTGAACTGTGCTATCGAGCACATTACTTACTGTGTGTGTTCCCTCTCGTGCTGTTTATCATTTCTGGGGGCTGGTTTAAGGTTATTATTTTGCTGTACTGTGTAACACTGGCTTATGATGTGATAAAATGAGACTAATTTGGTATTTGTACAGAGCATTGCCGTCACCTCCATACTTCAGAAACCGTATCTCAGAAACTATTAATAATTACACCTTTTACCTTTTCTCCTCTGGAAGCCAATCGGGGGCAGGGGAGAAAGAGGGGATACTTTTCCCCACTTCTTCACACTCCCTCTCTTCTTCACCTTCCCCTTCTCCTCCAGCCTAGTTACCATAGCTCTCTAGTTATCACAGGTCTTCAAAACTTTGAATATCATTGGGATGTTCAAACCAGCACATTCCTATTGTTATGTCTCCTGAATGCGTTTCAGGTTTTGTTTAAAGGTTAAACAACTAATTAAGAATGCCATCCAGAGATCTGGACATCAGTAAATACTTTGTATTTTAAACTCACATGGCATCAACACAAAGGCCTCCAACTACTTGCAACAAAACCATATGGTCAATACATTTTTCTTCTGGATCTGGCTACAGAAGAAGAGTTATATTGAGAGCCCCGTTGTGCATATAATGCAACACAACACTGGATTATTAGAAACATGTAAAGACATTAGCTCACGTCACATGCTTGCAAACAGACCATCTTTTATCCAAATTTAAGTTGCCTTACATTTTTCTTACTCAAATATATTAAGCATAAAGATGCCTAGCTCACAGAAAGTATTTCTCTTCCCATGCCACTTCCACTCACATGAAAGAAGAGCTGTGCTTTACCTTGTGTTAAAGAGAGCTGCCTTCACCGCAATAGAGATTGCATCAAAGAGGTTCCCACCACACTCCAATAACTGGGGAGGAAAAGAAGAATCTCTTTAAAAGGTACTAAACTAATTTTTCTTTAAGTCAAGTCTTTATTTTACTTAAACTTACCTGAAAAAGCACAAAATTAAGAACAAGAATAGGTTAAAAACTTGTCTTTAAAGCCTATCTATGAAAAATAAACTCCAAATACAAAACTAAGATTTCAGTTGACTGTATTATGCATGAAAAATAGAAGAGTTAAAGCACTTCATAATAAAATTAATAACATCTAGTAATAGAAGCTGAAATGAAATCGCTGTTCTTCTCATGTTAAATCTCTGAACTAGACTATGAACAGAATATTTCTGATAATACTCAGCACATTTGTTCTTTCATGTTAAAACAAGACAAACGATCTTCTATACTTTATTTCAATGGGGAGTCTTTTTAAAATAGTTTTCAAACAAGCAATGCCAATTCTCACCCAGAACATTGTATGAAATATTATATAATACAGTTATAAAGGAAGCTAATTACACAAAGTATAGTTTCAAAGGTACATCTTGGTTTATCCTCTATTCTTTATGGAAAAGGAGTCATCTACGAGTTTCTCTTGTAGATGAAAAAGATCTAAGGAAATCCTGATTTCAAAGTCTACTTGTTGATAATACTATCACTTGAATCAAAGCCTATGGAGGGAACCTAGCTTAGTTTCTTCCCACTGAGATCAGGAGAACAACCAAATAGAAGATCAACACTGCACACAATATAAAAAGGCAGGGCTCCCGTAACCACTACTGCTCACAGGCTGACAGACAACTCAGATGTATTTGGTGCCAGCCTAGTGATAGTTCTCTGACAAGCTCCATCCTTAGCTTGTCCTCAGCCAGCACTGTTCTACGAACACACACATCCCCAACAAGCACTGGAAACTACACCGATAAGAACATATGTATGCTTCTCCGTTACATCCATCTATGCTGGACAATGAGAGCAAAACAAGTTTTACAACACTGATTGTATTGATTGTTCCTCAAAATTTATTTAAGAAGGAGATAAACTCCCACGCTAGGAACAAATCATAAATCAGATATTCTAGAAAGACAGCTTATTTTTATGAAGACAAACTGAATTGTGTAAAAGGAATGACAAAAGTTGGGAGATAAAGCTAATACAAAGGTGATCAAATTATTTCTTTCCAAACAGCTGCTGGATACAGAGAGGTTAACTTGCCACTTTCAGTCATTATTGGATTTTACTGGATAACACAATAAGCTCACAATACCTTTGTTATTAAAACACAATAATGGGATGTGCCTGTACTGTTGCCAGGGTTATGTTCAGGCTGCTTTTCTAAAGCCTTATCTATATTACAGTGGCACCTACAGGCTAGGAACAAAGCCTGTATCAAGCACAGTACAACAATTCCTCCAAATATAAATGAAGGCTGAAGCATGTTGTGCAGAGATTCCCCCGCACCCACTCCATTTTTACTTTTCAGGGGTTTCGTTTGTTTTGTTTTTAAAGGATTGAAGAAAGTCTGCTCAACTGTGAGTTTTTGGAACAGATTTGTAAGTTGTTGGCTTTCTTTCCTCCTAACAGTGCTGAGGCAAGGGATAGAAAAGAGGAAGGAATCCTCTGAAGGATGCTCAGCAGTGAACCAGCAGAATTTCAACAGAACCTAATGCACCCGCCCTAACACCCAAGCACACAATGTAGCGTGATGAGGTAGGGAATGAAAAGAGATCGCACAACTTCAGTTCTCCTTGCTCAGTATGGCAGGCTGCTGGTGCGAACTATGGGAAGGAGGCTATGCAAGTACCAAAAACAACCCCCTAAAAAACTCCTAAAAGCTTATTTCAGATATCAGTAACTTGGAAGGGGAGAAAAAAAAGACAGAAAGAGATGGTGAGAACAGGCTATAGCTTTGCAGTACTGTGTAACTCACACTTCCAAAGAGTAGCTCATGAATGCAAACATCTACTGTTATTAAGAATGCGTGTATTTTGAAAGGTCAAAGTACGTTTTATTGACCTTTAATTCACGTGTGTGCAGAATCGTGGTGGTAGGCAGTCTGCATCTTCACAGTGTGTCTGGTTGAAGTTTCCTTTTTCCCCTGTCTGACTATACACAATTGTAGCTCTTCTCAACTACACTGACCACCAGAAAAATCAAATATGAGAGATGTTTTCAATCTACAAGCCGCATGACTGTGCAAAATATCACTATTTTCTCTTTTGAGCTTGCGTATCTCAAATTTTATTTACACACAGGAGCTCAATATAGATGCTTTGATCAATGTGTGCACGGCTAAATCGCATAGCAACAGAGCACCTCCAGCTTCATAACTCTTTTTAGGGGTTCTTGTCTGTCAGAATAAGAGGCTTGGAAACAAGAACTTCTCCATCTGCCCACAAGGTACCAGTATTTTGAAACTTAAGACAGATTTATGACTTATTTTCCCTCCTACTTAGCTATGTAACACAAACACTTCCATGAATTCTGAAGTACAACATTATCCAAAGGACTCTCAACAGTCAGTTATTAGATATAGAACCTGCCTCCCTCAAAAGATGAATACTAAGACAAAATATTTTATATTAGCACAAGTGTCACACTTCTACCATCAAAATAGAGCTCTAGAGCAATCACTCAGCAAGAAGAGCTTCATGAAAACCTGTAGGTATCAAGCGCCTACATCAAGTATAAACTATCATAAATGTGATCTGTACATCTTCTACTTGGAAAAGGAATTAGTACAAATACCTCACAAATGTTAAAATACAGATGCTGGGGGCAGGGGGGGGAATGGAAGAGTTATGTTAAAAGTATCTGTTTTATCTAACCCAGCAGCTCTTCAATTGCTCTCAGAAAAAAATCTGCAGGTGACATCATCAACTTCTGAGTCCTAGTTATGAACCTACAACAGATTCTTTGCTGATACTGTAAACACAGCTAAATAAAACATAACGCGTACCATAGGTCTCGCTGTTCTGATACAACTAGTAGCATGTAAACACCAAGGCTATTTTCCTCTGTAGCTATGGAAAATCAATAGATTTGTCCAGGACAAATCAGATAACGACCAGTTATATTTCACACAACAGTTACACAGAACTTTATCTGCAGCAGTCAGCTTTATTAAAAGTCCTTAGTTTATGCTGCAGAAACGGTATGTTGCTTAAATAAGCACTGCATTTAATATTCTGTACCTCTGCTTGTAATAACCTAGCAACTCAAGGTCATGGTGTGATTTCTCAGAACTAGCACTTCATCCTCTATAAACTGTGCCAAGCTCCAATAAGCTGGTGACTAGGATTGTTAACGCACTCAGCAGTGGTACACATCTGATCATGCTGTATATTTGGACTGTCACGTTAAGTACCATGCCTATTGTAACTAGGCTAACGTATTGCTCTTTAAAAACTTAATGGACTCATTTTTACATTTAAGTCTCAGTCTACATGTTCCTGTTTTGTTTAATAAAACCCTGTGTTTTTTTTGTTTTGTTTTGTTTTTCTTTGGCAATACAGCTTAACATTTAGTAAATCATTTCATAGACATTGATTCCAGTGAGTAGTATCTCTCAACATGTTTTCAGTTACACATTTGACAAATGGAAACTCAAATTTGGACCAGTAAGAGTTGGAAACAGAGCTCAGAAGAGTCTGACTTACAGACTTCAATTAAATTCCCATGACAGAGCACTGTAAATACAGCATTGTTTGGAAACTGAGCTGCTGCATGCACAAGATTTACATGCACAAAACTCAGTTTCCATTTTTTATTGGGCACAAACATTCAGTTTCTCTTCTACATTCAACACATGTATACAACTTCCATCAAATATTGCCTAGGCCAAATGTAACTTTTGCTAGAAAAGTTTCTGCATTACTTCATTGACTTAGTACTGATTATAGCACAAAGAAGTAGACAGTAGGGACAGTTATGTTAGGGCTAACATACATCCGTGCTCAATTACGTTTATTTGAATGATACATTCACTTGGAAAAAAAGTTCAGCTGTCTTGAACTGCAATTTCCTTGTGCATGTAAGATTACTGATTTTTATGGGAGACAGATTTGGAGTATTCAGTGCTTTATTAGCTCTGCAGTGGAGCAGCACCACCCAGAAGAGTAGAAAAAGAGTAAGCAAGAAGTAGTGATTAACTATGATAGATAGATTCACAAGAAAATGGCCATCCATGCTGTGAAGTATGATGTCACATTATGAGAAGCATTTTTATATGAAAATACACATGGCTATGCTCAGTCACCCAGTGCCTTGAAAACCTCCTCGAATTCTTAATAGTTTTCGTTTCCTTACTTACCAATACATCAACATAGAGAACCCAGCAGTGCTCTCTAGGATTAATACAAAGAGATTTCAGGTCTACACTCCCTTCACTGCTAAATATTCTGTAGAGTGTATTTGCTATCTCTGTGCCAAGTTCTTCTCCTCCCCGGCCTTCAAATTCAGGAGTAGCATTTGCAGAACTAGATAAAGAAAGGAGAAAAAAAATACTTTCACTTCTGAACCTGCCAATATCCAAAGCACATTTCTTAAACATAAAGTACGAGAAACATCCCGAGGGATTTATTTGTACAAGAATAAGCACATCATCTGTGAAGAAATGATTCCCATTTTGCATAAGAAAATGTTTTAATGCAGATAATATACCTATATTTTGTTACTAAGTGATACTAATTAAATTCCACTACTATCTTCAGTTCCTAAGACAATATTAAAGCTGGTGAATTTTCCCTGGGACTAGCTCTTTAGTATTCTCATCTTCTATCACCTCAATCCTTTCAAGAAAAAGAAGTGAGAGAAAATCGTACTAAGTTCAGAGTGGCTAACAAGGCAGCCTGTTAGAGATGAATGTGAAATTAATAAGGTAAGAGAGTTAGGTAAGAAGGTAATTAATAAGGTAAGAAGAGAAAGATGTGACACTGAGACCAGTAGAATACGCAGAATTGACACGACTGCCTGGCCTTAATTGGTAATTTCTTTTGGTGAGTGTACTCTCTGCTACCAAGGCACTTACAGACAGCAGCTCATTACTTTCAGCAACTGCTGCTTTTGGATAGGAACAACCAAAGAGCATTTTTTCCAAAAGGGAACAGACAAAAAAGTGTGTGGTCTTCATTTCCGCGATTCCAACACAGGAAACTTTGATTATGAGGTCATGCAATAAGTGCTTGGGTGCTGGGACCTTGTTCACAGCCAAGTGGAAAACAACAACCCCATGAAGCTCCAAATCACAATGAAATAGAGCAGAAATGCCCAGAGATGAGCACACAGCAAAATAAACGAATACTCTGAACCTAACCCCCTACTGCAGAGAGAGGGCAAGAGCATTTTCAAGAAGTAGACCTGTGGCAAACGTGGCAGATCTAGTTTTTAAATAAACTAATCAGATCTCCCCCAAACTCATTTCTCTTAACAGAACATGGGAAGGGAGGGGATCCCATAGGAGTAGTTTGTTGATACGTTCAAAATCTGTTAAAGCAAAACCTTGAACCCTACTTGGCTGGGTACCTCTCAGTGACAATTTCTCATGTACATTTTGCATTGATACAATGATAAAAATCCTCAGCTTTCTTCCAACACCAATGCCACAGGAACATGAACATACAGCAGAAAATACACTCTTGGAACAGAATCACTTCACCTTTAAAAAAACCAAACAACTAAAGACCACGTTATCTACTTATGACTTCGAACATCAAGTGAGCTGTGTCAACAAGACTGCAGAGCCTGTAAGGAAAATCCTTGCCATACAGTAATTCTCCCAACTTGTTCTTTGGCAGAACTGACGATAATTCAGAATGCCCCAAAGAGCTACTGGATTTTATAGGAGTTATTTGCCATTTCTATAAATAGACAGCACTATACACACTGAAAAGGTAAATATTACTGCCAGTCAAGCACCGACCTGTGCTTCCAGACCACATTTACCACATGAGTAAGCACTGCAAGCGTGACACTATTATTTGCAGTTGCATTAATATTAGACGCTGATTTTAGAAGATAGGGCCCTATCTAAGTATAACTAATTCTGGGAATATAGCCAAGTCAGGCCTTTAGGCTGTACTAAAGGAGCACTTATTCACAGAATCTGTTGTTTGCAGGTTAACTAGACCATTCGGTTTAAGCTGTTCTGTTTAAAGTATGGTTATGCAAGCATTATGCTTCCTATGATAAACTGAAAAAAAATATACGAACCTCAATCTATACCTCATTATTTTTAAGCACCCAATTCCACCAAATGCTGTAGCTTTTAACTATGAATGGCTGCTTTCTTTGACAGTAAGAAGAACATAGGACCTAACTGGAAAATAATTGCAGGTTTGACTGCATCTTAATTCCAACACTATTTTTAACACTTCGGTTCCTTACAATCAAAGTGAAGTAAAGAAATAACGTTGGCTGGGTACTAATACAATAACTATTCGGTAAACACTGCCACCCAACGCTCACAGAATACTGCAGCAATTTTCACTGGGTAAAATCTGAAAGAGGATTGCCAAGCACGCAAATAAATGAAAAAGCCAAAAAGCTTGTTTTATGAAACACAGAAAGAACTTAGTAGTGGCCAGGGTGAGCAAAGGGAATTTCTACTCCCAAACAGAACATAGTTTTTGAAGACTTTCAAAACTATTTCAGTGTCACATCACACAACAATCAAAAATCCTTTTAAAGCACAAACACGCTTCCGCCACAGATACCTGCTTTCAAAATCCCTTGCTTTTACCAGTAAAGTCCTTTCTTTCACAGTAAATACTTCCCTTGTTGTTCAATGGAAAATAAACACTTGCTGCTCAAGCCCTTAAAAAACTATCATCTACAACATAAGTAATTGTAATGGAGATAATTAAACAAAAGACCATCTCTGAGGCCAAACCAGATATATACGTTGTAACAACTTGTGCTGTCTGCACTTTACAATTACTCAAAGGCTAACTTAAAATCAAATTGGTTTTCAACTCCCAGTTGAGTTTAACACAAAATACGTAGTTAGCATACAGATTTCCACTGCACTGAAAACAAAAGATTAACTGGATTTTCCACAGTAAGCTCACAGCTTCTTTCCTGGTCTACAAAGACTTGATTACAGAGAGGATATTCTTCACTTAGAGCTGTATTTACTTTATTAGTTTAAACACCACAAAAGCCAAGTAGAACCCCTAAGAACTTCGCCACACAACGTGGCGTATCAAATTGTGCTCAGTTACTACCACCCAGTGGCAGCCTGGAAAAGCATCAGAGTACTGAGGGCATCTCATTTCCCTATAGGGGGAACAAGCTGCTCTCACTTCACATTTTGTCTTGTGGATCTTCCTTGAAGCCAGAAGTCACCTCTCCCTCCTAGCACAAGCATGGGGGCAGTGACTACCCTTCTCTAAAATTTAGGCTTTTGGTCTATGTTCTTAAAGAAAGTGAGGACTGCATATTTCTAGAACTGACAAGATCCATTAATATTGCTACGCATCTCCCTCCCAACCCCATCCTTGGAATACTTCATTTCTGAAAAATATTTTCTATATTCAAACACTGTAACAAAAAAGGCAGCTGACATTATAGTCATGAAGTCATGTTAAACAGACGTAACCGAACCATTATTCTTTCCCAGCTGTAGTGATGCTGTGCAATTTGGGATTGTTTTATTTAACCTGGTTCTTTAACTCCTACTGTTTTGCTTATTTTGGTTTTGCAGAACGAGCAAGAAGTTTCTAAACATTCACCATTGTTAAAACAGTGAAATAAATTGTTAGAATTATTCAGACCCTAGCAGCAGGTTAGTGCAATGAAGGTACAAATTTCAGAAGAACGTTATTTGGAATAAACGACTAATGAGATTTTAGGTCTATTACCTTTTCTTCTAGTATACTAACCAGTCAACAAAGAATTCCAGATAACCTTCATCTGGTTTCTCCAGCTTCGGTGTCCCCATTTCAGCTTTTACGCCTACCAAGATATCAGTGTGTCCCTGTTAAAACAGAAACGTATCACACACAACTAGAACCATATTCACAAGACTGTGTAATTTAGATGCCTACAGCAAGCTGACATTTCCACCTAGAAAGATTAGCGACAATAACTATCACAGCACACTTGAAATCAGGTTAGTGGTTGTTTTTTGTTTTTTTTTTTTTAAAGGAAAGGCTTTAGAAGAAGAACATTATGCCTAGGTAACTTCTTCACACATTTACCATACGTATCAGGTTTCTCTACATTTAGAAGACACTCTTATATCCAAGACTTGTTATCATTCTTGTTCTGGGAACAGCTACATCTGCAGAACCTTTATAATACTTCAAAAAATCTATTTATTTTCTTTACATCAACAGATGCCAGAAATAGCTTTGCTTTGCTGTAAAGGCACAGAACTGTGACTTTTTCACAGCAAGTCACTTTCCTGTGACAACAGTGGTTCCGTTTTTCCAAAATTAAATAGCAGATTAGTTCAGATTGAAGGCCTTCCAGGTACTCCACAAGAAATCTAGCTCCAGTGGGTTAAGCTGGCCTGAATGACTTATATATCCTGTCATTATTTCCCTAACCCACCGTTGCAGTTAGTGTTGTGCATGTGACACACACAGACATCTACAGACTGCAATGGCTTATCTTAAAAGAAGTCCAGTAAGCCAGCAGCTTCATCAGCAGTGTACAAGAAATTCACCTACCAGCTTCACTCTCGCAGACCCACTTGTGTTTGACACAACATCTGTTTCTACTTCTGCACACCTGTAATCTTCGCAGCCACGGCCATCTACACGCAGGTCCTCCTAAGTACGACAACCAATGTGTTTTGCTTAAGGGAAGCACCAATGCAAAGTGAAAATAAGAATTTGTGGTTTTAAAAGTTTCCTTTTCCCATGCCAACCACAGCAGTGAAGATGAATATAAAATTAATGGCTCCTAGTTTCATCACCAACTTCCACGTACAAGAGTAAGGGAACCAGCTGCACTTCTCCGTTCACCTCTCATCCGTCTAGAGCTTGCAACAAGCGCTCTGCGTGCAGACCTCAACTCTTGCACTAAGTCCCCCTGGTTTCAACAGAAAGTGTCAAGGTCTTGGCTTTAAAAGGTACATTACCTAACACAACACAGGTCTTCATTGCAATGCCCGACTTTTCTACCTTTTAGGTATGTAATTAGGACCCAACAGACAAAAATGCCCACCAGCCTTCAAAATGTTTTTGTCTGTTTGCATTTCAAACACACATTGATTTGCACTCCTCAGATGCTACAAAGCTCGTCCCCATAAAAGCACAGTTTTCTCCACTGTAAAATACAGAGTCACAGAACGGCTGACATTGGAAGGGAGCCCTGAATATCATCCAGTCCAACCCCCCTGCCAAGCAGGATCACCCAGAGCACGTTGTGCAGGATGGCATCCAGATGGGTTTTGAATATCTCCAGAGAAGGAGACTCCACAGCCTCTCTGGGCAACCTGTGCCAGTGCTCCGTCACCCTCACAGTAGAGAAGTGCCCTCTCGTATCCAGTCGGCACCTCCTGTGCTTCAGTTGGTGCCTGTTGCCTCTCGTCCTGTCACTGGGCACAATTGAAGAGAGACCGGCTCCATCCTCTCGGCACCCTCCCCTCAGATATTTATAGACATTAATGAGGTCTCCCCTCAGTCTTCTCTTCTCCAGGCTAAACAGGCCCAGTTCCCTCAGCCTGTCCTCATATGACAGGTGCTCCTCTCATCATCTTCGTAGCCCTCCTCTGGACTCGCTCCAGCCAGTTCCCTCTTGTACTGGAGAGCCCAGAACTGGACACAATAGTCCAGGTGTGGCCTCACCAGGGCTGAGTAGAGGGGGAGGATCACCTCCCTTGACCTGCTGGCAGCACTCTTCTGAATGCAGCCCAGGATACCGTTGGCCTTCTTGGCCACCAGGGCACATTGCTGCCTCGTGGTCAGCCTGCTGTCCACCAGGACTCCCAGGTCCCTTTCTGCAGAGCTGCTTTCCTGCGTGTTAGCCCAGCCTGCACTGGTGCTTGGGGTTATTCCTCCTGAGGTGCAGGACCCTGCAGTTGCCCTTGTTGAACCTCATGAGGTTCCTCTCAGCCCAGCCCTCCAGCCTGTCGAGGTCCCTCTGAATGGCAGCACAGCCCTCTGGTATCAGCCACTCCTCTGAGCTTTGTGTCATCAGCAAAACTGATGAGGGTGCACTCCACTCCATCGTCCAGCTAGTGGTAGGAATAAGCTGAACAAGACTGGACTGACCCCTGGGGGACGCTGCTAGCTACGGGCCTCCAAAAATGCTAGCTGCAGGCCTCCAACTAGACTCCGCACCCGCCACTAAGCACAACCCTCTGAGCTCTGCCGTCCAGCCAGTTATCAATCCCCTTCACTGTCCACTCATCTGGGCCACACTTCCTGAGCTTGTCTATGAGGATGTTACGGGAGACAGTGTCAAAAGCCTTACTGAAGTCAAGGTAGACCACATCCACTGCTCTCCCCTCATCTACCCAGCTAGTCATCTCATCATAGAAGGATATCAGATTGGTTAAGCCCCTTGGTGAATCCATGCTGACTATTCCTGATCACCTTCTTATCCTCCACAAGCCTAGAAATGACCTCCAGGATGAGCTGCTCCATCCCCTTTCCATGGATGAGGCTGACTGCTCTGTTGTTGCCTGGGTCCTCCTTCTTGCCCTTTTTGAAGGCTAGCATGACATTGGCTTTCTTCCAGTCCTTTCAGGCACTTCTCCTGCTCTCCACGACCTACAGTTTATCTGGTTTGCAGAAAGCACAGTCCTCTCTGCCTGTCCTTCACTATTCCTCTCCAAACTAAAAAAGGGGAGATCTAGATTAGATGTTCAGAAGAGATTCTTTACCACGAGGGCGGTGAGGCAGTAGAACAGGTTGCCCAGAGAAGCCCGGTCCCTGGAAGTGTTCAAGGCCGGGCTGAATGGGGCCTGGGCAACCTGGTCCGGTGGGAGGTGCCCCTGCCACGGCAGGGGGTTGGCATCGAATGACCTTAGAGGTCCCTTCCAACCCACCACACCAGGCTGCCCAAAGCCCCATCCGGCCTGGCCTTGAGCAGGGATGGGGCACCCACAGCTTCCCCGTGCAGCCGGTGCCGGCGCCTCACCGCCCTCGGAGCGAAGCATTCCTCCCGAACACCTCGCTTCTACGCCCGGAGCTTGGAATTATCTGCGTCTTCTCTGCCCAGCAGGGCACCTCCCGGCGGCCTGACTCCCTCCGCGAGGTCACCCCGGCCCCCAGCGCCACGCAGCGAAGCCCGGTGCCCGGGAGACCCCCGCGGGGCGGTACCTGCACGCCGTGCACGATGTACAGCTTCTCCGCCTCGCTCAGCCTCACCGCCGCCATCACCACCCCGCCTCCGCCTCCGCCTCCGCCTCCGCCACCGCCCCGCTGCTTCCGCTTCCGCCCCCCGCGCGCAGTCACCCCCCCGCCACGGCCTGACAGGGGGAGGGCTCCGCGCATGCGCAGCGCCGCGCGCAGCGGGCGGGAAGCGGACGGGGTGGGCGCAGCGGCTGTTGCTCTCCCCCCCCCCCCCCCCCGCCCCTCGCTGAGGTGATGGCGGGGCGGGGGAGGGGGCGCGGGGGCGCGGGGGGGGGGTTACCTCAGGGAGAGGTCCGAGCGCCCCCGGGCTTCCCCCTGGGAAGGAGTAATTAATTAAGTAATTAAAAGCGTGCCAGGCATTAATTACGGGGGTTGTTCTCTTTGCGGCGGCCTTCTGAGAGCTCCGTGACGAGGGGCGGTTGGTGGCAGGTTCACGTTCCTCACGCAGCTCTTGCGCACAGCCTCCAGGCTCCCCTAGAAGCTCCCAAGCCTCGTCCTGATGCACACCCGCTGGCGGAGGCCTTGTGTGACCGTGCTGCCACAGCTCCTGTGGGTGCCTGCAGCCCCCGAGGCTCCTCGCTGCATTAAACGTGGGGCGCTGGCCGCTGTGCCCAGAGCGGGGAGCACAACACGACAGGAGCAAGCCTGCGGTGTGGAAGGCGCTTGGGAGTCTCGCCCTGCAGCACCTCCGGTGGGCTGTACATCCACTAGCAGGTGCATATCTGGGATGCATCCCACGGCTCACCTGCAGCCCCGTTCCTGTACACAGGGATCGCTGCGTGGTGGCGGCTGACCCATTCCCTGAAAAGAGGGCAGGCAGCGGAGCCTCGGGTGGCTCGCCCTCCCCACTGACCTGGGGAGGTGAGCAGGGCCAGGTGACAGCAGTGACCATGTGGGAAAGGGGCCAGGGTCACACGCTTTCCCTTCGTCTGGCCCCGCAGAGCGATTTTTAGGTCCTAATATTCTGGTGTGGGAGGCAAACAGTGGGAAGTACCTTATAAAATTCCGTCCCGATCTGACCTCAAGTGTTAATGCAGGTGCACTGTGTGATTCCCACCGCAAGCACAGGTACTGTGGCTCCTGGTTCTGTCTGGCTCACGGCTATAAATGCAAGCCATAAATGCAAGGAAAGATGATGTGTTTTTTTTTTCCCCCCTTTCCGCCATCCCAGCCTGGAGCCTACCTAACGTGGGTCAAATCCTTGCATGGTTCAAAGCCCAGCTAGCCGCTCTGCACCATATACATGCAAACAGCAGTTTTCCGGAGGCTCGGGAATTCCAGGTCTGGCTCCCCATTTCCTCAGGGGTGGCAGGACAGGAGGCATCCTCTCCCTGCGGAGATTGCTTCTTGGTGCGTTTAAAATCCTTTTCTAAAGAAACACAACCCCGGAGGTTATCAGACAGAAGGACAACGGTGTTTTTTCTAGGGATGGCAAAGCAGCGACTTTTTGCCTAACCTCATTACGGTACACGACAGCACGCGGTGGCTGAAATTAAAAAAACCCCAACCAACCAGACCCAGCCCGGGGGGAGCCACCCGGCGCTCCCCGATTCACGCCACCACGGGCATCAGCGCCTCGCCCCGTGCTTACCGCCGGCGGTGGGGGCCGCAGCGCTGCCCCCCGGCCCCCAGATTTCCCCAACCCCCCGAATTTATCCCATTTATCCCTCGACCAGCCGCGGGCAGGCGCGCAGAGGGCAGGCGGGGCCCTGCGGCAGGCGGCCGGGCCGGGTCGGGCCGGGCCGAGGCGAGCGGAGCCGGCGGCGGAGCCGCTGCCCGCCCTGTGCCCGTGCCCCGGGGCGGGGCGGGGAGGGATCGGGGCCGGGAGCGGGGCCGGGGCCGCCGCTCGCTTCCTGGTGGCTCCCGGCGCCGCCCCGCCGAGAACCGCGTGAGGGGGCCGGGGGGGGGGGGGCGCCGCCGGGGCCGCGTGTGCGGGGCTGCCCGCACCGGCACCCGCACCGGCACCGGGACCCGCACCGGCACGGCAAACGGGGCCGCTGGCGGCTCGCAGGGCGGCGGGGCGGCCTGCGGGGTAGGTGGCGGCGGCGGGGCGGTGTTTACCGGGAGGAGGGCGGCGGGGGGGGGGGGCCGCGGTGCTCCGGGGGGAGGTGGGGGCCCGCTGGGAGGGAGGGGACCGCGGGACGAGGCCCGGTGCTGGCCCCCCGGGGGTTTCGGAGCCCTGCGGGGTGCCTTGGTCCCGGCACAGCGAGCGGGAGCTGCGTCTTGTGGCCAGGAGGGGTGCTGGGGAAGGAGGTTGCCCCAATTCCTAGGGGCTGGGGTGGTGGGGAAGGACCCTGCCCCAATCCACACGGTGTTTCGGGTGGGAAGGATTCGCAGGGTAAGGGCTGACTGCCTCTGATGCCCAGGGTGGGAGATGGCAACGCTTCGGCGCGCACCGTGCTTTTCTCGCCCTGCAAAAGCAACACACACGGCTTTTGTATAGCACCGCAGACATTGCCACGGTAAGTGGAGCCACGCGTGGATTCCCGTCTTTAAAATCGCAGCCCCGTGTGCGGCAAAGATCCCGTCCTTCAAACACTACGACTACGGTGCCGTCTCTCTGACGCAGTAGTGTTTGTCATACCAATGGGAGCTGCTTGTGGTAGTAAGTTGTGTCTGACTCGTTGAAATTTAGGAGGTGCGATCCAGAAGCTCTGTGCAGGTACGGGTTTGTAACAGGGAAAATATGAGGTCTGCCTAAAAACTGAGGGTACTTCTACACCCCCAACACAAATGGTGTGTTGATGTGTTTCTGTTATCATTTTCAGAAGTATAGTTGCAGACAGGGTATGTATTTCTCTTTGAAATTGGCTTTTGGTAGTAGACAAAAGTGACAAAACGTGATTTAACCCAGCAGGCTGTAAGAAGATGAACGCCTGATTCCTCAGCAGATGTGCACCCGCTGTGCCCAGGTAGTTGCGTGTCTTTGGGGGACAGTTTCCTTCGCCCCCGCAAAGGGGACAGGTGGCAGTCTAAAGCAGCGTGCGCGTAGCCCAGGCAATGGTAACCCTGCTTTGGTGAATCCCTGCTGCTTACCTGGTGTGAGTTTGCTTTTCAGGATAGCTGGGTTTCTGTGTGTTTCAAATGGAACAAGAGCTAGCAGTGCCACGTGGGCGATGTAGTTTAAAGCCATGCGTTGCTTTATTTTGGGGAAACTTGCTGGCACAGCCATGCTGTTAGGACAATTCTTTGATTCTGTGGTAATGGGACATGTCTCCTGTAGAGGCGACCCCAGTGTCGGTGATGGGCACCCAGGCTGATTCAGTCTGAAAACGGCTTGGCTGTAGCTCAGCTAGTTGCTGCAGATGTGAACTGAGTGAGCTTATGGCTGTCTCTGGTCTCTCTGCAGCGTAGACATGACCTTTTTCTTAAGGTGATAGTGTGGAATACAGCTTTTCTGCCTGTGTGAAAGAAGGCAGAGGGTAATGTAGTATGTGATGGGGTTATAAAAGCTTGTTGTCACTTTTTATTTTCCCTGCCCTGTGCTTAGCTGGCTGAAGCAAACCAGGTATGAATGATGGTACTCAGAATATCGTATTTAACTGAAACTTAAAGTTGCTGTAGAGAAAATGACAAGTTAAAGCTTTCCCTACGAGAGCTGCATGTTTCCTGGGTTGTGCAGACGAGAAGAAAAAAGAGCTGCAACTTGACTGGAGCTGCAGTGCAGCAAGTCTGCCAGTAGCTCTTTGCACATCGTCCTTTTGAGGGAGCCCAAAAGGAAAAGCCAGCTCGCCTCTGCAGGCTGTGGGTGCCAGAGGCCTCCCCCAGCACCCGGTCCCAGCTGGTAGGTGCGAGGTGTTACGGGACGGGGCAGCCGTGCTCTGGCTCTTACTGCAGAGCAGCATGGGCAGGTGACCTCCTTTGGCCCGGAGCTGGGGGTCCTTGGGAGAGCTGCGGGCTGCAGCAGCAGGGTTCAGCCAGAAAAATGTTGGGACTCACTGCTCCATGCGCTTTAGTGGCAAGTAAGGATACAGAAGACTCAATGTTAATGCCTCGTGGGAAAGGGGAGGATGTTGAATGGGAGGAAACGCACGGCCCTTGTTGATGTTTTTGCTGCGAGGCTGGTGGTGGATGGTGCGTTTGTGAGGTGCAGCTACAAGCTTTGCCGTAACGCAGGGACCAGTCTGAAATGTGCAGCTTTCAGAAGTTACGGCGGATGGGCTCAGGTGGAAGCAGTAAGATTGAAAATGGGTAATGTGAAGCACTACACTATTTAATAATAATTTAAAAATAAAAATGACAATGAGAGTTAGGGTCCTATTCACCGCCCTAGTGGAAAGACAGCAGTACCATGCAGAGAGATCAGAAATCAGAGGGCTATAGCAGGGGATTAAAAGGAGATGGGAACGTGATACGCACCTTTGCTCTTTGCAGTGACTGCTTCAATCACTGTTGTCCAATACGGCGTAGGATGGACAGACAACACATCCTGTATTGCAGTTAGTCTGGTCTCCAGGTCTTGGTATTTCAAAGGATAACAAAATTAATGTTTACCCACAGAAATCTATTTTTTGTGGAAAGAGCGATCACTTGTGCTTGCTAGCGCATCAGTGAGCAAAACAAATACTGGTTGCCAGTCGAGAAGTTCTTTGCTATATTTTAAAAACTTTAACGTGGGGCAATCTCTGAACCTGCAGGTTTTTCCAGTTCCCTGAAGCGCACCATAGCTTTCTCGTAGGCTGACTCTTAACGTCATAAGGTTGGATCGTGATAGTCACGATTTTCATTTTAGGGTAGAGGTGATTTTTTTTTTTTGTCACTGTTTCATTAACGTGCTATTTTAATGTGTGCCCTGTGTCTTTCTGTGTCTGGTTTAGGTAGCTGCTTAGGTGCAGTACTTAGATTTAAAATCTAAATGCCTTAAAGCTCTCATACCTTTATCTTTGAAACTCCCCGATGTGGTAAGGAAGAAGCGTAGACTACAAGTGGGGGAATAAAGTAGGAGAGACAGCAACTCGCTCATGCTTTTGAGGGGGGGCTGTAGCAGAGGCAGGCAAGAGTCAAATCCCGGGTCAGACCGAGTGAAAAGGTATGTCTGGTAGCTAAGGGGCTCTTTCTGCCTTGAAAGGTAATACTCTGAATATTCTTTAGACTGGGATAGTTCTGCCAGTGTCTTATTAGGAGCAAGATGAAGAGAAAAAAAAAAAAAAAACTGTTCTGCTTCTCAGGAAAATATATTTTAATGCCATGAAAGCAGCGTAGTTTTTAACATATATAACTGGTATTATTTTTAGTGTCTAAGCAAAACGTCCTCCTTTAATTTCTTCTTTCCCTTTTTTCAAAAGGTTTACACTGGACAAATTGAGAGTTTAAATTCCCTTAATCTAGTGGATTAAATTCCTTTAAAACAATGGCTCGCTGTTTTAAGTCCTGAGTCAGCATCAAAATTGGAAAGCTGTCTAGAAGAACAGGACAGCTTCTCCTGTCTCGTATCTCATGAGGCTGTCTGTTCACAATAACTGCAGCGCTGTGGGAAAGCGTGACATCCCCAGTCATTTTCTGTTTCCCAGTGCAGTCCTTTCTGCAAGGTTGTTCTGTCCTTCTGGTCCTTATTCCAGGTAGGTGACGAGGCCACAAGGGTGGCTTGTATTTACAGGTTGAGGTCTAACATTTCTTTTTACATAGATTAGTGGCTCGCATGTATTTAGTCTGTCAGGAAACTGAGATTGAAGTGACAGAATTTCTTAATAGCCCTTGCAGCTCTGATAGTGAAAAGGCTGTGATTGTTCTGTGATGGTTCTTACTCAGTAACAGCTTTAGGAAGTAGCTGACATCTCTGCAGCGCTCTGGTCAACTGCTCGTGGAGATCACTGGAATTGGGATAAGAACAAGTCAGATCCAAGCCTGACCTTATTCTTTACTGTACTTCTTACTTGTGTCCCGTTCCTTCTTGTTGCCCCCATTTTGTCACCCGTCCATAGTGGTTCAGCGTTCCTGTACCTTGGACAGTAACTTTGTCGTGCCTCTTTGCTCAGGCTAGCAGCTAACAAGCCTTGCAGGTGGGGGTGGAATACCAAATATTATTTACCAAATAATTATTTATTACCAAATATTTACCAAATATTATTTACCAAATAACTCAAGACTCTTAGGTGAGTCTTTATTGCATTATATTTTACTTAACATATATCTGTTGGTTAAACAGAAATGATAGGGGCATTAACCAGGAAACTGTTACCATCTGTCCAGAGAGACTGCGTATCACAAACATGCTTTTATTAATTGAGAAAACATGGCCTTATTTTCCTTACAGTTATACTAATGGAATTCCACTGACACTGCAGAGGTTGCTTCTTGTTTACAGTGATGTCAGTGAGAGGACTGGGGGTTTTGTGCCTTACGAGGCTACCTCTTTCAAGCCCGCCAGCCTCAGCCCTGAGGATGGAGTTTCTAGATCTGACAGATGTCTTTGAGGTAATTTCCACTCCCCCCTGCTCTCCTTAGGGAAAAGTTCCCTCTACATATTCATATTCCCATTCATACATATTCTTCAGGAATACACACCTTCAATTAAATCTTCCCTCTAATAAGATGCTTCCAATAAAAACAAGAAACAAACAAAACATCCCTCACCTCTTTAAGTGTGCTTTTAGTGATCCGTTTTTACTAAGCTGTTGTTAATGCATGGACCCTTCAAAATAATAATAATTACAAAACCTAGATTATTCTTGAAAATAGCGAAATGACATTGTAAACAGTTTTCTAAACTGTCTATAATGCAGCTTTGTAATACAGCCACTCACTCCATTTGTGTGTAGAAAATTCTGTACCTGGAGTACCGCGTGGTTTTATGCTCTCCTTCCCTTTTCCTAAGACATGTAATGCAAGTCTATGCATTTAGCCTCAAAAAATACATTTTTTTAAAGTCTTGTCACGTTTTAAGATTATTTTTAGTGGTTTTAGTATAATTGACATTCTGATCTCTTTAGGCCATTTTGATTCAGTATGAGAACTGAAACTGTGTTGAAATGACACGACTTCAATAGCCGGAGGTTTCAGGTGAATCGGAGATGTTTGTGAGCTCAAGGGTAGCTGGTAATGTAGTGCCTAGGCTGAAACTGTACCTCTCTATGTGCCTGAATTTCCAGAAGAAAAATGAAAACTTTTCTGCACCAGGCACAATCCTGTTACCCTGCTTCTGGGGCGGCTGGAGTAGGGCTAGCAGAACTGACTTTGCACTGTGACATTTTGATCGCAGTTCTCAGGTGGCTCGGCAGTACAGTGTTAAGATCCCAGTGCCTGATCCTTCCCTAATGCTTTTGCCATCTTAACCAGAGAAAAACAGTTTTTAATCCTTTTTTTTTTCACTTTTTTTAAAACTACAGTTAAAATATTCCAATGGAAGTACAGCTCTCTATAACAAATATAAGCCTGCTTTTTTCAGTTGCCATTCACAGACCTGTTAGAAAAGTCCCATTGATCCTTCAGGGTTTTGTATACCAGCGGCTGAAAACTGCCAGGCTGATGGATATCTGGATGAATCAGTAGGAGACTGCCAAAAATTCTCAGCATTCTCATTCCACTCCCGTTGATCAGATAAAGCCTTTCAGGTCTTGCAGAAACCATTAGGAAAGAATAGACAGAATATTGGTATTTCCTTATTATTATTCCTGCTAGAACTTGCTTTGGCAGGTTTTGACAGGCTTGTTGCTAGACGTGGACTATGTGAAATCATGGCAGGAGAAGCACAGGTAAATACTCTGTTAGTTAGAAGGCATACTTCCACTTCTGTTGCAAAGAAATATTAAATATGTAATGTTTTAATCAGTGTGATTTTATGTACAGAAAACTGAAATAAACTTCAAAATGACATCTCACAGTTTATATATATTTAAGTAAATATATACATATATATATATATAGGTTTTAATTTTTGTTTTGTATAAGGGGATGTCCAGTGTATCTAGATCACCTAGTTTAGCTGCGTCATGAATATAATGTGACTGGTAATGTATGTTTGCTTCCTTTTGATGGCAATAAAAAGTTAACTTTAGAATTATTTATCAGCTCTCAAAGCGCTGGCAGTGAGCCCTGGTTCTGTGTGTTACAGAAACTGTTCCAAAGTACCCCTTTAAAGTGAATAAAAGACCTGAACTGAAAGCTGAAATCCCTTCAAACTGAAGCCCCTTACAGGGTCCTCCCCTTGTCTGTCTGTCTCTTGTTCAAGATTGTTTTAATAAAATAGGCAGAACTTGAAATTCACTTAGTTATTCTGACAAAACAGAACCTCTTCCCAAAGTTGAATGTTAATGGAGTTCTAATAGAGGAAATGGTTGCAATGTCTACGTGGTAATACTGCAGTTTTGCAAATCACACTGATGTGCTTGGCTTTTCCAGCGTGAGTAATTACATGAAAATCAGCGGGATGACGATGATGGTGTCATTTTTGTGTACTTTTTATAAGATCAGGACGTCAGGTAGCCTTCAGAAAGCCATTGGGTGAAGGCCCAAATCATCCATTAGTTCATTCTTAACACGTCGTTCGGCAGTCACAGGCCATTAAAAATAGATTTCAGGCATGACTTAGGTCAAAAGACAGTTACTTAATTTATAAAAGGTGTAATAGCATATTGTAAGCATTCATTTGGCAGGAAGTGGGTTTTAATTTATTTTGTTTACATTTCTAATGTCTATATTACTTATGTCTTTGATTATTCCTGTAATGCTAAATGCCTCCCAGATTAAAAAAACAAAAAAAGGTTTTTGCTCTGACACGTCCTTAAGCTAAATGGATGTGTTTGCTGTCATTACATCTCACACTTACCTGCCGTCCTCTCCTGTAGCCTGACACCATGATTAAGTTCTTCGCCTTCCTCGTTTACATAGTGTTTGCTCCGGAGCAGGAGCGACTGACATGCTCCAGCTGGGGGTTGTAAATTAAGTTTGTGTGTGGGGTGATTTAAGGGCAGACTCATCAGGGCAAGCTGCTATCCCTGCCACAAGCTTCTTATGTATGTATGTATGTGTGTATGTATGTATGTATGTAAGAACAAAGAGTTTTAAAAGTTAGCCAGGCTATACAAAAGAGACGCTGAGGCTCTGTGCTCCTGTAGCTTGACTCTAAGATACTGTACGCTGAAACACGAACGTGTTTATCAAATAATGAATGGTGTTTATGTAGTGATTACTGATTTTTCATTTTGTCACCTGATGATGACTGTAAAGCCAGTATTAAATAACCAAGTGCATTAAATAACACATCTGTCCTCCAGGCAGAAGGCAGCGTTGGAGGCCTGCGCCGAGGCCTTGTCTGCGCTCCCTTACTGCTCCGCAGGAGCTGGGCCCCAGCTGCAGACCGAGGTGCCTCAGGGGTCCTCCCAGGTTCTCCTTGGATGGTTCCACAGCAATAGGTTTTTATTTTCCTTTTACTATTTCCTAAAGTAATACTACTTTAACTCAGTAATATTTCTGAGAGAACTTTCATTGGTGTGAAACCACTTCCTGTATTAGCAAGAGGTCTGAATTTTCTTTTGGCTGCTGAAGTGTGTTGTTCCAGGCTAAACCCGCAATTTTAATCAGCATGCACATGTCTAGCTTTCAGTTGGTCTCTACTAATACCAACCTTAATGTGACTTGTCAGAATAATTCCTCTGTTAGATAGGAGTTTGCTTTTCTTGTGGCTGTTTCATTCCTTTGCTTTGGAAAATAAAACCTGGGGGGGGGGAGGGGGAATGAAAAGCCTCACAGAGTCTAGGCAGAAAATCCTGAAAGTCTGTGTTCAGGACTGTCCCACCTGATGCGTCAAGCCTAAACCTTTAGTTTGAAAACTGAACATCTAAATCACTGTTTTTTTTAATGCAATATGATGTTTCTGTCAATTAAAACTTAATTGTCAGGCATGAGTCTTTTATCAGATTTATTTTGAGCTGCAAAGCAGCATGATAATTTAAATAAGATTATTAAATAACGCATTGAAGGTTAAACAGTTACGTTTGGGGGTGGTTGAGTCTTTATAGACTTAAAAAGTATTTTGTGAATGTATAAATATATGCATCCATACACAAATAGTGAAAATATGGGGAAAAGGTATGGATTTAGTAGTAGGTGTAGGTTTAACTGAATTTAGGCCAGCAGACTGTATGGGTAATCACTGCTTCTGAAAATTATATGGCTTCTCTCCCTAAGTATCAGGTGTCATGAGGCTAAATTATAGCTGTGGTTAAAATACCAAATAATTACAACTTGATATGTGAGTTTTGTGAATGAGATTTTTTTTCTTGCCAAAGTAGATGAGACACGAGACACACGTGCACGTTTTTATCTTGATTTTTCTGTTGTGTGATATAGATATAAATACAAAGTTGGTATGCTCTAACATTAATCCATGTGACTTTTTTTTCAGACCCATAAAACATCCTGAATTATTTCACTTGGCAGCATACTAAATGTTAAAAGCGGAAATACAAGAAAATACCTATTTCTCCTAGCTTATTTATACCAGTTACGCCAGAAAGAAAACTGTGTGGTTATCACCTGCTGGTCAGTTGTTTGCTTTCATAACCCTCCTGGTTCATCTGCTGCATGCTAGAAACTGCGCTCCTGAGTTTTGCCTCTCTCTGTGGCAATAGCTGTTCCTTTTAAGTATCCAGTCACCTCTGTGTCACTTGCACTGAGACACACAAGCTCATCATTTTTGTGCTGGAGTTTAATTAATCATCCTGCTCATTAATAGCTTTAACTTTTGGCTGTGAGAGACTCCCTGTCTTGAAACAACACTTAAAAAGCCAGCTATCTTCCTTCATGCTGTCCAGATAGGGGCAACAGCATCTCCGTGTAGGTTGGTGGTATGCAAAGTAGAGCTTTTCCCCTGTACTCGAGAGAATTTAGCCATAAATATTTTGAGAGAAATTTAAGGTCCTGGATATGTTTGTAATCTTCTCACCACATTTCCTGTAAAATTTATCCATTTTGTCTAGGCAACAGCATTCATTTCTCTTGAACAGTCGAACACAAAAATAGCTTCAGTGTGAACTTTTTTGGCAGAAAATGTAACTAACTGTGAACATTGTCTCTCTTTCTCTGAATTAAAATGGAAAAATGCACTTTATTTTTGAAAAGAGATGAGAATAATGCTTACATGTCAAAATAGGAGGTGGCTGTTCGGGTATATGTGGTTCAATGTATTTGGTACCAAAATCGTTGTATCCATTTTTGTAGAAGGTGGGTCCTTGCACAGAGAGCTGTGCGTTTCTGTGGCGAAACTGTGGCGTTTCTGAGCCTTCAGAGCATTGAGCAAATATTTTTTTTTAGAAGTGTCTTTTGGAAGAAGTCACTGGGTGTGTGAAGAGCCACTTTCAAAGCGTAGCGTCCCAGGTGTGTGCTGACATTTGGAGTGGTGTAAGCTCCCAGCGCGGGCTGACTGATCCCTTGCCAGAGTTGTATGAGCACCTTTTTTTTTCTCAAATGCTTAAGTTCAGTGGGAGTTACGCTGAAACTACAGCAAGGGAAGCAATTTCTGCTTCCACAATGGACCTTGCAGTCTGGGTAGCTAAGGTGCCTGCAGAGATGGAGAGGACAAAGCGATGCAGCAGGTGTGTTGTGTTAGTGCCCATGTTACAGTGGAGGGGACTTAGCTGGGAGCACTAACGGGGAGGCAAAACAAACGCCATCAAGGGATGGAGCAAAGCTGCCAGGGGAAGGATGGCAGAGCAGAAGGCTTAAGAGGGACATAAAGCCAAAGGAGAGAAGAGCATAGGGCTACTGCTTCAGTAGTTCCTGCCACTGTAACTCCTCAGCGGGTTGTTTTTGCAGTTTTAACCCCAAGGCTCCCTTCCCTTCCTTAGGTCTGATCCAGCAGAAGGGGACCCTGCCAGCTCTGCCAGGTCTTTGCTCTTTTCCCCGTGGCAGTGGCCAGTTCTTGCTTCAGCCCCAGCTGTGGCTGCTCCCGTCGGCACCCACCTGATTGCTATGCTCTTCATTAAAATACTTGTTGCCTTTCCTCTGTGGGAGTGGAGGTGGCACGCTGGTGGATTTAATGTGTAATTAAGCAAGTCTTGAAAGCACTTAGAGTCTTCTGGGTAAGAAGTGTTCTGATAAGTGTGAGAGTCTGGTTTCCAAATCCATTATTTCTTGTTGGATTTATTTGTTTTTTTTTTTTCTTTTTTCAACTTGCTTTCAGCAATTTGGAGTTTCTCACATGATCCCAGTACCGCCATGTGAAAAGATCGCTGCGTGCCTTGCAAAGCGGTGAACGCCGTTTCTGGTTCTCTTTCAGATGCAAGTATGGACATAATAGCCTATGATGCTTACTCCAGTCCACCGCTTCAGAGATATTGAAAGGAAACCTGAATACCTACAGCCAGAAAAGTGCGTTCCACCTCCTAGCCGCACTTCCCTGGGAACAATGTGGTTTATTCGAGATGGCTGTGGTATTGCATGTGCTGTCGTCACCTGGATGCTGGTGTTCTACGCCGACTTCGTAGTCCTTCTTGTCATGCTGGTTCCATCGAGAGATTACATTTATAGCGTCATCAATGGCACGCTGTTCAACACCTTGGCTTTCCTTGCTTTGGCTTCACATTTTCGAGCTATGCTGACAGATCCAGTAAGTGTATCTCTCTGTATGTCTCGGAAAGAAAAAGGCAGTGTTTTTCTTATCTGATAGATGTTGGGTAACTTGTTTGCTGAGTGAGCGGCAGATTTAAATAACTTGTGTGTGTCAGCCTGCCGAGTGAGGCTGCTGATGTGCTATGCTAATTCCTCAGCCCACTCAAGTCAAACGCAAAGTCAAGGACCCAGCTTTAGATTTCCCCTCGTGTGAGCAGCTCCTCTCTTCATGCTGAGGAGGAGAGCGTTTCTCTCTGACACTGTTTTCTCACCGATGCCAAGTCTCATGTTTGTGGCTTGTCGTGTCTTGAGAAACAGCAAATCAGGAAAAGCTGGTTTTGGTTGTCCGCCTTGTCAAGTAGTGCTCCAGCAGAATGGAGTAGAGTTGGTGGTGTTCTGAAAAGCCACGCTGCCACCTCTCATGCTGGTGATTTAGTGGAGTTTATTGGACCATGCTAAAACAAATATTATGTGAGTATGCTAAGAGCTGAAAGTTTGTGGGCAGGCAGGGAGCATAAGAATTTTAGCAGCCCCTTGTAATGTGTCCGTAGGACATTGCCTTATTAGAGGTACAGTTTATTACCATGATGCTTATTCTGAATGGCTGTGTTTGCTTATCAACCTCTGGACAGGAGATTCAGTTCAAAGCCCCATCCCCACTAGTCGTCGGAAGGAAATACAAGCTTGGACTCCTCTTGGCCCCTTCCTACTAATTCTTCTCGTTTCCGTTAGGAACGGCAGTGGGTGTCTGATACTCAAATTGTTCCTTTCAAATGTAATTTTCGACTTGAAACCTTGCATTAAAACTTCAGTGTAATATTATATCCTAGTTTTCAGCTCTCCCAGAAGCCACAGCACTGCAAAAATGTCTTGATTTGGGGTAGTTTGACAGCTTATGGTAAAGCAAACGCTGACTTGTTGCATGCTACTGCTGCTGGACACAACTTTGAGCAGTAATTGAGGCTCTGAAGCTTTTGGTCATTGGGCTGACAAACACAGGACTGTAGCAATTTATGATATAGTTTATGTCCTAAGGGTTCTCGCTGTTGTTAATTATTGTATGTTGTGTGGCTTTAATGCCTAGGGACCTTCAGGTCTCTGGAGCTGTTTTGCAGAGTTAGCAGTAACTCTTGAAACAAAAGCTATATTCTAAAGCAGACTGGGCAAGCATAGTGTCAGAGAAACAGATACAATCTCTCTGCAGAGAAATCTGAAAAATACATGTTAATTACCAGCGTGTGGTGGGATTTTTGTGTGTGGATGGAGAGAGCCAGTGGGATTTTGTTTTGTTCTTTGTAGAGACTTTAACGAAGAAATCAGCTAGACAAAATGGAAAAGGGAGCATGAAGAGAAGGGATGCAGGGCATCCACGGGGCAGACGTTGCAAGTCTGGGGTGGAAGAGGCCGCTAGGAAATGGAGAACCAGGGGCACATCCAGGATCAGAATGGAGCAGAGAACGCTGCTGAGGCAAACAAATAGGAATTCTTATCATAAATTAATTAAAACCTGGATTCTTCAGAACTGTTAGGATGCGTCGTGCTTTTCAGGAACTGCTTCCTGCGTGTTCTTGCTAAAAACATACCTAGGGTTTTGAGTTTTGCTGTGTACTAAAAAGAGAGAACGTTAACAGTTGCGTTTTGTAGAAATTGGTCACAGTAATATTTAAGTTTGCCGGTTTGTTGAGAGGTTTAAGTGGAAAAATACAAAGACTGCTCAAGAGAACTTTACAATACTGATTTAATGTGCAGATCTTTTAGTAATATCCATTATTCCTGTTTATTGCTGTTGAGAGGTTGTACGGGTGCGTTAAAAATAGACTATTCCTTCTGAAATCTGTTAAAATGTTAAATCCGTGTTTTTATTTCAGTATAAAAGCCTAGATCTGTAGAGGTGCATTGTGTCAGTGTACCAGCAGTGATTTCATACATCACATTTTATGATATTTTTTCTTTTGATCAAATTTTATGGCCGTAGAAAGGCTGTGGAAACTCTTGAACTTCTTGAAAACTTTTGAAAGTTCAGGCTTCTGCAGCAATTATATGTCACCTGTTTAAAGATATTAATTTTAATGTGGCATTTGCACAAATAATGTTTTATCTAGTCTTATTTGGGGGGAGGATTCTTAGAAAGTGTGCTCCGTTTGAAAGTTAAACCCTGATTTGAATAACAAATACACAATGGAAGCGTAGCTATTAATACATGAGATGTTTATCAGCAACTGTTAATGTACGCAATGATACTTTAGAAGTAGCAGCTTCTAGTGGAATTAAAGCATCTGATGTCTCCAGTTTGTGGTATGAAACACTGGGGTGATAAATCCATTGATTGGTGTGAAGAGAGGGATAAGGATCCTTAAATATTTTAAGGTTACCATGTGATTACAAAAGGTTGATTCCTTAGGTGAGGACTTACTGGTGCTGCTTATGTTTTTTTAATTAAAAAAAAAAAGTGATGTTTAAGTATTTGGTTCCATACATTAGGGCCTTGTCTTAATTTCTTTTTCTTGCTCTTCCTAAAACTCTGCTGATATTACGGAAGTTTTTATCTCTTTCCTTCCCCTTCCATGATTTTAAGTCATCTCTATTGTTCTGAGCACTCGTAATGTGCACAGGTTGATCTTCTGCTTTGTTTTCGTTTTCCGCAGGGTGCTGTACCCAAAGGTAATGCAACAAAGGAGTTCATTGAGAGTTTACAGCTAAAGCCAGGACAGGTGGTTTACAAGTGCCCAAAATGTTGTAGCATCAAACCTGACAGAGCACATCACTGCAGGTAAAGTCTTCTCTGAGAATTGCTCTTTTATCAAGTACTGCTGGACCTCAAGTGTTATACAGTGTGCCTGGATGTGAATTATTACTGGAGTGTGAGACTTGAGTGGTTAAATTGAAAGATTAGCACCCAAATTCTGCTGCTGGTAGTGCCAAACACATTTAAGCTTCTCTGAAAAAATCTGAGGCCTTTTCTGGGAATTTTTCACATACAGCAGGCTAGGGCCACCTCTTGCAAAATGAGAAACGCTTCACATAAAGACTGCCTTGGCTTCAGACCTGTGATTGACACTCCGTAAATGTTCTCAATACTGGGTGTCATGTAAAAAGGAAAAAAAAAAAAAAAAAAGGCTTTAAAAGAGACTTTAAATGCCAAAATGTAGAGGAAGCCATAAAATGTAATGTCTTTGTAAGGTCTGTCCTTTTTTTTTTTTTTTTTTTAACAGACCCATTTGCTTAATTGTAATTTCTATTTAGAATTGATATTTAAGTTAAAAACTAAAGTTTGGGTAGCAGTGTGTGTGTATATATATATATATATATATTGTTATTTTTGAAATAGTTCTTTTTTCCTCATTTTCTTTGAGTTCTGTGACTTTGTTTTGTGCTTTGTGATAGATCAGTATGCCTACTGATCTGTCATGTCCTTTCTTTTTCTGGTAGGATAAACTTCTCTGAAGAGAGTAACTGGTAGTGAGCTTTTTAGTACTAAGGGCAGCGAGCAAAAAAAATAACTACTTCCTAAACTTTTCTTCTGCTTTTAAAACAAGCAAACTTGCTTTCCAGTAAGTAGTTCATGAGTTTTAGCTGGTATCCCTTCCTTATCTACCCAAAAACCAACGCATACTGCGAGAGCTTGTATCATGGTTACTGCTGATTCAGGCAGGGGTCTTGTGGGAAGGGGAGCTCATGGTGCCGAGCTGAATGAACTCTGCTGTTTGTGCTTTTCACATCTCAGAGCTTTAGTTTGCAAATTTGTTGTTATTGGCTTTTTATTTTAATCCAAAGCAGGAGTTGGTTATTCAGTAGGAGCAATGTGATCGTGCCTATCACTTATTAATGCTACTGTAAAATCCCCTCTGACAGTTCTTCAATTATGAATGAAACTTCACATCTAAAATGCTGTCTAGCTGATGACTCACAGCACGGGCAAATGAAAAAAAGACCGTTTGGCTGAACACAAAACCTCGTCTCCACAAACCTTTTTTGTATGCTTTAAGTTAGTTTTATAGACGCTAAGGTTTGGGAAGCTGATCCGCTGAGCACTGATGCTGCTGAGAATCTTCAGTCAAACATTTCCTATAGGGTAGTGAGATCTGTTGGATTTTCACACACCAAGGTCGTGCAGGTGCATCAGCAGGAGGTATTGCTGAAGGGACCAGGATGCTTTTTGATCCCCGTGCTATCTTGTGAGAGCCCATGCCCAGCAGACGGCTCCTTCCAGCATTTGGAAGCCGGGATGTTGAGGGGGAGCGTGTCTGAGTACGGGCAAGCCCTGATGCTGACCGTTTTCAGCCTTAGGTTCTGTGTTTCCTTTTCCACCAGCTAGTTTCACCTTCTGTTTCCTGTCCATCCCCTTTTGGCACATTCACGCTGCATGAAGAGACTCCTCTCAGCCTTCGTTAGCTACCTCCTTCGTGGAGTCCTTGGTTTGGCTGCTTCAGGCTGGCCCTCAGGAGAGCTAGGGCCTAGGAGCAACTGGAGGGATTACTTTGGTACCCAGCCTGCTTCAGAGCCCTAGGGAAGCCTGCATGCATGCGCAGAAAAATGCAGACTAAATTAGACTACAGGGAGGCATCTTCCTGCTTCAAAACCACCTGCCTCCCTCCCCCTGCTTTTTTCCTTTTTTATTTATTTATTTTCCGGAACAAATAATTGATGCTTGTCCTGTATCAGGCAGATAACTTGTTTTTACAACACCAGCTCATTTCAGTTCCCGTGTATGTCAAAAATCACTTCAAGCTGCTTATTCTAACAAAATGAGGCTTTTCCGTGTTGTCCACTGCATCTGGGGCCAGCAGGTAGCAGGGTACCTGTGCCTGCCCGAGGAGAAGCAGCCCTTGGCCTGGCCACCTGGTGAGAGGCTGCTCCTGCCTGGCCAGCCTTCCATGTAGCATCAGGACTCATTTGTTGTTCAGGCATGGCAAGTATCCTTGGGGATTCACCCCTCCTGCAACGCAGGCGAGCACAAGGCTGTTCTGAGAGAGAGGTTTCTTATTATTTATTCATATGCGCTCATAACAACATGCTTATATTCTTATTTGAGGCTCTCTCAAGTTTTTGGGTGTTGTTTATTGTTTCTATTAAGGTTCGAATATTTCTAATTCTAAGAAGAAAAAATAAAAAAAAATTAGCACAGCCCTTAATTCTTTCTGTTTTAGAGGTGCCAGAATTGTTCTGGGCTTGCTATTGCTGTTTCCTTTCTGGGTCTATTGTTTGTTTGGTTTGGGGTTTCGTGTTTTTTTCATATTTGATTTCTGTGCTTGTTTGTGCAATGTGGTATCAGGAGACTGCCTTTCGTCTCCTATCATATGAGAGAGCAGCAGAGAAAAAGACTTCTTTTATTATGTGAGTTGAAGCAGTTACTGACTAACCAGGAGACTGATGTTCAGACAAAGTAATAGTCTTTTAATTATTTGACTTCAAGCCACAGTGTGCACGTTGGCAAGAATTTGAATTTTGATTTTTATTAGTGTGGTTTCGTGAAGTACGTCAACATCTAATTTTACCTTGAATGTATATTGTGGTACTGTCTTCCTGACTGACTGCCACAGCTGGTTTATGTCAGTATGTGGCTTACCTGGATGTCAGGAGTCCTTTGTAATGTTTGCTTTAATTTTGTTTTCCACAAGTTCCTGCTACAAGCTAGTGAGAGCAAATGAACCTTAATCTGTTATTAGCAATTCTGAAAAATATCTTCATTCATTACTGCTTTTCGTATCTATGTGTTGTGTGGTGGGGTTTTTTTTGGTTGTTTTTTTGGTTATATTTTAATCTGTGGGAATTTTCAGAGACTGATGAGGTTAAAACTAAACTAAAATACAGATTTCTTCCGTCTGCCCAAATGTATTTTTTCAAACCATATTTTGGCAGAACCACTGATAATGTTATGATAATGTGTCTGGCTTGGCATTAACTTTTTGCAGTGGTCATTTGGTATGCTATGGTTGATTGTGAACAGACATAGTCGGGTGACCAAACCAGAAATATTAATGTGCTGACTAGTAAATATGTTGAGGTTCAAATTTCATTTCTGATCCTTTCATTTCTGTGTGTTCATAAAACGCACGTGAAATCTTGTATTCCTGGAATGAGATTTGCTATAAATAAAGATCTGTATTTTTTCAGTGTTTGCAAGAGGTGTATTCGGAAAATGGACCATCACTGCCCGTGGGTCAATAACTGTGTAGGAGAGAATAACCAGAAGTACTTTGTACTGTTTACAGTAAGTATTTCACAAGTGGTGGTAGAGGTTGTCCAGTGTCAGTGAAATGCTGCATGTCAAAGCAGCTCCAAAAGCTGCCTTTCTTTTCTTCCCTGTTTCAGAAGAGCTGTACAGGGAACTCCTGCAGACTTGTATTTTACCAGTTAGGGAACACACACAGTACAGCAACCGGGAGAAGGCAGAACAGGAAGTGTTTGCCAGGGTTTGGTGAGGTTTGTGTTGTCAGTTGATTGGCATGCTGTTCCATAATTCAAGCAGTTTGTCATGATGTTGAGCTCTTTGAGGTATGGACCATCCTTTTACACTGCACTGTGTCTGGTAGGGTCCTAGTCCGTATGTAGGGTACCTAAATGTTGTACCTGTGTGAGTATTGTGTGGGATCATACAATAACAGCTGGTGTCACATCTTAAGCAAGGAGTAGGAAAGGATTATCCAATTTCCACTTGCAAGCAATTTATTTCTGTGTTTAAATCCAAGGAGGTGTTTGACTTTCTGTACTATAAGTGTGGCATAACAAGTAAGAAAACAGGAGTGCAGACTTTAATTCTACGTATTTATGGAAGGGTTGAAGTCTGTTCATCAAAGCAAACTGCAAATATCCCGTGGGAGTATTGCGAATGTGGCAAGGCTGAGTTTCAGTGATGCCCTGTTTTATTAATAAATCTTTGGAGAAATCTGTAGGTTCGAGGAAGAATGTTCTCAAATTACCAAGTAGAAAGGGAGAAATTTTCAGTTAAATGGAAACCTTGCTCTTAAACTTATTGTAGAAAAACTTATTTTCTATACTGTGGTTTGTTAGGGTGTGGATTACAAAACAAAATGAATTCTTTCCCTGAGCAAGGATTTTTTTCACTGTGAGGAACGAGCTGGATGTTTTAATCCTATCAAAAGGTTTTCTGATTCTGTTGAAACTGACGTTGCTTTCAAGTGGGCTGTGTTAAACAATTAATGTAGTTGAGAGAGAAACCAAATTTTGTTTTTGTTCAAGTAAAGACCTGGGGAGGTGAATGTGTGGCAGCACCTCAATTTCCAAGGAAAGACAAAATGTTCTCCTGCCACCTTTTCCTGCTTCCACAGGGGCATCTTGTAACAAGCTCTCTGTCACATCCAGTATCTCACGACTCTGTTGTCAGTCTGCAGGTCCAGGAAAGCCATCTTTTTAGTCTGTCTTGGAAAATCATAGAATGTATGTGTAGTACTGCGAATAGTTTAAAGCATTTTGTTGCAAAGATGTGACAGGATTTTTTTTTTTAAATAGATTATGTACAAAGTGTTAATGCTTGACAGAAATTTTCCATGCCAGTGTCTGCCTCAGGAAAAAAAACACAAATAAATAAATAAATAAATAACAACACTTTTTTCAAACTAATGCTGGGAAATAAAGTGCTTATTGTGGCTAAAACAAATTAGCTATTGTTTCACTGGTAAACTGTAGTGCTCTCTGGCGTGAGAGCACAGGCGTAAGCTTCAGCAACATGATACCTCCATGCCAGAGTTGCTGACCTCTGAAAGTTGCACTGTATGCAGTGGAGATGAGAGCAATAGGCAGCGTGGAGGCCACACTGCGGCGCAGGAGGCTGGGTTTTGTGTCCAGCTGGCTTTGAATTAAACACGCTCCTTCGTGTGCACTCAGAGCTGTTAGCAGGGCCAGAATGAGTTTTGTGTAGCCTTGGCATTTGCCGGCTTCATGGTGCTTGATTTAAGGGGGTGGGGGCTGTTGATTTTTTTTTTTTTAAATTGTTATTTTAGGGTCATTTTAACTCTTAACACTCCGCTTTATTTGAAGTGGTTGGAACATTTAACATTCTGGTCTTTGAGCTTTGCCTGATGCCTGTATTACATCCTTTATTTTTCAGATGTATATAGCACTGATTTCCCTGCATGCTCTAATTATGGTGGGATTTCACTTCTTGTATTGCTTTGAAGAAGACTGGACAAGTGAGTACTAACGAAGTATCTCGTTAAAATACCAGACTAGCCTATGAAAAAGACTGTATAATGCAGTTTGCACGTAAGGCAACCCCTTTTATGCTGGTTTTAGAAGAATGCTATCAAGGCTCTGCTGTGCAATCTTTGCTTTTTTAGTTATCAATTCTGGAACTTCATAATTCTTTCTGACCTGCTCGGATCTCTGTCCTGAAAAGTCCTCTTTCAACTTAAGGCTGATACTGCCTGAGGAGAAGCTGAGATATAAGGACTCCTAGGCAGTATGTGCAGTAAGCTAGTGTTTACGTGAACGCAGCACTGATGTGCTGAATGCCAAAGCAAGATAAGAAGAGTGTGTATGCTCTTTTTAAAAGGGTAAAGTGAGTCATTCTTGCAAGACTGCCAGGAAAACATGTTAACTCAGTTCCAGAAATCCACCCTCACAAGAACAAACAATTCCTTTCCACAAAAAATACCAACAACAACCAAAATAAACTACCAGCTCTCATTCTGGAGCAGCCAGTGAGTAAATTTTCACATAAGCATTTGAGATACATTTTTAAAAAATGTGGTCGTGGGAAATCCTCTAGGTAATGCTGAGTCAAAGAGCCAGGTGCCAAAGGATGTCTGTGCAGATTTGTGTGCTGCTTGCAGACTTTTTTAGAAGGACGTTAGCTTTGTTTTTCTTAGAATTTCATTTGTGTCATTCAATATAAGGACTGGTTTTAGCTTATAGTACTGCAGAGGGTAGGTATGTTTACACATACAAGGTGAATTTGACAAGGCTGTTGTGCAGTTCAAAACTTTGGCCAACAGCTGCCAAATGACTGAGAAATTCTGGATTTGGCTACAGTGGCTACGACCACAGTGGAAGGACCCATCAAAATATAGTTTCCTTTGCACCTTTTCTCCAAGCATGTATCTGTGAGGGAAGCACTTCTCCACCTGTTCCAGATTTAGGTGGCAGAACAGAGCATATACAAGAGGTGGATGGATCTGTTGTTCCAGCTGCCTTGGATGTACGCTGATGGTGTTAGCACTTGATTATTGCGTATCTGTTGAAGCTTAACATCTTCCAGTGGGGAAAAATTTTTTTTTTGGTGATACTGTTTGATTTCAGAGCAGACTAGGAATGTTCCAACACAACATTCAACGAAACACTAGGATTTTTGACCTTATAACATCCTTCTCCCTTTTCCATTCTTCTTTTCCTCATTTATAGGCTCCTTTTCAGACTCTTTCAGCTCTCACTTCAGTTTGCTATGAGGTTGCACTATAGGTAGAGTGTAAGGAAAAGATAACAACTTGGATAAGAATATGTCTTTTAAGTCTTTTAAGGTATGACTTAGAGAAGTTATAAAAGGAAGCCTTTGTTGTTTTTATGTTGGTGCTGCTGAAACGATCCTCCTTGTGTCCTGACAACTAGCTTGAGATTTCTAATGGGATTTTATTATTACGAAAAATCCTGGAAGATGAAACTACAGGTGAAAGAGTGCAGGAGTAGACTGGACTCCTGGAGAGAGTGCAGGAAAACACCAAACTGGAAAAGAAAGCTGCATTCTTGAAGTGTCACAGGGTTTTTTTTTGTTGTTGTTCTTGTTGTTTTGTTTTTTTTTCTTTTGTTAAACTTGTAGGAGCGATCATGTCATTGTTGTGTATCCTCAACAATGTCTGAGCTTCCCTGTGCACCTTTTTGAGTATGGTCATCGTATAGTTTATTTTGACAATTTTAGTATAGAAAACTTGTGGCCTAGCAGGTGTTTTGCAGCTGCGACATCACCCGGTCTCTCCGCTTCCAACTTGATTGTTTTGTCTTCACAGAGTGCAGCTCCTTCTCTCCACCAACCACAGTGATTCTCCTCATCCTCTTGTGTTTTGAGGCTCTCCTATTTCTCATCTTCACCTCAGTTATGTTTGGGACCCAAGTACACTCCATCTGCACTGATGAAACGGTGGGTGTCTCGTGCACTTTCCTTTACCCTCTCTCTTCCCATTAGTAGAAACAGTGAAGCTTTACAGGGTTTTACTTCATTGCATGGGGAGCTCATGCGTACCCTTTGAGGAAAAGCTCCGATGTAATCAACTGAACGAGCAGAGTGGTAGATGGTGCTCTCTGAAAGTCACTGTAAGAAGTAGTGTCCACCTGTGTTTTTATTGGCTGGGATTTGTGTTGACAGTACCTGTGATAAGGTAGGCATTGGTAACTGGGTTTACTCTGTACAGAGTACTTGTTCATGTGGATTTGAAAACATTTTTCCCTTAATGAAATGCTGTTAGGTTGGTATTCTTCTAAATTTTGGTCTGTGTCCCCAGGTATCACTGTTTGAAGCTTTACGTGCTAGAAAATGTTCCAGTTGAACTGCTCGTTAAGTAGTTCAAACACCCTTGCCAGGGAGGAGGGAAAAAAAAAAAAGGGTGGGGTGGGGTGGAGAGATTCCTGGAAACATGGTAGGTACAGTCTGCTGCAGAACCACCTTGTCACCCCAGTTTGAGTACAGCATTGTAGAGCTGACACAGTAATGTTGCTGTGCCTCCTCTGTCACTGCATTTGCCTGCTTCTGTAAAGATGGAGCTGGTGACTCCTGGTGATATTCCCACATGTGAATACTGCTGGCGTTCACCAAGCACGCTCAGATGCGTGATAGCTCAGACCAAGAGACTGGAATTAACTGGAGTGGTTGAAGAGAAATGATGTTTTTAAAAGAGTGACAAGAGTCCCCTGCCTCATCTAGTTTTCCTTAGCTTGCACTTGTTTGCCCGTGGCCAGTTGAAGCTAGAATGGGTATTTTTGCTGCCACTGGAGCGCTTTGGCTGGCATTATACTGTGTAAGAGCCCATCGCTCCTGAGTCTTCTTTACAGTGCTTGTTTTTCTGCCTGGCTTCTGCAAGAGGCTGGTAGTCACACTGTGGCTCTTCCGTGTTCAGAGGAGGACTGCAGCTATTCTTTTTGCTGGGGAGACCCCTAGGATGGAGTACAGTGTCATAAAGGAACAATGAGATCCTGCCAAGCTTGAGTTTATCAATACGTGTGTAAACTAGCAGTGCTGTATGTGAAATCATCTGAATTTCTCAAGCTTTGAAACCTGGCAGGAATTTTTAGAAGCTGCTTCCAATAGCCAGGTACACAAATAATTATTTTCTCTTCCCCTCAGATTCTGGAAACTCTTAGGTGTTGAAGGACTTATGCCACAAACTAAAACTAAAAATGAAAGATGGGCACTCACTGTTTGGTTGTGCGTTGGTATTTTTTTTTCCCCCTAAATTCTTACCAGTAAGGATTTTGCTCTTTGGAAACTTCTGTGCTCTCTGCGATACTTTGCATCGTTGATTTTGCTAGCATTGAGCTAGCTGTGTCTGGCAAACAATCTGTTCTGAGAAGAGGAGTTTTTCCAGGTGAAATTCTTCCTGGTGTGGTCTCTTTCAGTGTTTTATTTCGCATTTGCAAGACAGGGCTGTGCTGTGCCTTTTCTCACCTTCTTCCAGCCACTGAGAGACCTCATTCCCCATCCTGTGTATGCTGTCCCTCCAGGTGGTTTATTTCTGTCTGAGGGGACCCAGAACCCTCGAATTTTGCTGTTACCTCTGGAGGTGACATTACCAAGGGTCAGTGCAGGTCCTGCAGTTGACTGTGCTGTTACTGCAGAGCACACAGAGCTGGTAATTTGAGACACACAGATACATTAATCCGTAGCACAGGAGAACCATGTAGGTCAGGAGAAGCTTGCCTTGCAAAAGATCGTAAGTTACAGAACACTATGACCTGCCTGCTGCTGCTACCCATGGAAGAGTAATGCTCTCCGGTGTCTGCAGTGGTTAATTTTGTGTGGCAGCCAGGCGTAGCTTTCCTGGAAGACCCAATTCACTCTCTGGGTTTTAGGCGTGATACAGATTTGTTTTTTTTTGTTTTTAGTGACTGACTAGTGAATGTTTCAGCTGGTTGCTTTGATGGCTTATTTTTGTTTCCCCTCTAACCTTTACTAAACAATGCCAATGGTTTCTCTCAAATTGGTATCTTATTTAACCTTTTCTCCCTGCTGTCAGCCCATGCATGTTTTGGCAGTGATTTTAATTGAAACATGAAGAGGCACCAGGTAGACTCAGCCACGTTGAGCCATGGGCGCTTCCTGAACTTGCTTGGTGAATCTGGGAGCATTATAGAGATTATCTTGTTGGTTTTTTTTGTCTGCAAGCTTATAATGGTTTCCTCTAAAATTTTTCCATCTGGTTAGCACATATTGCTTTCAGCCATTAAAGCACATACTTTGTATTTGGTTTTATGTGGTGGGTTCCTAATTGACATCAGAGGCAATTGGAGGGCAAGTCTTAAAAGGTTTGGTGAAATTTCCAGACCTGAACAAAATTAAAGCAATTCTATTTCCAAGATTTTTTTTTGATTTTTTTTTTTTTTTTTTTTAAGTATAAAACGATGAGAAGAAAGGGAGAGGCTCTATAAATGCAATTTTATTTTCTTACTCCATCCTTTGGATAAGGGGTAATTGAGAGTAGAGCTTTCCACAAATCCAGAACTATAAAAGCTGAGTGTTTGACTGAAAATGTGATATTTCTGTTTTCAGGGAATAGAACAGTTGAAAAAGGAAGAGAGAAGATGGGCTAAAAAAACAAAATGGATGAACATGAAAGCAGTATTTGGCCATCCGTTCTCTATAGCATGGCTTAGCCCATTCGCAACACCAGACCAAGGAAAAGCAGACCCGTACCAGTATGTGGTCTGAGGAATTCCTGACCAGCATTTCCACTAAGATAGAAACATATTACAGCACTACTGTTATAAATTTTCCATGAATGTTTAAAAGAAAAAGCAAAACGAACTTTTTTTTATGTCTATTGAATGGCTGATAATTGCAGAGAAAAAAAAGCCCTGTATTCCACAATTTTAGATAATTCTATATCTCTGGCTGAAACTGCTGCTGTTGCTTTTTCTTTTTCTTTTTTTTCATTTCTTTTATTTTATTTCTTTAATCTTGTTAACTTTACTGGCCTTTGTTTCTCTCTGCTTTCTGTATGGCATAACTAATGTGGAGGGGATCCTCTTTCTCTGTTGTGACCCACCTCTTCTGAATAGATTCTCATGCTGTCTCCTGACTGTGATGAGCTCTGTGGAAGACATACGAGTGCCAACAGTCCTACACAGACACCTTTGGACTTCCTGAAGGAGCGCGTCGCTCTTTCATAAGTGAACTTGAACTGGGAAGTAGACACTTCACTTTATCAAAAGGTGCGAGACAAGAACACAACACAGCAAGAGAGCCAGTTGACCTGGTGATCACACACAGTTGAAGTATTTCAAACAAATGTTGCCAAGACCACTTCCCCCCCCCTTCTTCCTTCCAGCCTCGGAATTGGTTCCATCTTTCTGGCATTATTTTGTCTGTTCCCTCCCTTGTGCACAGGAAATTGTTGCCGTCTTAGGGTAACTGTGGCAGATTAAGAAGATTGTTTGGATTTCTTTAAATGCCTTACATTTGCAGGAAAGAAAGAAAGAGATCTAATTTTCAAGTGTTTAGAGTAGCAGGATCATCTTGTTTGTGTGTGTTTGTCTTGGTAAATGAGTTGTTAGAGCAATGCCTGCTGAACAGTGTTAACGTGAAAAACTGCTGTGAATGCTCAGAGGCAGACAGATTACTATAAAGACTAATATTGACAGGATGTGTAGGTATACCAGGGCGATTGAGCCCATATTCTTAGCATTGCCCTGGTTTTAGAGCTTTGTAAATCTTTTTCTCATATTTATGCATACATGTGTATGTGTGCAAATACACACACACACGCGTATGCACTTTAAATTGGGAAATGTTGATGGTAAGGAGCATGCATACTGTTATGAACTGTGTGGTGATGAAAGTGGGAGGGACAGAAGGCATTCCAGAAACGGGTAAAGCTAAGCCATTTGTAACTGCAACAGGCATCTTGTGTTCAGGTAGGAATTTTATTATATTTTTGGATCGTGACTCCCATAGGCTCATCAGAATATTGCGAACAAAGGAAAAATGCAAATCGGCTGTGTCCATGAATTCCAAGGAATCTTTTCTTTCCTTGGTTTAAATAAAATCATATTTTTGAAAGATGACCTGTTTAGACTGCTTCAAAGCCATGGGGGAAGGGAGGGAAATCAGGGAAGGAGAGATTTAGTGGATGTCTCATTTTGGAAGTAATGTGAATGCTGCATCTTTTCAATCTGTCAATGCTTCCATATGGAAAACAAATGCAATAAAACTTTTCCAAAAAAAAATGTTTGCTGTTCTTATTTTCTTTCTTCACTTTAAACTTTGGGGAAATCTGTATTGGCTTTCTGAACTTTCGCTTTTGGCTTTAGTCACCTAGATAGGTGAGAAACTAATGCGTCTCACTGTGTGGTTTATTGCTTTAAAATTGTGTTGATACATTCCAGCTTTGTAATATTTACCCTTCTTTACTGTGTATTTTGGAGGAAGACTGGTTGTGTTCTGGCATTAAGATTGTTGTGGAAAAAATGTAATTACTCATTGTTTCAAACAAATGCAAAGTGTTGTATGATACAGCGTTGATATTTTCAGACAAACTTAATTTTCAGTGAGGCATCATCACAGCTTGCAGAAATGTCCTCTGATGCCTGTTGTGGGTATCCCAGTGACTGGGGTCTTCTGTTTTACTTGCACTCTATGATTTGGCGGTGTGATTTGATGCAATTTGAATGGTACTAACTGGGGTCAGTATCAACATGAGAAAGGCAGACTTCCTGGCTTGTATTTTCTTGGACAGGGCTACCTGATTTCAGGTGCTGGTTCTGCTGTAGCATGGCCAAGAGAAATTGGAGGACAGACTTGATGAGAGGCAGAGCACTTCTGCGGGAGACGTGACTTTGCCCGTTCATTGCGGCAGGCAAAGCTGGAAGTTGGAGAAATCCCAGAGTACAAATAAGCTGCTTAACTGATCCTGTGTCCTATGAGAACAACGCTGCTTAGGTTGTGGCAGTTTCTTTCCCAAACTGGCATTTCCTAAATCATGGCCATGTTTTTCTTTATTTTTTTTTTTGAAAGTTTGGGGGCGCTGCAAGCAGAAGTGGATGCAGGGAGCTCCTGTGCCTGCTGTTGCAGAGGGCCAGGAGGGACTGCCAGGAAAGCCTGCCTTGATCATGCTCTCAGATATTGAGCAACACCTCCTGTATCTCACCCATAACTGATGAATGGTTGCAATGTTTGCCGGTTCTGTTCGTGCTTTCCTTCTGGATGTTACAAGTGTATTAGAAGAAACGCGTTAGGTTCCTTTAACACGTGCGAGCTGTCCTGCACACCGCTGCTCCCGCTGACAAGCGGTCAGGTCTTCAACTGTCATGCGTTTCTTCCTTCCTTCACCTTTAAATTTTATTTTTAAAGCCAAAACCGGGTTACAATTTTGGTGACTCCTGATTATTTTATTTTTTTTAAGGTAAATTACACAATGTTGCAGGTAAAGCATTAAGTTACTGATTATGATTTTTTTTTCCCGCCAGTCTCTGTCTGTGCTTGCACATCGCAAATTAAACTTGGATATCTTGGGAACCTTTCTTTATCTTTCCCTCCTTTCCCGTAACCTTCCTCACACCCTACCGCCTGTGGGGCGGGCAGCCAGGATGGGAACAGGATAGGACTTTTACAACTTTTTCTCATTTTGAATATGTGCCCTAAAGGGATTAGCGAGGTTGGGCAAGGAGAGAGAAAGTACGCCCCTAGCTGCTCCGATTATCTGCTCCCTAAGCTGGCATTAGTGCAGCCTCGGGCTGACCCTGCTTACCGCCTCGGTTAGCAGATGCTAGCCAGAGTGGGCGAATAATGTGTTTTTTTTTTTGTATTTTTTTTTGGGGGGGGCGGGGGTGGAGAGCGGGCTGCTGCCAAGAAGCCTTAAAGATCCTTATTTGTGATTTAGATGGCAACATGGATGCAACATGGATCGAACTGGATTACACATGTGTGACTGAGGGCAGGATTAAAGCTTGGGCTGCTGGGGAAGAGCTCGAATGCCTGGAGTCTGCTCCTCCTCCTGCCCTGTGCTGCTCGTTTTCCTTCTCTCCAGAAGCTCCCACAGCAAACGCTGCAGCCGTGGTTTGTTTCAAACACATTAGCAGTCCCTCTGGCTTGCCAAGGAGCAGCTGAGGACCAAAGCTCTTCCTTTGCTTAAGCAGTGATCGACTCTTCCTCCCTGCTCCAAAGTCAGCAGGGGAAATGCGGCACAAACGACGTTTGCAAAAGCTTTGCATTTAATTTCTCTGTTTATGGCGCTTTTTCTCCTGGGCCTGCTCCTGCACACTCAATGTTATTGAAAAACCAAGCTGCTGCTTTATTAAAATGTCATGCTATTTGCAGGGCTTGCTGTAAGCCCAGTTGTGGTGCTGCTGGGGTATTGCATGTAGTTATTTTTTTTGCCCTGCAAAGTTTTTGAAATGATTTGTGGGTGCTTAGAGACAACCTGCAGAATTAGAACACATGTGGTTTTCATCCATTTATTCTAAAATGGTGGTTTAAATGGTTTTAACTCAACACGCTCATTTTTTCCTTGAATTTCTCAAAGCCTTGATCCAGTACCCTTGCTTCTCGAAGGGCAGAGTTTCTACGTTGTCACCTGCATCATATCACGCTCGCCTGTAAAGCTGACTCCTCTCTTGCGTGATGGAGAAGATGGGTGTAAAAATGTGGGCCCTGCTTCACCTGGGGTAGCCTTAAAAACAAGCGTTACGAGTTTCTTAGTTCTACATGGAGAAGACTACCAGAAATAAAATGTCGGCCCCAAAATATGACGGACCTGGTCAAAACGCGTACTCTAGTGATGCTCTTGGAGAGAGGAGGAGTTGGAGCTGGCTGCCCAAAGCTCCTTAGGAAAGACAGAATTGCCGGTCCTGCTTTGACATCGATGTAGGTTTCCTCGCATCCCAGTGGGTATCAGCCTTGCACTGCGATTTGCCTTGGACAGTTTGCTAAATGGAAATTGTGTTCCTAAATATTCGCTCTTAATCAGTGCGAAGTAAGCTTGTTGTGATGTCAGCTTCAGGGGCCAAGCCTAGATCTGGCCGTAGTAAATTCCTGGTGACTGGAAAAAGCCGTGCTATTTTGCCTGTGTCTGAACTCCTGGAGAAAAAAAACAAACAAACGAGGTGGAATTTCATGTTGCAGTTGTACTTCATTACTTGCTGAAGGGATTCAAAGAACACTGGGAGAAGATATCCAAGTATGAAAAAGGAGTAGTTTCAGAAGCCATCTTTTCACCATAAAAACTAATGCCAACGTATACCCAAATAACTCACCGGGACTCAGATTGTCCATGAACTGGGTCGTGTTTAAGGGTTTCGTTGTTAAATGCAAGGCTGAAACCATCGGTAAATCAGGATGTCTGTCTTGTTAGCTGAACCGTGAACACCCTGTGCAGTGGTTGTTGCCCAAATACTTGCTTTGAACATGAAACAACCTTAAACTTTTCTCTTCTTGCAGGGTATTGAGCGTCTTAAAAACCAGAAGCCCACCTGGGAGAGGATCAGCGGCTGGGAGGGGATGAGAGCGGCCTTCGGCGGTGCTTTCTCCTTGGCGTGGCTCAGTCCTTTCTCGAACCTGGACTGCAAGAGCCCACCGCCAGCTGGGGTGGCGGCAGCAGCCCCCGCATCCGCGATCATGACCCAAGAAGAAATCGAGCAGTTCCTGGCTCGAGACGTCGCCATCCAGGTGTTACATGAATAAGCAAAGCGTCCTCGGAAGTGTCAAGGGACGGTTTCAGGTTCTTTTGTTTTAATAGCTACTTGCGCTGGAGAGAGGTAGGGTGGGTTTTTGGTTGGTTTGTTTGTTTTTAATGTACTTTTGGTGCAGAAAATAATTCAGGAGTATTTATCGGGGAGCCAGGTACGGCACTAGCAGAAGCAGTGCAAATCTCCAGCCAAAGCTTTATAAATGGTGAGATTCATAAGCTCCTCTCCCTACACGTGTCGCCTGCTGTATTGAGCATTTCTAACGTGGCCTCTAAGGAAAGCTGCCAGCGTGGTCCCAGAAGGTGCAGCCGGGAGGGGTCTGTGTGCCCTTGTGTCCTTACAGCCCTTCGGAGGCTGTGCGATAAGCATGGCGTGACGGCCGTGTTAGCCCAGCTCTGAAGGTTTTGCTAAAAACACCTCCTTTTGAGCTCAGCCTGTGGATGCCAGCTCTGGACTGTGAAGGAGGCCGGAGCTCAGCTCCTGGCAGAGGTGGGATGCCAGGATCTAGGAACACCGGGGCTGTTCCTGCACTCAAAGAGAGGGAGGCATCCGCACCCCGCCGCTCCGTTGGGCTTGCTCTGCTTACACCTCTTTTTTCTTCTCTGGGTAGCCGGAGGTAGCTGGGAACAAACGTTGCCTCTTAATCCTTCCTCTAACATTGTCCTGTCAGCGTTTGCTGCTAATCAGGGGCTCCTTAAGCTAATTTTGCAGCCAGCTCCTGGTGAATGGTGTGAGCGCAGAGAAGGACCACGTGTTGCCCAAGGAGGATGCTGCTGCAGGTGGCAATGGTCACAGCAAGAGCATTCGGGGACCACTCTGGTCATCAGTTACAGCAGCTTTATATTTAGAATATTTTTTCTGTCTGTTGTTGTTTTGTTTTCTTCTTCATGTCATCTCCCTCATCTTAATTATCAGCGAATTTTGCAGGGTACCAGGGAGATGTGCTCCTGGGTTTCCACCACAGGTTGTGCTTGGCTTCGAGCCCCCCTCCCCATAACGTGGAACAAAGATAATTGCTTCCTCTAGAGAGAAAGGTAAAGGAGTCGGGGAGGAATTGTGGGAGACTTAGGTTAGGTTTCTATTATTTATTGAAGCAATACCAGGTGGAATTTGTGCAAGATTTTATTTTTTTCATGACAGTGATAAAGGAGCTTTGGGGATGAAAATGTGGTAACAAACTGAGTCTGGTGACTGTAAGGAGTACAGTTTGGCTGAAAACCGGGAAAAAAACAGAGTAGATATTAACAAACAAGAGCATTAAATGAACATCAGGGACATACATAGATCTGTAAGGGATTTCCGATAGGGAGAAATAGGGACGTTTAAGGAGGACACTAAGACTAGCTCATATTTCCTAATTTTGGCTTGCTGCTCAGCCTCTGTCTGCTCCCTGTGAGCTTCTCTGCCCCTGCTGCCCTATCCATAGGGTGGGAATGGTGCTACGGGGTCCTGCAGGAGAACCGAGGTCGTGGCTGGAAACCAGCGCCAGCAGCTTTAGAAGCAGAGAACTTGGAGGCAATTTGATGGCTATGTCCACGGTGTGACTGCTGGGGTGGGCTGCTCTTGGTGGTGTTTTCCAGGTGGCTGGAGCTGGGCCAGGAGCAGTTGTGGCCCTCGTTCAGCGAGCGGGAGCAGTGCTGGCTGCCGGCCCCCTTAGGAGACGCTCTGCAGACGTGCCTGATGCCTCGGCTGAGCCGCGTGCTTCGCCTCTCGGGCACGGTCTGGAAAATTGTTCTTGGATGGCCTGAAATGCCAGGGTGAAGATTGCGTCAAGGCGAGCTCGTGAGGGCCTCAGTTTGGAAAAAAGCACCTTGTGCCATGTTTTGGTGATGCTCCTCGGGTGCTGCTCTTGTCGCTTTGGGTGGACACGGGTTGAGGTGGCATGTTTCGGCCTCTGCTCTCCGGGCTGGTGCACCTTATTGTGTCCCACCTCCTGCATTGCTCCTCAGGCGCTGGCATTTCCTTGTTTTGTTTTGTTTCGTTTTGTTTTTCCTTATTTTTTAATAACTGAAACTGGAAAGCAGTGAGAAGTGAGGGGTGAGGCTGCCCCACTCCTTCCCCTACACACTCCCACATTTTCATCCCAGCCAAGGGGCAGGAGCTGGAAACACATCAGGAACCCAGCGTATTTCCTTCACATCCTCACTATACCTCCTGCCCTGCCTCGAGACAGCGTGACAAAAGTTGGAAGTGGCAGAAACCTTCGGGAGCTGGAGAAACGTCCTTTATCGCTGGCTCTGCCACAAATCTCATACTTTAATTACCACCCCGCCAGCTCGAGACCAAATGTGATTTCCATGAAATTGAAACCAAACCCCTGGTTCCCATCCCCTTCCCTTTGTGTGCCTGTTGCCCCCCGTGCCGTGGTGCCTTTGCCTCCAGCCCTGTGTGCGGCAGCTGCCCCGGGGAAGGCCGGGGGCCCTCGAGGATGTTCCCCTGGTGAAGGCAGCGCAGTGAGGGCACCTTCCTGGGCTGGGGCTCCTGCTGCTGCTCCGGGGTGAGGTTTTCCTCCGTGGTGGGACAGGATCGTGGCAGCTGTGGGAAGTGTTCCTCTACTCCGGTGTCTTCGACAGCAGGTTTTTCTATGCAAGTTGAGCACTTACACCTCTTGGAAATATATGTATTTTGGTAATTGTAACTTCTGTTTTATGCCTCTGGTGGCTAAGTGTACTTTAAAATTATTAAAGAATTAACACTTCCACCTGTATGCTCCTCCCTTCCCTATGCTCTGCTCCCGGTCCCACCTGCACCATGCCTGGGGTGGCCCTGGGGGGGACACAGGGGACAATGTGGGCAGCGGGGCTGGGGGCTGCGTTGCTGCTGTTGCTCCCCAAATCTTTGAAATCCAAGGGCACGAACAAAGCCTCTTTTTTGTAATTGTTATTATTTTTAACCTTTTTCCTCCTATCTTTTTTTCCTGGGATTCAGGTTGGGGTCCTGGATTGTGCCTGTCCATAGGGCCAGATCCTGGCATGTCCTCACAGCTGGGCACTGCCCTTGGGTGCAAAGTAGGGGGGGCTGCCCGCTGCTTTGCTTTGGCTGCTTGCTAGTCAACAGCTAACTTGTTTTCTTGGCTAAATGAGGAAATTTCAAAGCAGAGAGATGAGAGGCCCTGGGGAAAGATTAGGTCTTAATGCAAAAAATATTTCATCTCATTGCAAGATGGGATGGGGATGAACAGGTCCTGTGCTGTGCTCTCGCCACTGGCAGCACACCCTTTGCTGCACCCACCATGCGTGGGCAGCCTGGCATCATCACCCTTTCTTTTTCCTGCTGCACAGCCCTAAGGCTCAAGCATTTGCTTTTTAAAATGTGTAAATAATAAGCCTCTGCTACTGCGTGGCTCAGTTTGCTCTTTTCTCACAGAAATACTGAACCCCCCTTATCTGAGCTCTGAGCTCAGGGGATGTGCACAGCCCCAGCTGTGCACAGCGGCTCTCGCCTTCCCCGCACTTTGGCTGGAAGCACTCCAGAAGTACGCTGCCCTCCAGTCCCCCAGCAGTATTTGGGGTGGGAGGGGAGAAGCAGAGGCAATATGCTTCCACCAGAGCTCTGGTAATGGTGTTTGAAATGGTACTTCTTCCAAAAATGTCCCAGTACCAATTCTTCCCCACCTCTCCCCAAAAAAAGGAAATGGAAGTGGGTGGGAGGGGAAGAAGAATGGTATTTGGGGAAGACTCTGCCAGGTTTCCTTCTTTTGCTGTCTGAAGCGTTTGCCAGGGGAGTGGGAGAAGCATGGCCCAGGGGAGAATTGCTTAAAATGTTTCTTGAGCCCTTGTGCAGTGGGGTCTGGGCAGCCTGGTGGGCCCACAGCAGCTGCAAAACACCCCCTGCTCCAGCACAAATATCGGCCACACAATCAACATGTTGATTTCAATGATCTTTATTGAATCACAGTGAGCTGCAATCAAAGCAGCTATGCCCTTTATCTCAGCGTAATTCCCTTCACTTAATGGGATTTTTGCTCTTTGCTCATCAAGCTCTATCCTGCAATCAAGGAGGCAAGCGGCAGCAGCAGAGCGCGGCTGTGGCGCATCCAGGGTCCTCTTCTGTCCCGACTGAGGCACTGCTCCTAGTGGGTGATGGTGATGGCCTTCTCCACCGAAATCCCTTTGACCTGGTTTGAGGTCAGCTTGGCCACGATCTTCTTCTCTCCTGCTCTCGTCGGAGTGCAGATTACTTCGGACTTAATGATCCTACCAGGCTGTACATCCCTAAGGAGAAAGGAAAACAGTCCCAGTATGAGCTGCTTGCACATCACGGGTCTCATTAGCCAATTTCTCATGGTTTCTCTTAAAGAAAAAGCCCCTGTCTGCATTTAGCATTGGTCATGGGAGAAGGAGCATACCCAAGTGCAGCGAGCGGGGCTTGGCATGGCAGCACTGGCTGGTGGCCCTGGCACTCTACAGAGACCTCCCCCAGGCTGTGAGCCCCTGGTACCATTTGGACATGGCTTTGAAGGGTTGCATTGCATGCAGTCCCTAACTAACTGTTTCGTCAAGGAGAATTTAAAGATAAGCAGGAAAGGGCATTCTGCCATGCTCATCAGCTGCATGGGGCTCAGGACTGCTCAAAATCTCTCCTTACCCTTGCTCAAATGTTGCCATCTTAAATATGCCCAAGCCCTCCACCATCAGCTTGCAGTTGTCCAGGGGTACATTCAGCTTGTTCTTGAAGATGAAGGCGCAGGTGAAGTCCTTGTTCATCTTTCCTGTTTCTGGCATCTGACATAGGAGGAAAGAGAGATGTTAAGGACGCCGGAGATGCTGCTGGTTCACTCTGCCAAGGCAGGGTTTTTTGCACAACCCCCTTGATTTTGGAGCACCCGTGCAATGGAGCTGGTGCAGCCCCAGGAGACCAGTCTGCATCGGGGTCAAGGGAGGGGACGTGGGTGCCTCCTTGCAGCACCACCATGCACAGGGCAGCCCCGCTCACCCTTCCTGCTGCCCAGTTTCATCACATTTTCCCTGCAGTTTCGGGACTTTTGCCCGGGATGCCAGCAGAGCTGAGACCCTAATCCCAGCCGAGCCTGGGGGGGTGCCGCCTCACCTGGACCTGGATGGGGGGGTACTCGAAGCTCAGCGCCGCCTCCTTGGTAAGCTTCTCAGGTGTCCCCTGGATCTCGGCAATGGCGGTGACGTGGACGTACTCTTCGTCTTCCGCTGTAGCCAGCGCCTTCATGTATGCATCAGGTGCGATCTTCAGAGGGACGCGTACCTCTGCAGGAGGGAGAACACGACTTTATCATTTTTTTATGGCACCCGGGAACCCATGGCAGGGTTGGCACTGGTGGCAGTGCCTGGCGGGACACAGGACGAGGCACACTTCCTGAGGCTACCCTGCTTCTGGCCACGTGGCCAGCAGGTGATGCCCTGCACTCCCCATCTCCCCCAAAGCAAGTGCTGGCTCAGGCTCACTCAGAAAGCACCAGCAGCAAAGATTTTTATATATATTTTTTTCAAGGGTGACTCATGCTTGGAATGAGCAAGTGTTGTTAATTATTCATCACTCGTTAGTGTCTTCTTTGGCACATTGCAGTCACACTGCTGGGGATCAGCAATGCAACCCAGGTTGCTCCAAGATACGCAACAAGCAGCAAACAGCCCGGGGGGGACTAGGCGGGCAGGCAGCCCTTCAGCTGGAGTTTGCTTGGGTGAAGAATTCAGGAAATGCCAGTCACAAGCGTCACAGTCAGCTCATTGACATTACAGCAGCATGACCAAGGAATTAAAATTTAAAAAATAATTTTAAAAAAGGCTGAGATGTTCAGCTGTCTAAATCCTGTGCTGGGGTCTCTGCTGCTTGATGCTCAGGCAGTGAGGACTGCAGTGGTGCACGCCTCACCTGCACAGTGCGGATGTCTGTCTGACCACACTGATGGTTTCTAACCATCGCAGAGCCTTTGAGTTTTGATCCCTTCTGCAATGGGATCACAGTTTGTAACTAAGACTCCCAAATGCAGCTGCAAGAGAGGCAGGTGACAGGCAAGCAATTTCTGCTCTTTGTGCAGCTGAGCCATGCGCTGACCTGTAGTTATGCATTGGCTTGAGTGAAATCCCAGACTGTCACATTAAATAACCTATAAAACATATCACAATTCCCATGCCTACCGGATTTGCCTTCCAGCTTGACGGTCTCCTTGATATATCCAAGGTTGGCATCGACTTTCCCAGTGTAGGACTGCAGCTGGCAGGAGCCAGCAAGAGCAACGGTCCAGCTCCCAGCAGCAGTGCTCTTCACTGTGATGACCACTTCAATCGGTTCACCAGGATACAAAGGTTTTTCGTTGGTTATCACAAGCTCGACCCCGCTCTTGGGGACCACCTCATTTTGGACCATAGCCCTGCCATCCACGTTGTCTAAGCCCATGGCCATGGGACGAATCGCAGCGAAGCCTGCACGAGGTACCAACCCTGAAGGTTGTAGGAAGGAGCTCGCTCTCTGCATGGATGCCCTTTCCTCTGAGCTGCCTGGGTGAAGGAAAAAGCTGTTTGAGAGCTGTATCCCAGTACCCTCAGCCAGAACCACCTTCCCTTCCCTTTCTTCACGTTTCTGCTGCTGAGCAGAGAGGCTTTCAGGGCACCAACCGCCTCCAGCCTCAGCTCAGGACACCCTCTTTGTTTATGTTACCACTGGTAGCATTTTGGACCAGTGAGCAGCTGGAAAAATTTCCTGAAGGAGGCACTTTTAGAGGCTGGATGCTGCTTAAATTTTCTAGCCTGAGATGTTCCCACTCCTCACTGGGAAGGGTTTAATAGTCCAGAACAGCACGGCTGGATCTGAGGCAGGGAGAACCATGGGGAGGGAGTTATCATCATCTTTTTTCCAATATGTTGTGGGGAATGGAAAGGAAAAAAGGAAAGAAAGAAGCTGCAGTGTGTCAGACCACTACGTTCGTCATTCAGCCCCTCTCTCCCACACCCTGCAGGCTTGCTTGCCCCTGTCCCCAACGAGCAGCCTATAGATGTCACTGCAGCTATGAAGATGCCCGAGAGCAGAGCTGCCTCCCTGGCTCTCCAGCCCCAATGGGGTGGGTTTGGCACAGCAGAAGACACGCATTGTGGGGTGACCCATGCAGCCGGGGACCTCCTCGGCACTGCTTTGGAGGATGGGGGCAGTCACCTTCAGGGAACTTGTACTGCCAGGTGATGTCTTCCCGACGGTTCTGCCCCACAGCTTTTGTGCTGATATTGGCGCCGATGCTCTGGCTCTCCACGTTCAGCTTGATGTACTTGTTCGTGCCGTTCTCCTCCTTCACACGCCAATAGACTTTGTCGGCGTTCACTTCCGCATACACAAACTTGCTGTCATAGGGCAAATATACGTCCCCATCTCGGATAGCCTTCAGTGGGCACGGGCCGCACTGGAAAATACCTAAAAATCACATTCAACACCATTTGCCTTGCCAAACATGAGCAGAGCCTCAAAATTTTATTCCACCACCCCGAGCAGGGTTATGCACCCATTTTAATAGTAAATACTCCTCCAACTCAGTTATAAAGCCCAAACCCCCCTACAATAGCTCTTTGATATTTTTTTTTTTTATATAGGAACAAGGTCTAGTAAGAGCTTTTATGTGTTTTCCCCCACTTAAATCATCTAGGGTGCTTTTGCCAAGGCTGGGTCCCCTTCCCAGCCCCAGGTACTGGCTGATTTTTGCAGGTGCCCAAACTCACTCAAGCCCACTCAATCTCAATGCACCAATGGCCACACCATCTTTAGATGCACCCAGAATGTGAGGCCCTCAAAAACATTTTGTCAGCATGAAAACGTGTATTTACACATTCACATCCCCACGGTATCCTACTGGTCTGGTTTTCTGCCTGCCAGGAAACACCTTTCCCCCCTTCCTGGGCTGAGACAGCAGGAGTGGGACCACCAGCTTTAGGGTGTCACTGCCTGGGTGCGGAAAGATGTGCAGGGGCAGCATGTGCTTTGCTGACTGGGGACCACAATTTCCACACAAAACATCACTGGCTCCCTCAGGAGTTGCAGAAGAGCCTTTCTAGGCCAATCCTACCTTGGCTTTGCTCCTGAGGGGTTGAATCGATTGCCTGCCAGCCATCAAACCCTGAAGGCAAGTCCCTCCGCTTCATCCAGACGTCATTCCACACATGGAAGTTCCTGCAAGAGTTCGGGTTGCAAAGAAGAGGAGTGCACCGTTATAGGCAGGAGTTGTGATCTCCTCGGCTTAATCCTTCCAGAAGGCAGGTTTAATGGGGATTTGAGTGTAGCCCTATGAAACCCTGTGAGCTTTCTCTCCCTCCCCAGTAACAAACCCGAAGCAGTAGGGCAGCAGTCAGAGGAAAGGCTGCTGGGGCTGGGAAGCGCAGCGCTGTGGGGCAGCACCACACGGGGGGCTAGGAAGGGTTGGCCCTCTTTGTCCATACCAGACGGAGTCGACGGACATCCATTTCAGCTTCTCTCCCTTTTCGTTCAGGTAGACGTCAACTCTCAGGTTCTCGTCCGTGTCGTGCGCCGAGTTGAAGTTGCTCACGCTCCGGGCTGGGATCCCCAGGCAGCGCATGACTGTGACAGGGACAGACAAACCAGTGGGTCACAAAATCACCTCATCCAAGCCTCCGCTCAAGCAGGGCTACCTGGAATGGGTAGGCCAGGACCACATCCAGGTGGCTTCTGAATATCCTCAAGGAGGGATCCCCAACCTGCGCCAGTGCCCCACAACCCACACAGCACAGAGGTGCTGCCTGGTGTTCAGAGGGAGCCTCCTGTCCTCCATTTTGTGCCCATCGCCTCTTGTCCTGGCACTGGACACCACTAGGAAGAGTAGGGCTCTGATGTCTTTACTCCCTCCTGTGGGGTATTTGTACCCATGGATCAGACCTTTGAGCCTTCTCCACACCAGGCTGAGCAATCCCAGCTCCCTCCTTACATGACAGATGTCTCAACCACTTCATGAAAACGCCAGGACCAAGAGCATGCAGAGGTTTCCCCACCACCTCTGGAGCCTGGGGTTGTGGTAATTTGGGTCACTAGCGCAGTAATTAGAATATCAGACAGAGAGACAGTTCACCCTTTACCTGTAGTGAGGACTCCTGAAAAGACCCAGCATTGACCGAAACCAACTGGCTTCTTCGTTTTGTAATACTGCTGTAAAATGGCAACGCTCCCAATCCATGCCATGGGAGAGGTCCCGTTTTCGTACTTCCCTGACCAGTTCCCCAGCAGGACACCGTTTTCATCATTGGCATTCACCTATGGCCACACACATGCAGAGGAGACAGATTCAGGGATGAGGCCGAATGAGGTTTAACATCAGGGTCCGTGCCTGTTCCACGTTTCCCCAACAAGGCTGCTGACACCAGCCGGGGGCTTCCCTGCTTGGAAACCCTCCAGAGTTTCCAGATATCCATCCAGACCTCTGGATATCCAGAGAGGGAGGTGGCACTGCTGCTTGGGGCTCCCAGAAGGATCCCACCACAGAGAGAAGTTGTCCCCCAAAACACAGCGTTGGCTGGGGAAGGACAACCGCCAGGGCAGTTGCAAGCTTTAGAGATCGGGAGATGTATTTCGCTTGCCTGTTCCCTCCACCCAAAATGCCTCTGGCTCTTTCCTTGCAGTTTTGGATTCATCCTGAAATGGTGTTCAAATCCCCAGGGAAATAAAAACGAGCAAGAAAGAGGAGGGAAAGCGGGAGGGACAAATCACTTCTCTGAGAGAACCGTACCAAAGCAGACATGGCTCTGGACACAATAACAGGATCCCTTCTACTGCTCATCTTCAGTTTACTTTTGTCCAGCAGGTACATGCAGGCATCCAGGATGGATTCCTCAAACTGTTTTGGAAAGAAAATGGAGGCATTTTCACATGTGGCTCTGAAACAGAATTTGCTCAGTCAACATGAAGTCTATCTAGGTACTTGGAGGAAACTGTCTGACTAGACTCAACTTCTGAACTTCCTTTATGATATCGAATGAACCTACTTCTGAAGCCTGTGGGGCTTCACAAAGCTGTTCTCTCCAAAGAAGGGCTTAAATGCAAACCCACCATGGGAGAAAAAAACCTGTGCTGTGTGCCTTGCAAGCACAGGTGGAACCTGACCCAGCAACTCTTTACTCCTGTCAGTAGTCCTAAGTCACCTACGTCATCTCCCTGAAGCCTTGGACATTACTCATTTGAATATTGAAAATTCAAGACAGATACAAATATTCAGTCCATTGGCATAGGTACGAAATAGAATGGGGGAAAAAAAAGAGTACCTAAATGCAAATGATTATAGCAAAAGATTCCTAATTAGCAATTGCTGTTAAGGCTCCCTTAGGTTGATCTCATAGAGATGCCAGATATCCTACACACTGAAGCCTGGCAGAATATCAGTGTCAATTCTCTTTGCTTCATGGCAGAATAAGTATTAGGGTAGAAACAGCCCTATGGATAATGCCCTTTGGCACCCTTTGTGGAAAAGGCATCACTGTGAGGACTTTTGCTGCACTCTGCAACTGCCAGAGCAGGGAGGATGCCTTAGGGGAACCTTTTGGCCAGAAATGCGCCGTTCTCAGTCTCCATAGCCTTTGCCAGGTATCTGCCAATCTGATTACAAATGTGCTGCTAAGCTCTGTTCTCAGGCCGGGGCTGGGGAAAATGCTTGAGTAGAAAGATTACTCTAAGCAGGTGAGCTTTTCCAGTGAAACTAGGGGGATTAGTCAAGTGCTTTGAGCTGCTTATGGGCTTAACTCTTTATGGATTCATTTAAACAAATGCCAAACAGAGAAAGAGTGAATAGGGGTAATAAGGCCGAGGGGATGGCTGTGCCTTACCTGCCCAAAATTCCAGGGTCTACCGTGTATGTTGTATGCAGACCCAACATAGATGTAACCCGTATCGTTGAGCACATACTCATTTCTCTCAGCCTCATTGGACAGGAAGACGATATCAGCTTGACAAAAAAAAGCGTAGATGTTAGTTGACTTTTCACACCTGCTATAGGAAGATTTTCCTGGAAAGCGAAGTGGTGGTGGGAGCTGGCGGTCTGTAGTGCTCACAGCATTTGATGGCTGTGCAGTACTCATGCTTTTCTGCCTATCATTGAAGGGTTTCCTCTAAGACTACTGTTTATTTTAAGCTCCGAGGGCTCCCCAGCAAGGAGCTGGCTCATGGCTCTTGCTCCATGGGGACGCTGCTTGCAGCATTTTAGGGAGAAGAAGGGATGCACATGGGAAGAAGAAGAGGAGAAGCTCCCCCAGGGACAGTCCCACGCAGCAGTAATTATAACCCCGGTTGCTGGACTGCCCTCCTTACCTTCACACCAGGGGTTGAACAAAAGGTAGACAGCATTGTTTTCGGGCTTGTGAGTGTTAGATCCAGTCTTTACAGTCAGGCCATATTTTCCCACTGGGGCATCAGCTGCGCTGGTGACGGACAGCAGGCACTGGGGAGGTGACAAGGAGACAGAACATGACCAACCCTCCGTGATGGCACTGGTGCAGCACCACGGGGATGGGTCGCATCCTGCATGCCCAGCAGGAGGGATGGGAATTAAATGGGGCAAAGCTGCTGCCTGTCAAAAACCACGGGGCAGAAGGAAAATAGGATGGGGGCTCTGGGGGCTTGCTCAGTTGCTCCCGGTGCCGCCACATGCCCTACCCCCGTGCCGCTGGACTTGGTGATGGTGATCTGCCACCCACTGAGATCCCTCGTGCTCCTGGGGTTCAGCGACATCAGGGTCCCCAGGGGCTTCATTGGCCTCTCCCCTGGAAAAAAAACATGACACGTTGCATGGGTTTGCAGGGACTGAGCTGTGCCCGGGGTGCTCCTGTTTTGTGCCACGCTTACCTATGCTGAAATGCAGTGCCAGCTTGTCAGTGGCCCGCAGCTCCCTGCTGAGGGTGAGCTGCAGCAGGAAAGGCTGTCCTCGGCGCACCACCAGGCTTGTCGTTTCGTACGCATCCGTGTGGTGCTGGACCGAGTTCTGGCTCTTGAGGAAGTCAACCTTGGTGACCTTCAGGTCGCTCGCTGGAAGACCGTGTATGGAGAGGGAGAAAGAAAGAAGAAATGGGGGTTTGTTGGTAAACTGGTCAGCACAGGCAGTTTTCTTCCTATCAGAGCTGTGTGGGTCATGAAAACATCTGGGTGCATGGCGATCCGGCTAGGCTGCTCATCAGGGCACCACTGCATGAAGCAGATGGCACAAGAGCAAAAAGCAATGCCACCCTTGCTCCTGCCCCTGGATGTGGAGCATCCCACCTCATGATCCAGGCATGGGGGACCAGGGAATTGTGCTGGCAGTGACCAGAACCACCCTCCTGCAACACAGAGTGGCTGCTTTACCACAAAGCAAACTTGGCCTTGACATAGAAACACCTTTTTATTGTCTTTTTTTCTTTTGTTTTGGTTTTGCAGCTGTGGAGCAGATGCCAAAGGGAATGATGCCCCAGGCACTCTACTCACATCGCTTCCCTTGACACTAGGCAACACCCTACACAGCCCTGTCCCCGAAGAGATGCCAGCCCCTGGGAGCAGCTCCTGCTGTCCAGGAAGATGCCATGACTGCCAATTTTGTTGCAACACTGAAACTCTTGTTTTTGCAACGATCCTGGGAAACAGAGCAGGGACAGCACACCCGCATCCCCTCCCTGCAGCTGCTGTTATGCTCCTGGATCACCTCCATAGTGCAGCCCCCCAAATGTCCTGACCCCCACAGTGTCCCCATGGGCAATGCCCATAGTCCAGGACCCCTCCTGCTTTCCCCCACCAGCCCAGCTGCTCTGCTCATGATGACACCAACACCTGTTTGCTGTGTGCCCACGTCGTGCTGAGCGTGAGGAAGGGAAGCTCCTGGAATGCTACAAATGGGTCTTTGTTACTGCAGGTATTTAACAGCAGCAATAGCAGCGGCAGGAGTAGCAGCAGGAGTAGTCAGAGGAGGAGGAGATTTAACAACAGTCAAAGGTGGTGCTCCCAAGTGGCCCCCGATAGCACAGGGCAGCTTAAAAATTAATCCCAGCTGCTGTGATTTTACCTCCGAGTCAAAGACTCGCCTTATATTGGTGTTGAATGCATCTGTCATGATTATCAGATAATGATTAAGAGCAGCTGTAATTGCACCTGGCAGGATGTAGCGCACGCAGCCAAGCTGGAAGTGAACCAAATGTGCCTCCCCCCGACTGCTGAGCTGCCCATGTCTCGGGGATGCCTAAGACCTGGGAGATAGGGCTCAGGACACTGAGGCTGGTTCTTCATATTTCCCCTCAAAAACTAGTCCCAGATGATATAACAGATGTCATTAATCAACCTCTAAGGGCAGCCTGTGCACATGAACCTTTGCAAGGATTTTTTTCCCCAGCGACTTGGTTTCTCCATGCAGGAACAAAGAGAGACCTCTGCTCTCCATCAAGGTGGGGACCTGGGGGTTCCTGTGCCAGGCTTTGGGAGGCTGCCCAGGTGTGGCAGGAAAAGTCAGAGCATGCCAGGACGTAGCTACATATCTTTGGAAGTGTCAAACCTTGTCTTGTCTCTGCCCATGAAGCCTCCTTAGAGGCTAAATACTGTGTAAACAGCAGGGAGTAGCAGTGTTAAACAAGCACTAGGCTCACGAGTGATTCAGACACAGATGTGGGAGAGTCAGGAAATTTGAAAAGGTTTGTGATAACTTAGGAATAAAGCAGTCAAAGGTATAATGGCTTAAGGGATTAGGTCACAAAACGGCTTGACAGTTTTACACGGCACCCAGCAACTGCGCCAAGGTGAGCATCAGCAAGAGCCAGCCCTAACGTTGGGGGGGCTGGGATCTGCTGGTGGCAGCTGCACAGACAGTGTCGTGGGAGAGAGGCTGGAGGGTGGGCTGGGTCCACCACAGGCTGGGATTGAGGCTGAAGCCAAGGCTGCAACCAAGGCTGCAATAGCTCTGACTTGTGCTGCATGGTGACTACAGCTCTGAGCAAACCAAACATACCGTGCAGCGGTCCACACCAGGTTCCTGCCTCTCTGTATTCCCTCCTGTTTACTTTATAAACCATATTTATCTTAAACGTGAAAGAATTATCAGAAGTACAGTAAGTAGACTTAAAATTAACCATCACCTTTCAATCGCTGACTGCCTTTTGGAGTACTTTTTGTTTGCTTGCTCCATGCCAAATGCCAGTCTCGGGCTCACTTTGCATGATGGGGTGTGGAGGATGCCAAAAAATTTCAGCAGGAATTGGCCAGCCCCTTTGGTGAAGTAGAAGTGGCTTTTCCTCAGAATTAACTGATCCTCAGAACCAGAGCTGCTTGCTCCTGCTCCTTTCTAAAGCTCTGGTGAGCCCTTGCCTTGGAGCCAGGCTGAGATGCTAGGACAGAAGGTGAGAGCCAAACACAGCCTCCTGCTGCTCAAGGAATCCATCATTTTGGCTTTCCTAACTTAGGGACCATATTTTCATCTCAGATTTTTTTTTTTTTTTTTTTTTTTGGATATCATTGATGTTGAAGATGCAGAGAGAAAAATGTGCAGAGAATTTTTTTAAATTATTTTTTGAAGCACACCCTGACAGCTCAGAGCACTGCACCGGGGAGCTGTGCCTGCCCAGGGCTGCGTGCCAATTGTGCCACGCTTATTCCTGAGAAAACATACAATGCCCTACGATCAGGCTGGCTTGGCTTTCCATGCTGATGAATGCCACGGAGCTGGGTGGCAGCATTCCCTCTTTGCGTCCCAGCAGGCTTTGCCACCACGTGCCTTCCCTGGGCAGCTCTGTCTTGGGCTGCTTTCCCCTGCTGCCTGCAGGCACCCCAGCTGTGAGCATGAGAATTAGTGGTTTATAGCAGATAGGTGCTCTAATATATATTTATATTATATATTTATATTTTTTTCTCCTAGTTTCATGATTTATCCCTCACAGAGTCATCATGACCTGACCGACAGCCTCATTGTTACAGCCCCAAATGCCATATCAGTAGGTCACAGTAACGGGGTTTAAAAATTAATGTTCTGGGGCAGGGTGTTTATAGCCAGCCTGGCTTCGGTGGGAGTAAGGGCTGCTCAGGAGGGAAGTGGAGCAGGAAGTGCAGGGTCCGGCTGCACGAGACAGCAAACTTTGGACACCTGCGTGTACTTCCCATCCTTGCCCAACCTCCAGGCGAACACTCATCCCAGAGCGAAGATGCTGCTAGCTGAGACTGCCTGGGAAATTTCAGCTCATCCACACCCAGGGGGCGGAGGTGTGAAGCAGAGGGGCTGGGAGCAGCATCAGGACACCCGCAGCCTCCTTCCCTCCCTCCCAGCTGCCCAGCTATGCCCCAGAGCCCGAGATTTGTGGGCACCCTGGGGTTGGGGTGGCCCCAGGACCGCAGGTTGCGGTGGTGGCTCAGCAGCTGCTGCAGGAGCTCAGGCAGCTCTCGAGGTCAGTGCAAGATCTTTGGACAATAGGGCAAGCCACAGGACAGGGTGAAATTTCAAATCCCCTCTCATTTACTCTGAAACTTCTGACAGATGCTGTCAGCCAACACTAAAGAGCAGTAATCTACACATTTCAGTAGCCTGAAATAAAGAAATTCCCTCCAGCTTGATGCAACAAGATTTTTAAAACCACATTTCTTCACTATTGTCGCTGCCAGAGCCAGATTTCTACAGGTTGTTGAAAAGCGCTGAACATTGGGTTGTGTTTTTCAGCTGGCTTCACCGAGTCGTCAAAACCACAACCAAAAGCAGCACTTCCCTAGCGGCACCCAAACATTTTTCCCCAGGTCCCATGCATGGCAGTCAGAGGGATGGGTCTCCCTGGCTCTGCTCGAGGTTCCATCCTTACCACAGGAGACCTGCCAAGCTGCAAAGCTGCCGTGCATTATCGCGAAACTTACCAGTCATGGTGCTTGCTGGTGCTGTGACCCAAGGTGTCTGCGATGCCGGTGGCTGTTGAGCTCCTGAGTAGCCTCTGCCACTCACCTCTGAGCATGCAGGAGGAAGACGGCTGCCCTTTTTATCAGTGTCTGGCTCTGAGGTGTCAGCAGGTCCACTGCCAAGGGGTGGTGTTAGAGAAAGGAAGTTCCTGCGGAAAAAAAAAAAAATGACTACAACTCCCTCTGCACATAGTCAGACCCTGAAAAACAGCGAAACTTAAATCCCGACTCACATGGAAGGTGAATTTGCACAATCGGATGACAAGTGGACAGACCCTTCACTGACGAACAGCAAAATCATGGATTAGATGAGTAACAAGAATGCACCTATGCCCTGAAATCCAGGTTACCGGGACTGCAACCCTAGGGCTAGCTTTAGGAGGCAGCCCACAAACGTTTCCTCCTTAAGAAATCGGAGTTCCCCATTAGTACCAGTCTGACATTCCTTGAGGTTAATGGGAGTTCTGTCATGGGGTTTGGGACAGAAGTACATGAAGCTATGGGCTAACATCCAGCATTCCTACCTGCAGAAAAGCCCAAGGTCCCTTCCCTGTGGGGTCAGGTGGAGGCTGGAGAAGAAAGCGAGTGGGAAAGAGGAGACAGAGCGGGGTCCAGGTGGAGCAAGAAACGTGGTGTATCAGGAGCTGTATGTGGCTGATGGGGGTCTCTGCCCAGGAGGTGGTGGAGCCTCCTTTGCCACCCCATTGCCTCCCTGGTCCTCAGGCTGACTAAAGGGGGAAAGAAGAGCCCAACCCATCAAGGGGACAACTGATGGCACATGTGGATGTTGACAAGGGCACAGTGACAAGAGGCAGAGGGAGATACAAGCATGCCAAGTACCCAAAAGTGAAGGAGTGACCGAGCTGCGGGAGCAGCCTCAGACCCCAGCTGCCTCCCTGCGTGGCAGCAGCCCATGCCAAGCATGTTTTGACCACCGTAGGGTTCAGGCTGCGAGGCTGGCATCTCTGAACGTAGGATCTCCCTAAACAAGATCTCCCCGTGGAAGCCTTTGAAGGCACCAATTTTTCTCCATCAATTCAGGCAGCTGGGTGTTTGCTTTAGGAGGACCTATTTCATTTGGTGCTGAAATGTCGCTGCCAGTTGGGTGCTGAGTTAGCAGATCCCACCCTTCAAGCATGTCACAGCTTGCTTGCAGGTGTAAATTAGATGTCCCTGCTTGAGAGCATGACTGGCATCACAGGGCACGGAGGGTTCAGTACACTCTTCTAATCTCGCAGGACATCTGCATGAACATCGGAGCTGGCAGCATTTGCAATAGCTGGAGCATCACTCACCATTCAGAGCCAGACACTGTGCTGGCAGTCGAATGGTTCTCTATTGAAAAAGCTCTAAAACTCCAATTCACCTTTCAGCGTTGCTTTTATTCTGCACTTCTTTCATCCTAGAGGGTGAAAGACACTCTTGTTTAGGACCGGGATGGGATGAGGCAAAGTCTGCACGGAATGCCCACACGATAACACCACCAATAATACGTGCAATCTGAACAAACGTGACTCTTTTCCAGTTGTTTGTAGCAACAGAGTAATCCACTTAATCTGCAGTCAATGACAGTAGTTTTCTAATCCAGCCCCAACCTGCTATATACATCATTCCATGCTTGGTTGAAGACAGCTTAAATTGTCTTGACATGGTAGTCTTACAGCGAAAACTACAGATTTTTGCAAACAGGAAGGGGCTGATGTCAGTAACGCTTTGCTCCTGAAAGAAAAATGTATGTAGGTATGTGCTGGAGGGTCAGTGGAGGCAGGGTGTGTATTCATCAGGGATAGTCATATTTCTAGACCTGTAGGGTTTTGCAAAAGGCCAATTTCAACAACACGCATGTTCCGATCCTCACTTTCAACCTCAGAGTTCAAGGCAAGATTGCCGAAATCAGATGGGTGTGGGTTCTGCCCTGCAATGAACCTATTTTGTCTTCAAAGGCAGCTGACATTGGCACTGTCTGCAGGAATTTTGGGTTTATGCTAGCAGATGGGGTCTAGCTTTGATTTCCCCTTTCACTTTGTGCAGCTCTCTTTTGTTTGTTTGTTTTTAAGAAAGGGTTACAAGAAGACAACTTCCCCGCTCCCGTTAGCTTCTTCTGTGCTTCAGTAATATCTCAGATCAGCGGCGCTAAACTTGGCACAGGGTACAACACTCCCACACGGGAGCATCCTCCCCTGGCTTGTACAAACTTGCGCTGCCAGAAAAGGCTATTAACTTCAATACACTCGGGGACAGGTGTTGGCAAAGTCTGAGAAAAGGGATTTCAACTTAAACTGCAGGAATGTTTTTCAAAGACGTGGTTTTAGCTTGCTCCGTGCTGTCAGCAGGTGATCTCCATCCTTCCGGCACACAAATCTCCTTTTGCTGGATGGAGTGGACGGAGGGGCTGGCTGTGGTTCAGCACTGTGGCTTTTTTCCCTCCTTGGCTCCAGGCTGTCAAAAATATCAACCTTTCTGACGTTTTTTTCCCCAAACTGCTATAACAGTTAATCACTTCAATCGGGCTCATAAAAAAACTAATACACTCTTCTAATTAACAAAAGCAGGAGATGATTTTTTTAAATATATATATTTTTTTTCCCCTTGGCAGTCCCCAGCCTGTTACTTATCACTTCAGAAAAGCTGAAACCCCAATCAGGCTCCTGCAATTCACTTCCCAGCTTGCAAAATCAGACACCAGAGGCTATTAGCCTTATCTGCATTTATTTATCTACAGAAAGGTTAAGTCACCTTATTAGCTGGCATAAGAAGGCAATACAGTGCAAACAAACACAACTAGAATTCCCCAGTGGCTGCTCCCCTATTTGCAAGCTTTTCCTTTTCCCGGGTTTTGTTTATTTTGTGTATCAAAAATGACGAAAGAAAGGCAAACTCATAGAGCATTTCCAAGGATATTGAAGCCATGTAAGAACATGAAGTGCAACCCAATTCTTAGCTTTATGGCTTTAGTCACTTGTAACCGCAGGTCTGGTTATGGGGAAGTTGCTTTTTATAACAATGACAAGTGCCTCAGTTTTCCTTTCTGAACTCTGGGAAGGTGGATGAACCCACCCAGCCTTGCTGGGAAGCTGCAGGGAGAGGTGAGGAAGGGCAGCCTTGGTGTTTCGGGTGGTGAGCGATGCACACACAGCCCATGTTTGGGTCTTGAATCAGTGGGGCGGCGAGGAGAGAGGGTGCTTTCCACTGACCAGAGCAGGACTGCTTCCACATATGTCCAGTCCTTCCCAAACCATGGTTTATAAACAATGAGAAGTCCCAGGGGAATAAAAAAAATTAAAAAAATAAATAAGAAAGGGAAAAAATTGCACAGACCACGAATGGCTAAGGGTCCGGCCTATCTCTTCTGCCCTGGCTCTTACTATTGGTGCTGCTTTGGTCCACCCCTCACCGCTTCATTGCATCTCTGTCTCTCTGTCTTTAGGAATTTCCTCATAGTGAGACACATCTCTCACACGTAATGAACCTGACATGCTGTTACTGTCAAGGGAGCATGGATCTGATCCCTTCTCACTCATGCCCTTTAAACATGTGCTGTGACAGTGGCCTGTCGGCTACACCTCACGGGCATCCCGTCTTCCTGGCAGGCAAATTCTCCTCGAATGCTGCATGAGCTGACTTGTGGCAGGAGATCGGACGTCAGGGGTTGATGTAAGCTGACCAAGCCCAGATTGCATCTGGCCATAACTCACTGGTAATGAGTTTCTGAGGCATCTGGTAATGAGTTTCTCATTGGCAAGTGAGATGCAATAGGTGCCAATAAGGTTGTAATGGAAATCCCATTGTTGCCTTCTCGTTTAACCTTGAAAGAGGGGTTTTGTACCTAATGTTGTGGGTTTAGGTGCCTAGTTTTGGGTGTTCACCTCCAGCAGGAATGAAAACCTGTGCCTGTGCCCAACCCAGCACCACCCAGAGAGACTGCTCCTGGAGAAGACAAAGAAGGCCTTTTGCTTTAAAATGGAGACCAAAACTACACATACACAATGTGTTGGCTTATGGCCTTGCAATCCTCACTCAGGCAAAAACCTCTTGGGTAGCAGCTTCCCTGCCCTGAAAGAGAAGACCTGTGGGCATCACAGAAAAGTGAAGCTTTAGGCCAGGCCATCTGCAAAAATACAGAGGTGCTTTAACAGTAAGCCAAAATGCCACAGTGCTAAAATAGCTTTTTCTGGTTATTTTTGAGGAGCCCTTTCTCCTTCCCTGACTGAGATGCACAAGGAAAGGTTGGTCCTGGTATATGGAACAAGTGAATGTGGAAGTTGACCTTGGCATTTCAGAATTACAGCGGTTTGAGCCTTAAATATTGCACTGGAAACCCCCAAATTATCATGTTGCAGTGCTGAAATAGTTACATTACGTATCAGACTAAAATGACTCAGGAGAAGGTACTTCTCAGAAAATGCTTCTTCAGAATTTTGAGCAAGAGTTGATGAAAATATCTCCACTAGGCCACTTCTTCTTTCAGCTGGCAGTTCGCTTTCTCATGAAATTGTCCCCGTTTTGAACCCAAGCAAACCAGCAGCTTGTGCCGTGTCCTGGGCGCAGGAGTCCCCTGGGTGAATTCTGCTCCGTGTCAGGAGGAAGCTCCTTCAGTTTTGGAGCTGCTTCGTGCCTGCTTTGCTCGCGGCCCCCCTCCCTGTGGTGGAGAATACAGCGTGCAGCCAGCACAGCTTACTTTCCCTGTGCAACCTGCGGTCTTCTCAACCCCTGTGGCAAACTACCACCATCTGCTTTCTAGTTCTAGCCTGCTGAATTGCTCCTCACACCTCCACCCCACCCCGTCAGGAGACCTGGGATGTGGGGAAGGACTCCCACCCAAGGAAGGGCTGTACATTGCCACAGGATGTCCTCGGAAAGGGTTCAGCGGGGTGGGTACGGCTGCTCTAGGGCCCTTACTCCACCCTTGCGCCGCTGAGCCCTGAGCCACCTTCAGGCGTGCAAGTATGACCACGCTGACTGATTGCAGTGTGGACACACATCCACAGCCTACACCTAGAGCAAACAATATGAAAAGGCACGAGGAAAAATAAAGTAAGAGAGGGTTTAAAAAAAAAAAATAAATGGCAAGGGCAAGGAAATCAATAGCATAAATATTGACTCAGTGATAAAATAGTTTATCCATATATTAAAGAAACATTTTCATAGAACAAGGAAAATAGTGACTGAATGCCTTCCCGCCCACAGGATATGTGTTTGGTTGCACACATCCAAGGTCATAGCCCTTCAGAGCCCTGTTGAGTGAGAGCTCAAAAGCTCTCGCTTTGATGGGCAGCTGGAGCAGCTCCCAGCCCACTTGGCTTTCTTAGGGAGCATCGAAGTGTCTTCCTGCAGCACCAGTTCCTGGCAGAGCCGTGCCTGCCCGTTGCCTAACCTAGGAGTGTCCTGAAGGGATCGAGTCACTCAAAAATGCCTCCTTGCTGGATGAGGTAACATTCACTTGGCAGCAGGAAACATGGAATTTGTAATGGCTTATCCTCCCCGGGGGCACAGCTCACTGCTCCCCGTGTTGCTGGTAATTACGCTGAAGCCCTGGCTGCTGCTCAGACCGTGCACACGCACAGAGAGCAGGTCATGGCGCCAAGCACAATTGCTCAATGCTTATCTCTTGCTGCAGAACGGAGAGTACCAGCTCTGCTTTTGCCAGAGGAGGTGAGCACATGCAAGCCCCAGCCCCAGCTACCACAAGTGGGACGAAACCACAGGATGAACCAAGCAACACTGAGCGATGGGTTCACAATGTGCGTGCCCCTCCCAAAAAGTGGCAGTGCTATCCGCCACGCGCTGCCTGCTCCCGTTCTTCCCACTGCCCTCCCTCCCGCTTATTGCCCTTGTGGTGGCTTTGTCACTGCAGGGTGCAGCCCGGCCTCCGTGCTGGGCAATAGTAGTGCCAGGACACTGGTTAACCCAGCACCAGAAATCCCTCAGGACTTCAAGGGCATGCAGTAGCCCCGAGAGATGCTTGGGAAGCCTTTGCAGTTAGTAGAGAGTTTTCTTTGCTTTCCCAGTCTAGCCATTCGAAACCACTTTTCCCTCATCTCTGAGGAAAAAAACAATGACTAGCAGGGTTATGAAGCAGTTAGGAACTGAGAAGTGTCCTTGGGGAGTTAGCAGACTGGCTGGTTGTCTGCTGAGTCTAAGTGCCATGTATATGCTGAGTGTTACTGCTGTACGTGCATTATTGCAGTGCTGCCTGCAGCTATGGGACTGAGCGCTGCAAGGTCAACATCTCCAGGCGCTTCGCCTAAATCACGCTGGGTTGCTGCAGTTGGTCAGTGTTACCCTGCCCAGGGATCCACGGCTAGCACTGCAGGCAGCAGTCTGTCTCTTCAGCTGGGCAGAGCCTCGAATGCACCTCACTGTCAGCAGCTGAGTGTGATGGGATCCTTCTCCTTCGATGACAGTGTCTTTGTTTTCAGGCCACAAATGCAAGTGCAAGTGTCTGTTGTGGTTTCTATGGTTAGCTATCAAGCCTCTGGTGACCCATATGGTATTTCAAGGAGGAATCTCCTTTATGCAACGCAGCAGCACTTATTGGGGACTTCCAAATGTGGAGGCGAACGGTTTCAGTTACAGATGGTGTTCCCCAGGAAACCTGCCCACAGGTCACAGAAAGCCCAAGCTCCCAACTGAAAGAAACCAACACTACATTGGGTCATTTGAGGTCTTGTCCAACTTGGCATTGGAAACCTCCGTGGATGGAGACTCTGCCACCTTGGCAACTGACCTCCTGGTGACATTTTCTTTTCCTGACAGTCCTCTTGAAACTCCCAAGACAACAAACTTTGCCTGTTGCCTCTCCTAGTGGTGTCTGTTTCTATAGAGAGGACATACAGAAGCTCCACTGCCTCTGCAAGTCCCCTTCAAGCACGTGTTGGCTGCTGTCACGCCAGCCTGAACCTCCTTGTCTGCACCCAGACAAGACCACACCCTCAGCCTCTCTCCACAGGCCCCCGACATCTTGGTATCCCTCTCCCAGACCAGTTTCCCAACACCCCTCTCGAACTGGGGAGTCCAGCACTGGACGCAACATCCCAGACAGAGCCATTGACCACATCAGGACCCTGAGGATACCACCCTGTGGTAGACAGTGCCCACCCTGCCCACGGCCCAAGACCCTACTGCAGATTTTACAGCCAAGCTGGTGACGTCTTTTTTGTGTCAAAGGATCTAGAAACAGAAATATCTTAGAAAGAGCACTGGAAAACCTAGCCTAACAGCTATTTTGTTGAAGTTAGAACATATTCCTCTTCAGTCTAAAACACGTAGCTTCTTCCTCAGGACCACATTTTCAGAAATGTTGTCTTCTTGTAACCCTTTCTTAAAAACAAACAAACAAACAAAAAAAAACCCCATGAAGCAATACTCTGCACGCTCGAATTTTAGAGGTAAACTCTTGGCTTTTTAATCACTGGTTTAAGCTCATCACACATTTCCCTCTGTGGCTGTGTCTTGTGGCTAAGAAGTGAGCTGCAGATATGATGTTCTATGGGCAAGTTCCTACCTTACATAGCTCACCTCCACACCTCTCAAACCTCCCAGTCTAAGGCTTGCTGCTCCTTTTCTGCAGAAACTAGCTGTGTGACTGACAGCACGAAGACAGCAGCACTGCTACCCATTTATTCAGAACTTGCTTGTTTGTGTGCAGTGGTCAAGTTCAGATCCATGGCATCATTCTTCTTGTGTTTTGAGTCATCAAGACTTCCTTCTTAAGAAACACACCACAATTTGCGGTGTTTTAATGCAATTAGGGGCACATAGGCAACCTTGCAATGTCATCAACGTTCAAGGTCTCCAGAGGGTCACAGCAGGCATTGATTTGCATCCCTTGGAATGTCATATACACCAAACCCTGCAGAATAATCTATCTCGCTTATTCATCATATTCACTGCTACTACATATCACCCTTGTAAACATAATATCCTGTAAGCCATCTTGATAAATACCGTGACTGATAAATGTTGAACTAATCTTCCAAGTTTCAGTGACTCACTGACAATGACAACAGGGACATTTCTCTGGTTTTATGCATAGTCCTCTACCTAATCAAATCAAACTACGCTTTAAGGTTCAACTGCAACTATCATTTCATTTGGCTTGCTTCCCTGTGAAGGTATACAAGGCATTATTTATCTTAGAATATAATACTCGTGGACCTTGCTCATACAAGAGATTTTTCAAACACTTCCCACCATTAGCTCAAGAATACTTCAATCTTTGTGCGCGACATTGTGAGACTTGCTGTTAACCACGCACCTGATTGTTCTATTGTTTGAAGCATGATAGCCCTGCTTGAGGAGAATCTGATCAACAGGATGCTTAGAAAAATAGGCTTGTGTTTGACATTGAGGGGAAGGTGCAGGAAAGGCTCATTACAGCCAGTGCCTGAGAGCATAAGAATTGTCCACCTTCTGGCCTTGTAAGCCAAGGTCTTATGGCTGGCCATGGTCTTCAGCCACCTTACAAGGTCTACCACATTTGAGCTGCTCCGTCTTCAAACAGCTCGCTCATCAGTTTCTCTTCACTTTTATTTTGTGTGTGTGGTCCAAATTACCCGTAAACAGAAAATTCCAGTCATTGAGCTTTGGACAGCATTCTCATTTGGAAATGCCAGTACCACTTTTTGAAACCATCTCCAGATGTATTTTGGATGACCACACATGAACTATTTACAAGAAAAATTTTTAAATCATAGAATCATAGAATGGTTTGGGTTGGAAGGGACCTTGAAGATCACCTATTTTCAACCCCCCCTGCCAAGGGCAGGGATTCCATCCACTAGATCAGGTTGCCCAGGGCCTCATCCAGCCTGGTCTCGAACACCTCCAGGGATGGGACACCATTTGGTTATACAGTGATTGCAGCCCTGGCCATGTGCTGACAGGTACCACCAGCAGACATGGGCCAAACCCTGTGTGCATAGAAGAGAGGAATTCTGCCCCCCAAATGCACCTTGCTCAGCAATCTTTCCCTCCCACAGCTGTTGGAGCTAAAAACCTGGTTTCCATTCTGGGCCTGAAGTATTTAGTGTATTCACAGTCCTAGTTTATCTTCTTCTGCCTTAGAAGTATCACAAATTAAAACACTGACCCTGTTTTCTGCAGATGTACAAACATCTCCTAGACCTTGACATGCAACAATGACTCTGTAATAAAGAAATGGGAGTTTTGAACTAATCTGTGTTAAAAAACCAAACCAAAACAAACAAACAAAAACTTTCCAAAAGGTTTGTCAGGAGGAGGGACAGCAGCCAAAACAGTCAACGAGCTCAAATGTTAACAGGGAAGAATCAACCTCTACTTGTTCCTGGGCCCAAATATGGACTTGGAAGTGAGCTCAACTCCCGTTTGGTACAAGCCCTTGCTCATAGGCAATCCCAGATAAGGAACAGGCTACAGTTTCTGATGAGCCTGGCAGGATATGGCATAAACTCCACATTTTGCTTTTGACCAAGAGCGTGCACTGAGACAAGGCCCAGGAGGCAAGGCACAAGTGGATGCATCACAAAGCGCAGCAGGTCCCTTGGCAATCTGCGGGCCAGAAATCTCCCTCGCCACTAGAGTCTGGTCCTTCCCTGGCCATTTGCATGAACACAGCCACAGCTTACAGCTGGCTGGGAGTCAGTCATGCTTTCATAGTGACACACCAGGGCAAACAAATCAGGCTCGCAGCCTTCGTTATTTCTCTATCATATGGGACTTCATAGGCTTGGAAATGTACAGTTCTTGGTTGTCACCTCTGCAGACAGATGAGGGATGATGATGGGCCTTAGTTTGCCTGTGTTCCTAGCAGTTGTCTTCTGCTCCAGCGGAGGGTTCAGGTGTGCAGGAGCCGTGGTTGCTCCAGGCTCGCCACTGTTTCAGCTGTTGGCTGCAGCAACTCCCCTTCTTCTGCCCTGAGTCACTGCCAGACCCTATGTCAGACTGAGTCTGGCCAATGTTTGCCTTTCTGCTTGTCCAACGCATGTGAATTAAACCAATTCAAACCCAACCATTGCCAGGTATCAGCCAGCCTAAACAAACAAGACACACTTCCTCCTCTGTCTGTCCCCAAATGTGACAAGGCCCTGCTTCCCAAGCAGAGAGAGGTGTCCCACTCATCCTGGCCCCGCTGGTACCCAAAGAGCCTTCTCCACGTTTGTGGAGAAAAGGCACTGTGAGCACTCTGCTCGTTTCCTGCCCATTCCTCTTTTTGGAGGGAAAGACTTCTGAGCACACCAGGGGGAAAAGCACCTCTCAGGACATGGGTGGCAGATGTGAGGAGCCAGGGCACTCTCTTGAAGCAGGGGACCTAGCGCAAGGGCACGGGGACTTCTTGCTTTCCGATAAAAAAAAAGGAAAAGGCACAAACCCATCTCCAGTGGCATTTCCACCGGCAAGTCTATTTTTACAATCCTGTTGGGCACAGAGCCAATCTGTCAGTTGCGACAAACCTTACAGGTTCCAACAACGAGGCTCACACAAACGTATCCTTGGGTTTTCTGCACATGCCACAACCGTGACTCACCTTCTGCAGTTACAAGAAGACGTGGACAGCATGGCAAGCCCAGAGCAAACAAGTGGTATCACCAGCATGATGCATACATTTTTAGGCATCATTATGATTCTTTATTAGGATTGCAATAAAAAATTACCAAGGATGACAAGCATGTGCAGGCAAGGGAAAGAAGCCAACACCTTACAAAGGATGATTCTTGACACATGTGATGTATAGACAGGCATACATTGTCATCCTGACAATGAAGAGCAATCACCCACCCAAAATTTAGCACGAGTGGGGTACCAATGATCTATTTAATTACATTACACACATGGAAAACAGTATAATCCAGAGGTGTAAAAAATGTTGCTTGAGAAACTCCATTTCCACTCAGAGCAACTGTCAGCTTAAATGGGGAGGGGAGTGTGTCAAACATGGACACTCTTAATGAAAACAGCTGACTGTTCACATGTATTCTCCCAAAATTACAGTTTGACCTACACAAACCAGGAATGGTGATCAAAAAAATCAGTGCTGGTCAAGAAGTTAAAGGAAAAAGCAACCTTACAATGAATAACATGTCAGGAATGGGAGAGCAGGAATTACGGACATCAGATGTAAATGGCAAGTTAACAGGTGTGTGTGATAGGGGAATCTGAAGGAATTATTGGAATGCTCCACCATCTTCCAGGCAATGGGAACATGGGGCAAGCACGGGGCCTCTTCAAGAGACATCAAGGAAAATTGTTACCAGCACAGCAGAAATGTCTGCAGCCTTCAGCACCTAATTCTGTTCGCTTTTCCATTTTGGGGTAGTTCATCTTATGGAAAAGTACCAATGCCCAGGCACCTTCCATAGGCACCATGTTTACTTTCTACCTTCCGTCCCTGAACTGGGAAGGCTCCATCGCTGCAGGGTGTGAAGAGGAGGGGTGGCTGATAAGCCTCTGGCTCCGGTTTCCAGACAACTGACTCAGAACTGATCAGCTCTTTCCCAAGTAGTCGCTGTTCCCGCACCTCCACCAGGCACCTGTGAACGGCTGCACCGGCTGAACACGTAAGATGCAATGTTCATGACTTTGCAAATCGACGGAGAAGTGTGCAAGGGGGGTTAGCAAGTCCGTAGGTGCCTGGCTGGCTCCAGTGCTGAATTAGGAGAAAGAGCATGGGGTGAGGATCTGGTTAGGACCTGGCAGTGCCAATAGCTGAGGTGTTATCTGGGCTGAAAATGGAGAAGGAGGAAAGACCCTCATGTCTCCTTCTTCTCTGCTGGGAGCAGTGCTGGCCGGGGTGCAGCAGTGTGCAGCAGAACGAGGCCGCAGAGCGTCATGGCGAGGCCAACCCACCACACAGGTGTCCATGTCTCCCCAAAGAGAAGCTTGCCCAGGATGGCCTGAAGGAAAAGAAAAAGACAAAGCTTTGCTGGGCTGAGCTGTCCCAAAGCCTTCTGTGCTGCCAGCTCCTCCGCAGGGCTGTGGGGACTTCAGCTGGGGGAGCCTGCCCAGGAAAACAACACCACTAAAAAACAGCTGCTGATGATGCTGGAGACAACCTACTGCATTACCCAGCCTGGAAGTGCAGCCAGATGGTGATCCCCAACCAGGATTCTGGCAGCTACACTCGTGCTTTGTTGCCTTACCAGCACCTCTCAGGAACCAAATCTCCACTCCAGTCAATAAAAACACAGCCCCTCTCATTTGAGGGTGTTTCGGACAAGGTTGTGAGCTGGCTGCAAAGTGCTGGAGCACAGAAACAAGATCGACAGCCTGTGAGACAGAAATGCAAGCAGAAAAAAACCTGTGGGTCAAAAATGTTCCTACTGTCACTTAGAGACAGTGCGTCCTCACACACAGTTAGGGTGGCTTTGGCTTGTCACAGGTGAGGTTTTACTAAAGCAAAAGAAAAACAAAACAATGCTCCCGGCCCAATCTCTCACTGGCAATTAGAAAATTTCTTTACTTGTTACAGCTGCTGCAAGGTATGGTTCTTGGCAGCAATGCTCTTCATCCTGCACCACCCAGAAAATATTATAGTCTCTGTGTGAAGAACAGGTACAGCAGCTGAGGGCTGATATAATTATTTCACAGCTGCCTGTGCAGGTGTACTTACATCTCCCTTTGCAGCCAGCATCACCATTCCCACATCTCTATGCTCCTCTAGGCTCCAGCACCTCGGGAATGAATTTACTTACCGAAGAGATGAAGTTGGAGGCTGTTGTTGTCACAGAGGCAGTAGCCGAGGAGGAGGAGAGTCGCAGGGCTTTTGCAAAGACCGTCCACATGACTGCATTGCAGGCACACACCAAGCCAATGCAGCCTACGCGAAACAGCACAGGCAGCTGTAGGACAAAAGGGGAAAACCCACTTATTTTTACTGACTGCTTATTCAGCCTCGCTATCTCATGGGCATTTTGGAGCAAAACCAAACGACATGAGCTTGAAACTGAGTTACAGATGGTATCACATGAAGATGAATACATTAAGCCACAGAAGACAACAGAGGCAGGAAAACAGCTCTGGATGGAGTGTGTCTGAGGCGTCCTGCTGTGAATCCAGCCTCAGACTATAAACTGAGAAGAGCCAGGACAGCATATAGAGGCTCTCATACCAGAAGTCAAAGCCCAGAAAGCTCCTGACCCCATAACCTGGTGCACACACAATTCAGTGAGATGCCCTTCAGTCATCACCAGACGCATGGAAAAGGGTCAAATTCATCCCTGCAGAGAGGAACGCAGACTGTACGTGCCAGCACTGTGTATGGCCCAGGATCTGTCCATTGTGTATTTGGGCTGAGTTCTGTGTGGACCCAAACCACCGTCACTCACCACCTCCTGCTGACCTGGCCTGCCTGCTTGCTGCAGTAAAGGCAGATCAGGGTCCTCTGGGAGGAAAGTGAGAGCTAAGGGGTTTTGTGCCTTATTTTACATGCTCTCTGGAGAGCAGGTTTACTGAGAACACCAGCATTTAATAGCAATGAAACCACCTCTGAACTCTAGGGCCCTCAAAGCCAACGAGGTTCTCAAGAGAGAAAGGTTCTTAGGTGACCTCACAAGACATATAACAGCCTCAGTCTGGAAAAAGGGCACAGTTTTGCTTAAATAGCCTTTACCATCTGCTATCTCCCCCACATCAGCAGTTCTTGCAGCTGTGGCCATCTCCGTAGCCCCCAGGTGTTGTGCAGCTGATGTGAAGGCACCAAGGGAGGAAGCCACAGGCAGAACAACTCCTGCAAACACTCAGGGAGCACACAACGATGAGGAAAAGCAAAGCTTTGCCTCAGCCCATAGCGATCATGCCTTCACGGCCCATCGCCTCTCTCAGTCAACAAAAGGCCATGGTGGGATCAGCCTCGAGGCAGACGGAACTGGAGGTGTGAAGCCACCCACAAACATGGCTTGGGTGGCACCTGCCCTGCAGGAAGGGCTGCACTGTGCCCTCCCCGTGCCAGTCACCCTGACCACTGGGGCCACCAGCCACCTTGTGCTCCTGCCCAGAAGAAGACGTTATTAACCATGAGCCAGGGCAGGTCACTGGGCTTTCTGAAGCAAGTTCAACCTTAAAGGAAAAGGTCATAAAGGAAAACCCTGCTCGACGGCTAGCGCTAGCTCTCTAAAGCTAACCCCACCCCACAGAGGTCATGTGTTTGGCCTCCTCGGTGGCAAAGGCCTCCAACTTTATCAGGGCAACAGCAAACACTCCTGAACAATTCCCACCTGCAAAGTGCTTTGCGGCACGAGGCCCTTCGCCCCGACACACCGCCGTCCTGTCAAACCCTGCCTGGAAGGATCACAGGGCCAGCCGTGCCCACATGCTACTGGTCCTTTGAGGAAGAAGCCTGCTGCCATGTTACGGCTCACTGCAGGATGGGCTTTGCCTGCTGGCCTCTGTGGTGGCTCCTTATTCCTGGCCTCATGCTCTGCCTGGGTTGACAGGCGGTTCTACCTTTCACCTGTGTGTGTCCACGTATGCCTATAGTGGGTAGGCAGATTTAGAAGACAGGAAGAATATTCTCCACGTTCTACCTAAATTCAGTATATTCTTCTCTGGATCAGAAAGAGCCTACCAAGGTTGACTGTTAGGAAAAAGGGCCTTAGGGTATAAAGATCTCGTTACTATCTCCAGCTGCCCACCAGAGGGTGTAGAGAAGGTAGAGCCAAGCTCTTCTCTGAGGTGTGTAGGGATTTGACAAGGGGCAGCAAGTAAACGTTAGAAAAGGCAAAATGTTGATAAAATAGTGGGAAAAACAAAGGTGACCAAACACTGAAGCAGAGATTATGGGCTCTTATGGGCTCTAACCTTGCAGGCATTCAAAACTTGACTGGAGAAGGCCACGAGCAACCAGTTAGCCCTGCTGAGGTTGAACCAGAGACCTCTGGGGGGCCTGCCTAACCTGAATTACTCTGCGAGTCTACCAGTGGTGGAACAAAGCTGGCTCCCACCATCACAGCAACTATGCTATCTTCACAAGCAACCCAGAACCCATTGCTGAACTTCTATCGCAGAGCCATAGATATCGGCTGCGGTGTGCTCTGGAGGTGGTACAGGCCCAGAAGGAAGGTGTTCCAGAAAAGCCGAGTCCCTCCGCGTCCTGGGCAGAGGAGTGGTCACTGCAGTGGCACACAGGTGCAGAGATGGGAACATCCCCGGGTACTCCCCACAAGGAAGGACGGAGGTGTAATTCTTCCCCTGCCAAGGGCTCACTAGAGCCAGCCCAGTGAGTCAAAGATTACTGTTCTGATTGCTTTTCTAAGACGAGATTAATTTCAGTGTACATTTCAGATAATCCAGAATCACTGATGAAATGGCAGAAGTAAATTTAGATGGAATTTGGCAGGGCAGAGGGGAAAGTAAAGAAAAGGTTTTGTTCAAGTGAAATGACCCCTTGTGGTCAGGTCGCTCTCAGGCTGGTCCACCACAACACATCCATCTGACCTGGAAATCCATCCTTGTGCTGCTGTCGAGTATCCTGATACTCTACGTCAAAACCTCTTAGAGGTGTTAATGTACTTTTAACATTTGCTGTCATTTTCCATTCTGTACAAGTGATGGCTACTTACTTGGTCTGTTTTTAGATTTCTGTATTTCTTCCTCAAACACAGAACTTAAACCTCTGTTACTTTGTGGCTGCTCTGCAGAAATGCCTTCAGACCAAGTGCACAGGAGTCAAGCAAGTAGTGAGCCCTCTGAAATGTTTAAGCGTCTATGGTCCTGTACAATTTAAGCTACTTGGAAAACTGGTATTTACTTGAAACTGTTAGTTTTACATCTGGACTGATTAATTTAGTTCATAATCATTGCCTAGAATGGGCCTAAAATGTAACTGGAGGAACCAATTCGTTCAGAAAAACAAAACACAATCACGGAGTAGGAGCGTGGTTGAGGTTGGAAAGGACTTCTGGAGCTCACCTTGTCCAAGCTCTCAGCTCAAGAAGGGTCAGCTAGAGGTGATGCCCAGGATCATGTTCAAATGGCTTTTTAATCTCCACAGAAGAGACCCCACAACCTCTCTGGGCAACTTGTACCAGTGCTCCCTCACCCACACAGTGCTTCCTGGTGTTCAGAGGGAACCTCTTGTGTTCAGTTCATGCCCATTGCCTCTGGGCACTGGGCACCACTGGAAAAAGCCTGGCTTCGTCCTCTCTGTACCCTCCCTTCAGGTATTCACAGACATTGATGAGATCCCCCTGAGCCTCCTCTTCTTCAGACTGAACAGTCCCAGCTCCCTCTGCCTCTTCTCACAGGAGAGGTGCTCCAGACCCTTCACCAACTTTGTGGCCTTGGCTGGACCTCCTTCAGTAGCTCCGTGTCTCTCTTGTACTGGGGAGAGCTGGACGTGACACAACACTCACCAGTGCTGAGCAGAGGGAAGGATCACCCCCCTTGACTTGCTGGCAACACTCCTCATGGACACACTTTCTCATGTCACCTTCAAAAAGATCAATAAATGGGCAATATTTCTGTACATTTCAAAGGAGAAAAATACTCAGAAAATATGCTGTCAACATTTACAGTAATTCCATGCTCTGCTTTTCTGTCAGTGCAGAGCACAATCTTTTGGGGAGGGATCAGAGAGAGTAACAGGATTTAAAATTTTTGATTTCCCTTCCTGCCACTCATTTTGATATATCATAAAGGATCTACAGGATTGGTGAGTTGTTTTTTTTTTTTGTTTGTTTGTTTGTTTACCATCTCCAATAAACACACAAGTTGATTTTCTTTTATCTTGACACAGGGCCGAATTTTTTCAGATATATTTTTTCTTCTGGGCTCTCCTTTGAATTTCAAGTCCAAGTGTACGTTTGCCACATGAATACCAATGCCTCCTCTTTGCCTAATCTCGGTGTGTTTTTAGGATACGCTCCTGCTGCCTACCTCAGCATCTCTCCAATACCCAACATGTTTTGTGCATCTCCACCTTCGCCGTGCCTGTCCTAGAGCTCACCTGTGCAGATGAGGACACTGAACACTTTTTAAGGTGAAAGGCCAGCAGCCCGACGTGACCTTTCACACAGTGGGGTTTGAGAAACACAGCCGTGATTAAGATCATCCCCCGTGCACAGCCGACCTAGAGCTCGCCAGATGAGCACACTGGATGAGTGAAGTTGACTGCTCCACCTCCTCACCGCTCCTGCCACAAGCCAACAGACACACAGAAGGTTCCCCACTGCATTCCCAGGCCCGCAGACTTGCTTCGCTCTGCTCGCTGTTGTTCCTACGGCCAACCTTCCCGCAGCTCTCCAGCACCAGCCCCACGTTTCCCATCCAACCCGTGCAGGGCAGCACCCGATGGAGCACGAGGAAGAACCTCCGCGTCGGGTTTTTGCGCGTTTTTCTTGTTTCCCCCATCCACCGTGCACCCAAAAGCCCCAGCAAAGCCTGTCGGGAGGGAGGGGCCGAGCGGCGGCCATTTCGCCCTGCTCTTCCTTCCCCCTTCCTTACCCAGCCTCCGGCGCCCCGCAGGGGACGCGCCCCCAGCGCCAGCTTCGCCGCCGCCGCCGCCGCCGCCCCCAGCAGCCCCGCGGCCGCCGCCGCTACCGCCGCCCGCATGGCGGCCCCGGGAGGGAGGGCGGCGGAAGGAGCCGGGGGGGAGAGGGGAAGGGCTGGGCTCTGCGCTGCTCGGGGACGCTCGGAGGCGTTGTTTAAAAGGGTACAGCATGAGGAGCGGCTGGGGGAACTGGGGTTGTTTAGTCTGGGGAAGAGGAGGCTCAGGGGAGACCTTATCGCTCTCTACAACTACCCGAAAGGAAGGTGTGGGGAGCTGGGGGTTGGCTTCTTCTCGCAGATAACCAGTGATAGGACTAGAGGGAACGGCCTCAAGTTGCACCAGGGGAGGTTTAGGTTGGAAATTAGGACACATTTATTCTCAGAAAGAGCAGTCAGGCATTGAAAGGGGTTGCCCAGGGATGTGGTGGAGTCACCGTCCCTGGGGGTGTTCAAGGAAAGGTTGGACGTGGTGCTTAGGGACATGGTTTAGCAGGTGACAGTGGTGGTAGGGGAATGGTTGGACCAGATGATCGTGGGGGTCTTTTCTAACCTTAAAGCAGCCAGAGGTCAATGCCTCAGGACAGGCAGTTGGGCTGAGGCAGGTTTGGTATTGCCATCTTCTAGGGTTACAGCAAACACCCACAGGGCACAGGTTTGTGAGCCTCACTCTGATCTCTAACACAGATTACAAGCACTCTTAATTCTAATCGGCTACTATTTGTCTGCAGAGCAAACAAACTCTTCAGTGTACATTCAGCTTCTTACTTCTATACTCCACACCACAGTTAAAGTGGGGAAAAAAAAGCTGGAGCGTTAGCTGACCTTTGAAGTTTTAGATGAGCGCTTCCTTCAGTCAAATACTGAAGAAGCTTTCTAGGAAGTATAGTGCCCTTTAGTTCTCACATCTTTGTTGCATTTTGCCCCATGGCTTGTGGGCACACACACAGCATTGTACAAAGTAGCCAAAACTGGGACTTACTGACTGTGAAAAACTGTAAAAACTAGCATTTACTGTCACAATATACATCAGAAGTTTGTGTTCTGCTAGTAAGTTTGTTATTTGCAATAGTTCTCTATCTTAACCGTGATTAAAGCAGTTTATACTGTATTCCTAAAATGTTTTGCATATTTTCAGACTATTTCTTAACATTTTTACCTTCTGTTTGATAAGAAAATGGTTTCAAAACACTTAGAAAGCATATCCTACAATGCTTATATAAAAATCTGCTGGAATTTTACACTGGAGAAAAATAGTTTTTGAAAGCGTTTTAATTTCAAACAGAGAAAGAAGAGTACAAAAGCCAAAATATATTTACAGTATTATTTACAAATCATATTCCTCCTTTATTGAACAAACTACATATAATGTGCATTTTGAAAACGAGTAAGTATTAACAGTTATTAAATTTGACAAGTTCATTTTAACCCACTACAAACATCCCTCCTTTAAGATAAAAAATCACAAAGAAATTATGCCTTTAAAAATTCAGCTCAGGTAGAAAAAGTAGCATTTCAGAAGATTTCAGCAAGGACCTGAATAAAAGCACAAAAGGAATAAGGAGTCCTAGTATGTTTCCAGAGAGAAGGCTTTTCCCTGACAAGGTACAAAAAATTCAAGATGTATCTTCCAGCACCTATACAAAATCATATTTTGAAGAGTTACAGAACCCCTTCAATAGGAAGGTATTAATATGTCGATGAAAGCTGCCCACTTAGTTAAGTAAAGTTCTTCACTAAAAGTTGTTACTAGCAAAAAAAATAATTTTGATTGTTCTGAGTACAGCAGACAACATTCAGGAACAACAGCAAAAGTGAAGTTTGACTACTGGCTTTTGCTTATGCTGTACACTTGAAACACAGAGCTTTGCAGTTTTTTTTTTGTGTCATTATAGCTGATTTGTATGATACCTACATGTGACATCTTTTAGTTTCTTTTAAGAAAGCATTTTCAACTCGTAGTTTTTCAGTCTCCTGTAACATAGAAAAAAATGGTATTTAGAACTATATAGGTATTAGGGAAATTATATTCACTTCTTTCATATTTGTAAGTAAATGATAACTCTATTTGTCCAAGCGTTTTGAACACTTGAGGAAATAAAAAGGTAGTTCTTGTTTGGGGGACCATGAGGAGGCAGACTGGCCACGACCTACACAGCTGTATAAAATCAGAGGTGTCTATTACTCTCAAACAGAAGAGCAAGACTGTTTTGGAAAGTTTTGAACCTTGCTGTCCTCTACATCACATCATTACTCCATCTGTATCGTACTCTCTGAAACTTACCTCAGTAAGTTTAGCGTAATCTTTCTTCAGTTTCACAAGATACTGAATCTTCTGGTTTAGATTTTGATGACCAAGTAATTTCCCGTTCTCCTCAGCAAGAGTGTCAACTTGCTTCCTCAGCAAGTCCATTTCCTGTAATTAGTAAATACATAGCGTACATCTTCTTGCTTTAGACCCTCCTTCCCTTTTCGGACAAAATATCTCGTTTAGATCTGCTTAACATAGTAACGTTCAACTTTGTTGTAACATATGATGCAAGAGTTAGTTGTCCAGGCAATACACCTTTGTTGCATGTCTCCTTGGGTACTACACTAGATGCCTCTGAAGGTCAAATGCATCATTTGATTTGTACTACAAACTTTAACACTGAGTTCTGTACCCAGAGTTCCACTGGTGTTTCACTACTGCACCATTAAACAGCATTACAAATATAACTAATCTGTTACACAAAACGTTTTCAGAGGCAGTCTGTGATTGCTAATTCAATTCTAATTCAGAATATTATTGAATTAGCAACAGCTCCACCTCTGATGAATAAGATTTTACCATAAAGACAAAAATTACATATAACCTTTCCAATTCTGTCTCTCTCTTCATATGTTTCCTCCAGTTTTGATCTAATTTCTTCTTTTTCATGAAATGCTTTCAGCTCCAAAGCTCTAGTTCGTTCCATCTCCTGTGTCATTTCAAGACAAATATTCTCCCTGATTCTGAGAGCATTTTTGGTCTCTTCTAATCTGCCAATAAAAAAAGCATCATAAAATATTGAAAAACCAACATAAGTGGCATACAAGAGAAGTACTACGTCAGCCTCAGACACAGAAGCAGACTTTTAAAGACATCCTTTTGACAGAATTTATTTTCCCCTAGAACTCAGTGCGAGCAGAAGGAAAAATTACATCCTGCTTCACAGCTCTTGTGTTTGATACTCTCTCTTAAACAAGGCGTTGTTTTGGAGGTGACCTCTTTGGGAAGCGTGCTCTTTCTAATCCAGGATGAACAACTCCACTCACAAAACAGAAAATAGAATCAGACTACAAGATAACTTAGTATTCACTTAAGGCATGTAAATTTGCCCAGAGAACTCCGTTGCAGTTCAAGTTTCCCCTAAGCTGCTTGGTTGTACATAGCTTTTCCCTAACGCCATTTTTGCTCAGAAACATCTCTGAACAGCACAGAGATGTCCAAGTTTATCTGGCCTGATAACAGAATAAGGACTGTGCCTTTGAATAGACGTCTTGTCTGCTGAAAATATTTTAATTCTATCAGTCTCACAGAATATTAAAATCTTTGTCATCGAACTTAGCAGCACGTCTACTGATATGAACAACTGTAGTTTTGCATTCAAGTATTGTATAAATTATAATATTTCACGTCATCAGTTTTGTTTCACCAAAGCCTGATGTTTAAGGCCAACTGTATGAAAATAGTATTCATTTACTATGTTTGTCAAAACATTTCCTTGATGACAAAGGGAATCTGTTTTTCCTCTCTGTACATTATTTGCTTGTATAAGACACTGTAACACTATTAAAAAGCACGTTTCAAAGAGCAGATAGGTATGAAAAAGCAATGCATTGAATAGTAAAATAACCCCTGCCCAATACTAGGGCTTCAGTAAAAATTAGTATGAATTACTTTTGAAATGACTGTGTTCATAAAAATAATCTTCATCCTTAAAAGAAGTTATTAACATAGAAAGCACACCATTAAATGGCAATAACCCAAATAATTAAGAGATTCAGCCACTATGAGTCCCTGAAGCAATACAGATTAGGCTAAGAATAACAGGAGCAGCATCTTCAAACTAATTTAATTCTGTATTTTATTTCTTGACTACTATCCATCCTTGGTGTAGAATATGAATTTCTAGGACTCCTTACACATCAGTGCAAATACAGTCTAGAAATACTTTCATAAGTAGTTTTCCCTACTCACGATAAAATGGAAAAAAAACTTCAACAAATAGCATAAAAACAATTAGATGAAGTTTATAATTTAAAATATGTACAGTGCTAGTAAAGAAGCAAACAGTATTTCAATTTCATTTGAAAAGGAATGCGCTTAGAAGTCATTGCATATAGAAGTTTTCAAAACCCTACAGTGTAGGTCATTTTAAACAATTCAAAATTAAGTCCCTTCTAACCAAAGCTTTTCCTATGGTTCCACCTATTTCAGAGTATTTCGTGATTAACTGTTAACCTTTCAGAAAATGTAGTAACAGGTGCTACCACCACCACCTACTGATGAAAAAGAGTAAAAACTTGATGTATTTTACAAAAGTGTTAACATTTCTAAAATGTATCTTTTATAACTTCAGATCTTGGACTTCTATTCCTTAAATATAACATTTGGTATTAATGAGTTTAATACAAGTCTCCAGTTCAATGAGTAATATTAAACTTACTCTGCTTTCATTTTCAGCATCTCCTCCATTGCTTTATTCTGTAAAAGTTCAAAATATTAGTTACATTCATAATTCTTAAAGCATGTGTATCTATTTAAAATGATTTGTTATTTACCTGATGCCAAGTATCTAATTCTAAAAACTATCAAAATCATCCTACCACCAAACAACTCACATCTCTAACATTCACTATAAATTCATCTCCTAGCTGTATGCACATATTTCCATTTCATGCCAGCACAAATGACCCACAGCAATATCTCTGCTCATTCATACACAACAGAGCTTTAACAGGAGGGTCCTCTGCCTGAGAGATCCGTGTCAACCTCTACTGTGACATTAGCTTCCCTTTGGCAGAGCCTTGCTATTAGCAAATGACGCAATCTTCACTTTCCGACTTTGTGGAGATGAGTCACATTTAGTGACCTGAATTTTTTTTTCTTATTGTGCAATCTGACTCCCAGTTTACTGCAGTTAGACCAAGACAGAAGACTTATGAGGTGAGTACCAGGCTCTGTATCTGTTAGAATTCACTAAAAATCAGTGTTTGTTTTACTGGCATGAAATAGAAGAAAACATGATGAGTAATATTTCACAACAGGGAAACAGCAACTACTGCATGAAAAAGGTAACGTACCTTGGCCAGTCGTTCTTCAGCAATCTCTTCCTCTTTCTCTTTGAGTTGTTGAACATCAGTATGTTTCTGATCACTGGGAAGTCCAGGAATGAGAAAAGATTTTCGCAAACATAGGAAGCCAGTTGTAAAAACTACCAGTTTAATCTCAGTAAGCTGTTATGTATGTAGCTGTCTTGATGCATGTTCAGACTCAGAATAATGATCATCATAAAACTATACTAGAAGGGTTTAAAACTTTTACATTCCAAGAATATCACATTTTCCTTGGGTAGAGTGTAGTGAAACCAATGCTCTAATGAAAACAAGTAACGTTGTAACTATGCAACTGTGTATTTTGGACGACTCGTGATTAAGGTATATTTTTTATTAGTTGATGGTGCTCACTTGCACAGAGATGTTTTTGATAAACTTCATAGGCAAAGAAAATTCAACTCCTAATTCAACTTAGCATTTAGCTGAGTTATCATATGGGTGTCTTAAGCTACTGTTTACTAAGTTGCCCCGTAAAAATGATTTGTCATTAAATAACCAGTTATTTGCTGTCAATTAATATTTCTTTTCTCAAAACTTAAAACAGTGGGATGTTTACTCCTTTACAAGATTGTTAAGGAAACCAAGAAAAAAGACAAGACAGAATAAAAATAATTCTGTCCAAAATTAAGTAGTACTGATTATAGGTCAAACCAAAGCTTATGAAATCTCCCACTGAGGTATACAGCAGCATGCCATCTTTTCAGAGAAAGTTCATTCCTTACCCTCAAAAGCATGGATGGAAAACAGGTTCCATTTAACTTTTTTAAGAAATTACATTGACTTCATTTGGACATTTTGTATCTACTAAATTAATAACTGCACAAGTAATGTGGCAATATAAAATACACCGTAATGTCTACTTGTGTAATTATTTTAGATTCTGTTTCCCATTTCCTCTACAAAACGTTGTTGCATTTAGTAATAGGTGACTTAAAGGCAATACAATTCACAAGTCAGTAATGGATTTTCATAGAAAAGGCTGAATCAATCTCTAATTACTATGAACAATACACAAGATTGTATTTCAAATAAAAATTGTACATTTCAGTTTATTGTACTTTACTGCTTCAAGTTAAGATAGTTGTTTTTTTATTTTAGTTTCCTTTACCTGTTCTTGCTTACTCTCTGAGCTTCTGTAAGCTGGCTCTGCAAATTCCTGTTGTTTTCCACTAATATCTGCATTTCCAAACGCAAGTTCTCCAATTCATTTAGTTGTTCCTAAGCAAGTGAGATTGGAAACAGTTTATTTGAATACCAAATTGAAATTTCTGTTTTCATTTTCAGGTGAACATGTTACTGAGTAAAACAGAAGACAAAACTATTTGTCAAAAAAAAAAAAAGCCGAAAAACTGGCAAAGATCTGCATGACCCTTCCATTTACAGCTTCAGTACAGATTTGGTTTTGAAGAAGTCAGAACAGTTTCATTAGCAAAGATGTTACCATCTGACATTCATGAACAGGAAGCCATTCAGTCATTGGGAAAAATGAGACATATGAATGTCTTAAGCAAGTTGTCTCTGTTTGTTACGTGCCTAGGTAAAGGGAAGACCAAGAACTGCCTTCCTGCAATAATGGACAGAGTAGGAAGCAGAGCGCATTAAAAATCTGAACTCTGTACTCGGTCTTACTTTAACCTTACAAATTGCCTGTAGAGCTTAACTCCTAGTACCTTCAGCCGTAGAATTTCATCGTTTTTAGCTCTTCGTTCTTCATTCAGTTCACGTACAAGGTGCTCCAGAGTTATTGCAGAAGCCCTCCGATCAGCTATTTCTTGCTCATGAGTTTCTAAGATTTTTGCCAAATTCACATCAAAATTTGGGGGAGTTTTTGGACACTGGCAAGTTAAAAAACAAAACAAAAAAAGTCCAAAACTATTAGTAAAGAACTGTTTCCCTTATGTATTGGTTATGTGCTTTAATAGCTAATTGGAGACATAGGTTAATAAATTCCTAGCACAAAAATCATCAATAATACATTTTGTTGCAAACAAGGTATATAGGATTTGACCATTCTTAGATATATTGTCACTTCTGCTCCCAGTCTGAAGCCATGCCATAAAGTTTATTAGTCTTTTTCAATGAACTCTAATAGTTATTATCAGGAAAATGTTTCTCTTAAGAACGTTATCATACCTGGGGAAATGTTACTGAAGATGAGTCCACAAAAAAGCAATCTATTTGCTTCATTTTTAATTCATACTCATTCTTCTTCTTCTCTAGTTCTTCTGTCATTCTGTCCAACTATTAGAAATCCCAAGAATTAAATTAGCTCATAATACTCACAAAAAATAAAGCAGCCATCTCTGTTTTGAGCAAGCCAAGTACACAAGTGACTTCAGATTACCTTTGACTTCACCTTCATAATTGTTTTATATATTTACCTAATAAATGTTAATCATTCAACAGTTACATATAAGCATTTTTTAAAGCATACATACATTATATATCGTATGTAGCTAACCTGAATTTTGTTTGTAAAAGTTACTTGTCAAAACATGACTTGATACAAAGATTTTATGCATATAGATTTAAACAATTTCCTCAAAAAGAATATGCCAACATGACAAAAGGATTCTTCTTTTCAAAAATAACATATCCCTACTAGAGTGTTTGCCAACACAAATATATATTAATTAGCACTATGACAGTTATAGCAATTAAAGTTTGCATAAAGGCTTAATGTAGGTTTTTGGTCTGCAAAGGCTCCAAATCACTCTCAGTCTGCAGCATATAAAGAGCTCAATTATCTCCATTACATAATGATAATGTTTGTGGGTAAGCGTTAAGCAAAGAAAGTAACCCCATAGGTTATATTGCTTATAACCTCAGGTTACTCTGTCATTATATGCACTGATAATTTTACTCTACAAAAATATTTTACTGTGAAGGCAATCTCAAGATACCATTACCAAAATATTTAAAAGTTACCTAGGCTTTTTTCAAAAGCTTGTGAACTGTAATTTTACAGTAAGAAACATTGCTCTTCAGGAGTACTGTGCACAAGATACTTTAAAGCTTTGCAAGTAAAATGTTTTCCAGAAGCTATTATTAACCACAACTCCCTCCCACGCAGCTAATTATCAGAAGAATTTCCTTGTTTTACCTGTTCCCTGAGTTCCTGGATTAAAGCTTCTTTCTTTGTTATGTCTTGCTGTGCACACTGAAGCAACGCATCATGTTTCTTAGAGGCCTCTGTCAGTCTTATCAGCTGATCAGTGGTATGATGCAAGTCTTCACACAGAAGGTCTCTCTATTTTAAGTCAGTGGATGAGTAAAAAGACAATTACTACTCTAAAGCAGTTGTTTCAAGATGTTTTATCCATCCTAGCAGCAGTGACAACAGCTACAAGCACCTCTCTTTTCCCTCCACTTTTCCTTCATCAATTGTAGCAAGCATTCATCTACAAATTTCTTATTTTGGCAAGTTTTCCATGCCCATTGTTTGGGCTGCACAGAAAAAAATATGAGAACTTTCTTGCAATATAGTTGCAGTGAGATACTTGTGGGAGATGTTTAGAATTGACAACTGTTTTTAAGTTTATATTAAACTTAAAATGAGATACAATTCTGTAAATAAGGAACCAGAAAAGAATGTATAGATTTTAATCTATACTGAATCAATGATTACAGCCCTTTTAATGTACTGCTATTGTGCAGATACCTCTCAATTCATTCTAGGATTTAGACTCCCATCCCTGATCTGGTAGGGCATCATACTTCCACAAAGCATGCTAACCTGCAAGGAGAAGCAATACCTAGTATTTTAAATACTACCCTGGATTAGATTTGACAGGATCATGATGTCCACCAAGAAAGCATGAAGGAGTATCTTATGTACAAAGTCAAAGAGGGGGAAACTGCTTTTATCAGTAGATAGATACTACACCATTAACCTTGAGTGTAATATTACCTGCATGTTAAAAAACACAAAACAAAGTGATTCATTTGGCCAGCAACTTGGGTTTGGATGTCAATGTCAAAGTTAGGTATGAGAATTAGTGAAGATAATCTGTTTATTAAACTTAGTGGAAATGTATTTAAGAATGGCTTTTGGGAAGCAAACACTGGAACACTTCATGGGTGCTATATGATTGGACGAAGCATATGTAATATGACTGATTCTACAAGATAATCTGAAATTACTTTTAAGGACAGGCTGTTGGCTTTGCCTGAATCACATGTTTACCAAAATAACGGGGAGGGGAGTTAACAGGAAAGACCAAATTAAAAAAGAAAAGCACAATTTTAAAAAGCAAAGCTGTACTTGAATCAAGCATGCTTTCTAAATCTGTTTCCAGCAGGTGGAGCTTTTGGTTAAAATTATGAGTAAAGAAAAGAAGCTATTGCATATCATAGCAGTGGTGGAAGAGAGTGTTAAATATATGTTCTTCTACGTACTTTAATTTCTCAGCTGCATCATCTAATATTGCCATTAAATTCAGCTGATGACTCCTCAGCAGTCTTGAAAAAATTAAACCAGGCTTTTAGCATAGGTTTTTAATGAAGTAGCTTATAAAATATTTATGTCAAGTAATGCGATAATTTAACAGAATTTGTCAGGTATCTCATTAAAAATTCCTTTAAGAGCAGCCTAGCCAGCTTTAGCTTGAATTAAAATGAGGTTAAGTTTTACACAAGTATTTTAAGCAAAAAACACATCCAATTAATCTGTTAAATAATCATAATACACCACCATAAATGTTTTTACCTCAATATTATCTGCTATTTGTTTTCTCTCCAAGGCCTCCCTCAGTTCTTCAATCTTCTTCTCCTGATCCTCTATGATTCCTTTGCTTTCTTCTTTTGCAGCCAGAACAAAATTATACTTGCACTAAGATTAAAATAAATTTAGAACATTTTAGGAAAACATGTTATCAAACACAGCAAATCTAAATAAATGCGTATCACACATCTTATGCTAACAACTACAAAACAATGTTTAAAAATCTCATGTGTCAACAACTTGTGCCATATCATACTTGTTAAATTGTACAAAACATTATTAAAAATGAGTAGTCAGAACAATAGAAAAGAAAATACATATTAACCATCAAAATCATTATTGATAAAAAAACAGGTAATACACAGAAATTGTTCTCATGAACATTTTCTCCGTAGGACCTATAGTTCATACACATATGGATGGAATCTTAAGCATTCCATGGGTTCTCTGAGTCTGCAATCCAAACATTTTAATAAAGATGCATCGTATTTATTAATGGCCATGTAGACAGCTTTAATTCTTCATATATGTTTTCAGATGTAGAACATGGTCATCTCAGCTACAAAAAAACCTCACTCGTAAATGAATTTACAGTTCTGCGTCAGTTGTTCATGTCTTAAATCGCCAATTTCTGAGAAAATCTAAATGTGACTGTCAGCTGAGCACAGTTTACAGGATGTGAATAGGTCCCTTTAGAGACACTGCTCTTTACCCACCACGTGGAAAGAGTTCAGTTTTCAAGACAGCCTCAGGCATAAAATGTTCAGAAGATTTCAACATGTCAAAACAAAGAAGTTCCCTTCTAAAACACTACAGCAAGTTATGCTGTTTGAGACCCATGATAAGACATGTCATTGCCTTCCATTTCTGAAAAATGACACCATGTCCTTCAATATGACAGAACATACATTTATATCCTCCAGCTCTCTTGTTAGGCCATCTATGGACTCGGCTTTATGATTAATTGAAGACCTCAGCTCCTGGATCTGTCTCATCAAGTCAGTTACAACTTCCTGCAACATAAAAAAGTTAATCCCTTTTTTTTAATTTAAAATAAAATATATGCATAAAATACATAAAATATATGTATAAATATAAGATATAAACAGACAGTTTTTTATTATTAGACTTTCTTTGGTATATTATTTATCAATCCCAAATTTCAAACACACGTTTGAAAATAAGGTCCCAATATGCACGTTTAAATGAGTAACAGGAAATTTGTTGTTAAATTATTGGCTTTTGTTCTAAGCACTTATATAAAGACTTAATCTGCTGTGTTCATTATAGGTGAAGATTAGCCCTCAGATTTAGTCTCAGGCTGTCATGAGTTTCTAACAGAATAGAAGTACTATAGTTTAAGGTTAATGTGTTTGTAAAGGAAAAAGGCACACAAGAAACACCACTGCACTGACAGGCAGTACCAGATTCTTCTGACCTTACACGTTGAATTTTTAGTTTTAGCATGGAAAATCCATAATTTATCAGTGTATCATTCTGGATAATGAAAGCACTATGTGATTTCTTATACCTATCTTACATACAGCATAAAAAATGCTTGTGCCATGGGAACTTCTCCTACGTAAGCTTTCAAAACACTGGAGCAATCTTTTCATGTAGGAGTGTTTTGATTTTCTAAGATATAGTCACATTCTTATGTTACCTTCCTTACCTTTTCTGTTAGCTCATTACTACATGAGACTAGAAAGCCCTATTATTAATCAGGGGTATTATACATCATTTCTGCATGGGATGTTTTGTTCAGCAGACAGCTGAAACCGACAGGGGCAGTTCAGGCTGGGTGCTAGGAAAAGGTTCTTCACTGAGAGGGTGGTCAGGCTCTGGAACGGGCTCCCCAGGAAGTAATCACAGCACCGAGCTTGCCAGATTTCAAGAATCATTTGGACAACACTCTCAGACACAGTCTGATTTTTTGGGTTGTCCTTTAGGGACCGAGGAGTTGGACTTGATGATCCTTGTGCGTCCCTCCAACTCGGATATTTTATGATTCACTCTGTTTTCTTTCAGTAATCTTGTTTTCTCTGAATGCATACCAGTTTCCTATCATCTTGCAAACTCCACACCAGTAAACGGCAGGATTTATATTACCTAGATATACAGCTAGAATTGTTTAGAATCACAGAATTACCAAGTATCATAGAAAGGCTCTGGACCTTCAGCTCTACCACAGAGCATAGATTTACCTGCAAAACTGGGTATCAGTAACAGAAATAAGCCCAAACCTTATCTGCATCATTTGTCTTCTTCAAAGAAGCAATAATCTCTTCAGCAGCAGCCAGCTCCTGTTCCAATTTCTGCAGTTTTTCTTCCTAGAAGAAATAATAATTATGAAGGAGAGACATAATTACTTTTGAAATATGATTTGCATAAGCTCAAAGACTTAAAAAAAATAATAATGGAATGAACTAAGTTGTTTACTTTACCAGAAAAATTAAGCAGTAGCTTAGCAAAACAATCAGACTTGCTGGTAATCTACAGAACAGTCAGTTCACCAAAAAATTGCTATAAATGTACACAGATATCTATGAGCACATGACTTAGTCATTCAGTTCTGCTGTTGTACCTGCTGCTCACACCGTGTCACCATGTCAGAAGATGGTGTCTCCACCTGTGCTTTTTCAAGCACTTTCAAGAGCTCCCTGGAGAAAAGAAAAAAAGTATTTCTGGTGAGAAATATGATCAGAACATAAGAGAGCTTTTACAAGAATCAAGTCATGTAAGTTCATTCTTGTTTGCTCTTATTTTTTGAAGAGTTCTCTAACTATATGCTTCTCATTGTTATATAAGACTAATAGTTTAGTTATTAGCTATACACTGTTACCAGTAGTGGAATTTTATCTTCAACATGAAGAACTATACTTGTAAGGAAATTAAACTTGCAGTGCAAATGTACAACTGAATAGAACAACACCTCACTTTAATATAGGTTGGATAAAACAAGAAGTCCATTATATCTCCATCCAGCTGGGGAAAAACACATCTACTAACAGGGTCAACTACCGAATACAAGACCTAGCATAGGACAAAACCAATGAGGTCAGATAAAAATAAATGCCACAACTAAATAAAACTCACTTTGAATTGTTTTCTTTGTCTTCTTGTAATTGCAATGTTAGTTTTTGATTATGTTCTTTTTCTGTTTCCAGGAGTTTCAATAGGTTCTAGAATATCAAAATATACATTGTTATAAGAAGCTACAATATAAGGCCTTTACAATAATTGAAGCCAAAATAAAACAGATCCTAAGGTGACTGAAAAAAAAGCCACAAAACCTTAAATGGAAAAAGATATTTAGCTTTGTCCTGGAGAAATTACAACTAAAGTCTTATTTACATTAAGATATCAGCTCTTTTCACCTGCCATTGATAATTATTCCCTTTGGCTGCAATGTTCCTCAATATCCAAATCTTTAAAGGAAGAAATCGGGATTTTCCAATGTAGATTAATTGTGGGTGGAGAAGCTGTTTCAAATTCTAACCGGCAATTCAAGATCTTTGATTAACAGTAATTTAAAACAATGATTTTTCAATCTGTTAGTATTCCTTTAAACACTGAAAGGGAAATCAAACTTGTTGAGTAGGCAAGCAGTGTACACTGCAGAAAACTTGGGAATATCATTTGCAAAAGCCCTTGAGCAACCTTATTGCTGTTTTGCAGTCATTGCAGTCTGACAGGCTTTCAAGGACAGTATCAACTAAATTGCAGGACAATGATCCCCCACAAAAAGGCATAAAGAATTTTAACAGGATCACATCCACTATACAAAGCAGTTTCTTTAAAAAAAATCAAGATGGAATAAGCAAACTAATTTTAGTTAGCACTAAGATAGGAGGTCAAGAGCATTTAGGTGTCAGGGTTCTTTCCTGAAGCAGTTTCTTATTCCTTTGCTAATTAACCCATTTTGCTCAAAATTTCCACTGCAATTTCTTCAGCCAAAAAAAACTGCTAGGAGATCATGCTGATTATTTCTTCTAGCCTGTATTTAAAAAATCCTGCACTAAATTTTAAAAGAAATCTGTTTTTATCTTCAGATGAGATCACTAGGAAACCTACTATTACTGTGGAACCTATTATCACTAATATAACAGGAATTAAACAAACTGGCTATATGAGTAACTGTATAATAAAGTCTTTTAAAAGCTCTGACTCTTACACAAAGCTCGGTTTTCATAGCTTCAGTTTCTTGTCTTCTGTCCTCAAGTTGTTGCTTCAGCTGATCTGTCTCAAATTTTGCTACTTCTTGCACATTGTCATAGTCATCCTGAAGGCTTGCTTTTTCTTCAAGAATCTTCTCATGTTCTAACCTTTATTTAAAAATAAACAAAAACAAACCACAGTATTAATATCTTGTTTCCTTACAGAAATACCCCAATCAGTTGTATTTACAGTCTTCAGTGAATCCAGAGTTATTTTCAAGAAAAGTGACTATAACAATTTTTTCTTTTAAAACACCCAAACCCAAATTTATGAAAGGCACAGGAAATTTAAAAGGCACTAGCAGAGAACGCAGAGTACTCCTTTTGACCCCTAGAAATAACGTACTTCTTGCCAATTTCTATAGAAATTTCAGTCACTGTGACTTGATAATGGTGTTCAGCCATGTTTTTTATTTTTATCCAGCTGTTGGACAAAAAAACTCTGTAGCTATTAGAAAGTTACTGAGCACCTAATCTGCTTAGCTGATATGCGTTATTTATTCCATATAAAGCCTTTATATATTCTAAAAGGAAATAACCCAGACTTTCCCAAATTGTTATTCTTATTTCATTTGATCTTTCACAGAAGTGAAAAGCAAAGAAGGGTAAAAACTGCTAAACAGGTGTTAGGAATCATGTTATTAATGGAGAGCCTCTAGTAAGAATATTTACTGTACATCCTCCAAAGAAGTCAGTACTTTTGCTAACACAAGGCATCAAGGAGACCACAACACTGAATTTCAATTGCTGGTTCCCAGTCTCACAATGCATCACTCAAAAAATGACTTCTGCCAAGACATTACCCATTATAATGCAACAATGTAAGCTTTCCAGGCAAGAAAAAAAAAAAGCCCTCCCCAAAGAAAAACAAACAAACAAACAAAAAAAACCAACACAGAAACATCACAACTAACTCACACTAATGATTAAAAACCTCACAGATTTCCAACTCCCAATAATACTGAATGTCAATTAATGCATACAACTGAGCAAGCTGTTCAGGCTTCAACAAACAGACTTCAGTTTATTTTTATGGTTTCTTTCTGTTTGTATTTTCAGATCAGCATCATCCTGTCACCTGTTTCATGTGAACAGGCTGCGGAGTGATAGTTATTTTTAACACTAAGCTGGGAAAAAAAAAAGTATCATGCTTCTTTACTTAACTTTTGGAGATCAAAAAGCTTATAGGTTATCTCCTACTTAATGGGAAAATACTACAAACAAACCAAAATCAAGGAAGCTTCATTTAAATATCTTTCTGCTAGTTTCGCCATGTTTCATCATGCCTCTGAAAAGAATTGAGCAAAGAAATAAATACGGAAAGAACATAAGCACACAATAACAACCTTAAATAGGAGATGCAAAGTGCAAGTTTGAAGGCAGAAAAGAAGAACTAAATCAGAGGATGCATTCAGAAGAAAGGTTATGACATTTTAGTAAACTGCCAACATACCTGACACTGTCCAACTGAAACTGTACATCCATATGTCTGCTAGAAAGCTGACTCATTTCCTTTTCTTGCTTTTCCTTAAAGGCATTATATTCCAGTTTTACAGCAGACAGCTCCTTGTCTGCAGACTGCAGGACAATGCGTAAGTCATGGACTTCACTTTTTAATACTATTGAAAAACAAAATATTTTTCATGTTATTGATTTGTAAAACTGCTAGATACAGGACGTGTAACAGTACGGAACATCCTGGGAAAGTCTTACAAAGCCTTATACACTTTCAGTGGAATTAACTTTGAAGGTCACAGACAAGGATTTACTACTCAAAGTCAGTAAAAACATTGACTTTGAAATGAAGTGTATGGACAAAATCAAAAACATTCTAGAAGGTATCATCAAAAATGCCTGCATTTACATACACTGACAGAGAATTCCCCTTTATTTTAGCTAATGTTTTCTTTTTAAAATACTGCGTCCTGTATTCTATTCATATCAGAGTCAACAGAGAACAATTATCAATATTGTATAGTGTGCAAGACTGGGCAGAGAAAAAACTATTCTGCAAGTATTATAGTTTTATTTTGAATCAAACCTGTGCAACGTTTAACATCTTAAACCCAAATAGTTACTCAGCATGTACTATTGTTGACTCATAAAATTAAGACACCTCAAAACTTCACATGGGATTTCAGTATTGCATAGACTTACTATCAGCCTTGCTTTGAGCATCTTGGAATTGTTTTTCAAGCAATTTTATCTGCTCGAGTAGCTCCTGGCGCTCTTTACTCCAGTCATTCCTTTCAGATGAAAGAAGCTGGAGAAGTAAAAATTGTAAACGGAAGGAAACATAGGGGGTTAAGTCACAGAGCTTTAACGATAATGTTTAAGAATAGTTCATTAGCTGATCCTAACACTTGATATAGGTGAATCTGAAATCCACAGAAGTCCAAGAAAACATACTTCAACACAACTGAAGAAGTTACCTTATGTAAAGGGAAAAAAATTATTTAAGAGCAACCACAACTTGAGAGCTGAAACCTACCCTAAAACAGATCTAACAGAAATGGCACTGATAGAGGAAGAGAACAAGCCTTACTCTTCCTTTTCTATGTTAAATCAAAAAATGTTTAAGACTTGTAAATATTTTATGTATTAATGACTTTTCAGTTCAGTTCCAATTGAGGCGAGCAATATATTCATGCATTCTTAAATTTAAAATTTCCTTTTGTGACTATTCCTGTTTCTCCAGAAATCATGAAGTTGGCCAAAAGCAAGCACGGGCATCTTGAATGTTCATTTACTTATGTTTTAGTTTATGATCTAGCAGGCTCAGAATCACAACTTATTCATTTATTATTTTTAAACTGCAGTGCTATTTTAATTTAAGTCCCTGTCTTTCTGCATAGTCCTGAGCTACGATTCTAGTAAATTTTTCAAAAGTCAAAATGCGTGTAACACTTCTGACCTCACTGAGTGACACAGTAGTTCAACTGCAGCAGATAGCACCTTGCCATAGCGACACTCAAATATAAGCCTACATTATTCTCCTCTCACCTCCTGTACTTGTGCAGAATGATGCTCCAGTTTATTAATTTGCTGCTGGAGTTTCATATTCTTGCTTTCCTCTTCATCCAGCTTTGTCTGCATTGTGCTCAGTTGCTCCTGTGACACAACAGACACCCAAAATTAGAACACCCTTCTTCCAGTTACTCTCCCATGCCATATGGCAGTCTGTGCATATTAAAAATAAGTATGTCAATTTTTTTTTTAAATGACCTAAACCAACAGAAAGCAGAACATTCAAAAATAGACTGGTAACCTCAGTAGCTGATTTCTCCTATTGCCAACTAAACTGCTAGAACGCAGGGAAATCCATCAGAGAATAATACAAGGACTGAATCCTATAAGCTCTTACATGTGTGCTTAGTTTTCAGACATGCATCTGTCTTACAGAAATACGACTTGAAAACAAAGTTACTAAACATCAACACTGGATAAATTCCTTAAAATAATTTTGTCTGATTTACAAGGTGTGGGGTTTTTGGGTTTGGTTTTTAATATCTGCACTGACCTTAGCTCCAGTTCTAGAGAGTAGTTCAGATAACATTGTAGCACTCTACATCAAAAGACCCTCCCTCTGCTTTAGGAAAGATACAAGACAATAGCAATATTTGGCAGGTTTCTTAAAATAATGCACTATTCTATACCACGCTTCGGTATTGTTCCAAATGTTGCTGTCACCACAGAACCATCAGGAAGTTTCCTTATAAACAAGTTATCAGGGTAGAATAGTAAAAGTTTAAGTGTCCTGTATATCTCAAACTACAGTTCAAAAAGTAAATAGCTATTATACAGACAAAATGCATAGCAAGTTTCAACTCCATATACAATTAAGACATACAACATATAATTAGAGAGCTTTTTAGCAATGGCTTAAGTATTCTTTATATGCATCAGTTTTCCATGCACGTTGCAATATACTTGGCAGGAGCTACTTTTATGTCCAACTTGCTTTATAATAAAGTTATACACACGCTTCAGTTTTTATTCAGAACGTTCACCTGTGCTGCTTTGAGCTCCTCTGCAATGGCCTCGTATGCTTGTTCATTCATCTCTGGGGGAACTGGCTCTTTAAAAATGTCATCCATCTCTTCAGAACACTGGAAATCTTCAGAGTGATAATCTGAAATGTCTGGGCTTATTCGTGGTACTAGGCGAGATCTTAGCTGGTAAGCTTTTGTTGGAGTTGTTATGTTCTGTTACAAAGATTACAAAGCAGTCTTTATTTTAACTGCAAAAAGGAATTAGACTTTATCTAGTATTGTATTTCACAGTTCTATAGGCAGAATAATGAAATAAAATGCTCAAAGGCCATTAGTTTTAAACCACTACACTTTCAGATTTGTCATCTGATTACAGTAGCAGTCATTTAGGAAATACTTCAAAACACAAAAGCAGCATTCCTCGTTTACTACACAAACATTACAGTAGCAAGGCTAAGGGATCACAGAAATGAAGGTCTATGCTCTCACGCAACTTGGAGTAAGTACATGTGTTTTTTAAACTTATTTTCATACCTTAAGAGTTTCTCTATGTAGCTTATGCAACTGAGAGACTTCTCGGCGCTTGTGTGCTTTAGTTGCCTCCAAAATGTTCTCAAGATGTTGGTTTGCTTTCTGAAGGGATTGAAGTTCTGATTCCAGTTCCATATGCTTTTTCCTGTTCAGGAAGTATTTTAATACTGTGAAACACTCTCCATCAGTATGAACAAGCTGTAGCACTGCCAACGAGCCTCATACTGAAGAGCTGAGCTCTTGGCCAAACACTGAAATACATTATTTTGAGAAGAAAGCCACCACTGCTATATTAAAAAGTTTAAAAAAAACAAAAAATAAGCTAAGAAGCTTATTTGTGCTTGCGTAATGAAAAAAGCAGATCGATAACTAAATATGTAAGAAAAAATCCATTACATGGTAGAAAATAAGCCGAGAAAATAATAAGCTGCAATTCCTTTTATGAGAAAGTGATATCACCCATACCAATATGGCTTTAAGCTTTAGAAATGTTATCCAGTTATACGAGAAGTCTGAACTGGTGCTTGCCAGGATTAAAGAAAATCCTTTAAAGATTTTTTTTCCCCTCCTCTGGAAATGCTGCTCTTTTAAGATTATTTTGCCTTATAGGAGTACTTTAACTGAAATCCAACAGTTGAGTAGAAATTTAGGAATAATTTCCATCAGGCATTTTGCAGAGCTGCATGCTGTTACTGTGACCATGGACCTTACTGACCTAATTGTAAGGTCAAAGTGTACAAAGGAAATATGCTATTTCATCTTCTGGCAGTTTAATGTTATCGTTTGCCTCATGATTTTAGCACTTGCAACAAAACATACGGAACAGAGTAAAACTCTAGTTCTGACTGCTAAGTCACAGCAGAAAAATTAGCAGGGATTTTGTGAAATTGTTCTGTTTTGCTCTACTTATTCAGTTATAGCACACAGTTATCACTTGCATGCAAAATTAAGCATCCAGTTACTGTGAAACTGGAATCAAGTTTAATGTTTAGTGAAATCCAGAAGTGAACCCAGTGTGAATCTAAAGGATCAAAAGCACCTTCCTGTTTGATTGCATTCCACTAAGACAAATGCCAATAACTGATAACAAAAATTGCATACATACTATAAAGAAAGCAAGACATGCATAAATACATTGCATGGACAGGAAAATTATATATTTAGATATGAATAAACCTTTCTAACCAATGATACGGGACAACAGATATATTGCTGAATTGGTAGACTCAGATTTTGTAAGATTTACCATACTCAAATCTAAGAATAAAATCTAAGAATAAAAACAGATTCGTACAGTTGTCTGAATACATAAAAAGGACATTACAAAGTTACTTTGTCAAAAAAAAAAAAACGGTGAGGCAGAAATCAAAATGTTACTTTGGACCCAATGCTTCTAGAATTAAACTCTAGATTTACTGAAACCAATAAAAACAACAATGTTAGGTACAAGCTAAAAAATAAAGATAACAAAGGAGCATCAGGTCCCTTTAGCCTTCCAGATTAATATTGCATTCTTTGAAAATGCAATTATTTTTCTTGTATCTTCAGTCACAGGACCTGAATTTTTCAGTAATGGGGTTTATCAAGTTAAACCATGCAATATCCACTGGTATGTGAACGTAATATTATTATTACTAATAATAAAAACCTTGAAGGTACTATTCAGGGCCTTTTACATTCTGCTGGCCTCAAGCACTGACAGTAAACTTTTTAACTATGTTAGTAAGGCCTAAGTAGACCCGTATCTCATGTGTAGATGTTAAAGCAAATGGACATTAAAAGAGCTATTGACACTAAGCCTTTGTTCTCGTCTGAATTAAATCTTTGTTCCAATAACAAGCCTCAGGATGCTGGTATTATCACCTTCTTAAAAATCTTTGAAGTGGAGACAGAAATTATCAGGTTAGCCCAAGTTTTCTGGAACGCTTGGATTCTACTTTTATAGTGACTCCAGCTTGTAATCTTAAAAAGTTATATTAAAGTCTCGTAGCACTAAAAAAAAAAAAAAAAAAAAAAAAAAAAACCCTCCCCTCTCCTGCCCCAGAAAAAACATCAACTACTAGTTCCTGTTGTTTCCATCTGTAGCAATTCAGTTACTGAAAATATTTGCTAGACATTGCTGACTAAGCCAAACTCTTCCTGATACAGGAAGCAAGTGACTTAGGTGATTTCTAGAGCATGTGCAACTCCTGCATGCTGTGAAGCATCATTTTGCATCTTAGGATCAAGAAGAGTTTTTAAAGGACAAAGAAGTTTGAAGGAATGTCTGCAGTGTTGCTGATTGCTTCACAGGTGTTTACTACTTTGGGAATAATCAAGTTGACAAGTTGAATTGGAACAGATTCTGCAAGCATGCCCTGTCCCTCTTATACGCAAAGAACGTACTTTGACTGTATATTCAGGATCTGAATTGAACTTTTAAAGATCAATACCAGTAATTAGACATTTAACTGAACACATTTCTATACTGTTTTGTCTCACTTGGTTAGCTCTTTAAATTCTTCATATTCTTGTTTTGAACTTGCCAGTTCGCTTTGAGTTTGTAGCAGGCGTGCTTTCAGCTTTTCAACAGATGCCAGTGAGTTGCCTTCCACTGATATGGTGGTAGAATGTAAATGCTGACCTACAGAACAAACATACAGCTGATGAAATCATAGAAAAGCTTAAATACCTTAAGTTTTATCAAAATGAAACCATTTTTAGGCTTTTGAACAACATAGTAGTAGAGATGGAAAATGAATAAAACGAACTAAACCTGTTTTATCAAAGTCTTCAAGTATCACTTTGAGAAAAGCAAAAAAAACCAAAACATGAAGACATCTTCAACCCTACTTTGCACAAAACAGAAATACAGTAAGCCTATTTAGCTCAAACATATTAGCATATTTTTACCTCCAGTTGTTTTCTCTGTGGCTGAAGCTTGCAAAAAAGCTTTTTCTAGTTCTGCAATGGTCTGAGCATCAATTTCCTGTGCCTTTTTTACTGACTGTAAAGAACGAAGTCTTTTATTTTCCTCTCTGAGGTTATGATTCTCCATGGCGTACTTTGCAATTCGTGGGTGTTGTTCCATCTGTGATGAGCAGTATTTTTTTCAACAGTTTTTATTTTATAGACAACATTATGCACATCTAGCTGCTGCTCTACTATCTTTAATGAGCCTTGAGTTGTAATGGAAAAGGGAAAAAAAGGTATTCCCTAGAGTGGTTTTATCTTCCCAAATGTTTTCTATTTATTTTCTTACTCCCTTGGAATCTGCCCTCAAAGAATACAGTGGGTTTATATTTTCTTTGTTTATTCTTTTACTGGTAATAAAACAGCAGAAGCTCTCCTGGCTGCACTCAACATCCCTTTTCAATTTCAACTTTGAGCTTCGGCTTTCTTAACACTATCCCTACACTCTCTATTAATGCTTCTGTAGTCTTTTAATGCCTGACCTGACTTCTGTACTACTTCCCCCTCCTCCCCTTCACTTTGGAGACCAGTTATGAGATCCAGATTGATTCAAGCTGGTCTTCATATACAACTGTTACCCCTTTCCTTAAGTATAAAGAAGTTCTTGTGCTTGGAAGAAATTGTTTTTGAAGAACTGTCTTCTCTCCTGAGCTTCTCTATTCTTCAGAGCTGCCTCACAAATGATACCACCTACCCTATCCTATCCCAGTCCCTGAAAAACCTGAAGCCTGTACCTGAAATATGTACTTTGCTATTTGCCTTCCTCAAACAGCTCCAGGGTAGTATCACCTCTTGTTGGCCCATCTAACATCTGTTTGTTATCCCTCAGAAACCTCCTGTATTCTTTGCATCCTGCTGTCTTGCCCTTTCAGCAGATGTCATGGAGATAAGTGTCCCGTAAAGACGAGTATTTGTGACTTTACTGAGTTCCTTAAAGGAAGCTTGAACCTCTACCTAACCCCAACCAGGTTGCCTGTAGCATACTCCCACCATAACACCATTCTTACTAGCCTCTCTTATGAAAACTCATAAGCTCTCAACCTACCTGCTTCCCCTTCCAAAGGGGAGCTCTATGCATTTGAGATGCTTCTTTATGCAAAGGAGCAAAATTTTACATCCTATTTTCTCCTGCCTTTCTTTCCCAAAGAACTTGAATCCACCCATCCAAGGACTCCGTCATATGAGCTAGTTTGACAAAACAAAATTGTTCTAGAAAGGAAAATAAACAGAAGACTTGCCTGTTCTCTGAGCATCTGCAATTCCTCCCTCAATTCACTGAGGAGATCATCTTGCTCTTTTGGCAATAAACTTCCTCCAGCTTCTTTATGCAATCTCTCCAAGCGAACAATATGGTCTTCGCGGAATTTGACTATCATTTTATTGGACTGAATAAATTTCTCCTTCTTGGCACACAGGTCTTCTAGTTGAGCAATTTTTTCTAATAAATTCTTAGGAAGTACGTATATAGATTAATGGCAAAGTGACAGTTGCACTAAATGAATTTGAAGCGTACATATCACATACATATATTGACACAAATCATGCAAAACTCAGTTCACAATAGTTTCTGTAAATACACAGACTAACTTTCATTTGGAGCAGATCTGTAGAGAACAGATCATACTAAGAACTCAAATTCCACGCTATATTTATTGCAAAAATTTCACATAGAACAAGCTCCAGTATGATTCCATGGACTAAACATTCACAGACAGTGAAGCACATCAGGTGCACCCCTAGAATGTCTCTTTCAGTTCAGTTTCTTCCTGAAAAAATAAATATTAATGATCCAGCACTGCACTATGAAATTAACAAAAGCACAGAAAAATGCAGATGACAGAGGTATGCCTCAGAAAATACACTGTTGACCCAAACACTCAGATTTACCTAAAATTAAGTGATAGACGTTTGTTGTTCTGTTCAAAATTTTCATTAAAAAAATCCAACCAACCAACCAACCCACCCTTTAAGACTAAACATACTATGAAAGCTAGCCTATGGAATGAATTTGAGGTGAAAGTCTTTATTTTAAATGTCTCTTGACCAGTTTCCTTGTTACCAAACCTTATTGTCTTTGGACAGAGTTTTTATTCAAGAACTAAGAAAAAAACCATGAAGGGAGTCAATTTCAATATGCTTACTTGTCCCCCATCAGAGAGTACACAGAATGAACATAGAAATAATTATTGTTTTCTTACCTTCTTCTCACCTTCTGATTTCTCCCAGAACAGCATTGCTTCAATAAAGTTATTCATGTAATTTATGCTATTTTTCCCCTTTTCAATAGCACCTGTAGGGTAAGCCAAAGAACCAAATGCCAAATTTATTAAAATACCAGTTAACCAGGTTTTCCTACACATATAACATGACAGTTGTGTAAGAAAATTTCAATAAATTCTTTGAATAATGTAATTCCTCTACAAACATCACGTCCATACCCACAGTGAAGAAGTCTAGACTGTAATTCTTAGCCACCCTCAAGTGCTGGTAAAGAATGGAATCAACATACACAATCGTATAATTAACAAAATTGTTCAAGCATTAAACAACTTTACAATGACCTTATTAAAATAAAAGAATCAGTTTGTTCTGCTGGGTGTATCTAATAAAATTCAAAACCCCTCTGAAATTAATTTGATGGACATTACTGGCAATATTAGTCCACTTTTAATATTTGCAAGCTGTAATAACTGTTTTATAAGAAGTAAATTCAGAAAAATGAATGTGAATTAAGTGGATACTTAGTGACTTAAACTGGAAGGAAAGTATTCACACAAGAATTTAAACAGGCTTAACTCATCCGTTTAGAAATTGAAAATAGCTTTCCTTGTCTCATCCAGGCAAGCCCAATTATTTGTAAGTACTAATCACCATAGTATCTAGGTATAAAATAACTACCCTATAGTCAATTAATAGACTAAAAAATGCCATTGTTTTTAAAGTCCCCACTAAGCAGATTTTATATTTTTGTGTGATCAAATATTACAAACATCACAATTTATTTGTATAGACTAAACGAATCTTCTATAATATTAGGTTCTGCATAAGAACAGAGGACCAACCTCTCTTCAGCACTGAAGCATTATCACTTGCTTTCCTTCAGAACTCTTTCAAGTTTAACAACAGTTTTGAGCCCTCTGTCAGTATTCTGGGAATGACACAGATTCACTGTCCCACAAAATCACTGACTTATTATTACTGTGTAAATGTGCATAAACCCAGAGCAGTTATCTTTCCTTAGGAAAACTCAACCACAGATGCTTCGTGTTAGACAAGTCTTTCTAACTTTTCGAATAACTTTTGAAACCGTATGTATTTCTTGACAGGGTCAGGCAAGAGGTGACTTGGGAACACGCTAAGAGTTACAAGACCAAGTTTACTACCTTGTAATCAAACAGTATACGGTAGCATTATTTCAGTGAGAAGAGATATGCAAGTATTACACAGCTATGCTAGGATCTGTGTCGCACCTTCCTGAAGGGGCAAAAGAATAGGGGAGAAAGTTCGGTCCTGAGATAAAAAAGAATGCTGATTCATTTGATGGGCATTATTAGCACCTTAGTGCCACCCCCCCCCCCCCCCCCCCCCCAAATATACAAGTAAACTTTGGTTATTGAAAATACTGGGCAGCATACCTCTTACAAAATGGAAAAATAAATTTTGGTATTATATAAATAGAAACACATCCCAGTACTCGAACACCACATGAACAACTTCTGCAAAATACTGGATATAAATACAGGCAAAATGATCTATAAGACACATGCAATCTCTATAGGTCAGTTCCTACATTAACAGTAAATGTTGAGAAACTTCATGAATTACGCAAAGTTCCAACACACTTAGCTACAAAAGAAGTTCTCCCCCCACCCAAACTCGTACCTTGTGCTACAGAGATATCACGCATAGATGGTACTGATGTAAGTTGTGCAAGCTGCTCTTTCAGCTTCTTGACCTCAGCTTGTAGCTGATTCACATTTCCTTGTGTGTCTTCATTTACCACAGCCTTTCGTAAATATTTAAGGGAAAATTAGGAAGTACAAATGAGAACTGTATTTTAATGCATAGGATAAGAGAAAACTCAAAGACTGCAAAGCAATAAAACTTTCTGTCTTTGGAAAGGAAGAATTCATGGGTAAATGTTCAATTTACTGAGCAGCCAGTAAGTTACACTTTTGCTAAAAATAATGATTAAGAAATTTATTTTTTCTGTACAGTTTGCTTTGGATCAACGTATAATGCTTAGCTTTGCTGTTCAAAATGAAGGCGGTAGTTTCTAGCTTGATATTTCACTTTCAAAAATTCACTCAAATTCAGTTTCACTTTCAAAATTCGTTCAAATTCACTGTTTCACTTTCAAAATTCGTTCATGAGAAATTTTTATAAAGATATTAGCATATATAGAAACTAGATGCACTGAAATACCACTGAATATAAGTGTCATGTCAACATTAATTTTTAGTAGATTTACTTCCATTTTACATTTTCTAATGAAGTGCTCAGAGAACAAGCAAAGAAAAATACTATCAGTCATTATCAAGTCTCCAACAGTTGTAGTATATTCACAATCAAAAGCAAACAAGTCTTTTTCAAAATAATTTGTCAAAAATACTAAGTTTGCTTTCCTGAGTATTTTAAAATGTTATATTCCTTTCAATTAGTGATAGCACAAGACTGTTTCAATGAAGCTATCCCTGTTTGTACATATGTCATTTAAATCACAAAAAACGCATTTGCTTCAATCATAAAGACACTGAGTAACTCATATACCTTGTTTTTAATCAACTTTGCTCGCTGAGCAAAATTAAGGGTGGAAAGTGTTTCACCAAAACATCTGGATCCTGGATGGACGTTGGCAATTATACATGTTTTTGCATTACCACCAAGAGAATCCTGTTTAAAAAACCAAAACACAACAGAAGATAGCTTTATCTGTAGGTTTTTGGCTATAGCAGGCAGCCTAGCACTGCAAAATAGCCCACAAGCCTCAACACTATTCTTTCTCTAGTAAAGATGGTCTTGTTTATGGACTTCTTTGTACTACAATCACCTTGAAAAAACAACAACTTAAGAAATTAACACCTCATACAGTTACAATTCTCTTCAATTTTCTATGCATTTTGTATTGCATTGGAAAAAATATAATTCTGCAGAGGTTAATGCTTTTAAGATGTACATAAAACAGATGGAATGGTTGGGAAATTTTGCTGTAATTTCAATAAAACTGCATTGTAAGCAACATAAGTATTATGTACAAGTACAATCTTATAATACAAAAAGTCATTACAGTTGTTAATAGTAACTGTTCACAGAATTCTGGTGAATGCTAGCATCTAATAGAGAAGTCCTTAAACGCTTCTATTTTATTTTCTGTACATCTTGAAAGAACCCATGAACTCTCAAGTAGGAAACAGTAGATTTGTCTAATTCTTAATTCTTACTAACCATTAGCACCCATCAGCTAATTCTGGGAATCCAGAACACATCTCCAAATATCACACCATAATAGTCTTTCCCAAATTATAAGGAAGAAAACATATGCTTCTTCATTAACACTTGAAAATATAAAAATGAACAGAAACAAAGAAATTTCTTGTCTTCAATTAACAGCAGTAAAGCAACTAAATATTCAAGTAAAAAGCTATTTTTCAAGCTTTCCTCCATCTGCCTGATATTAACACAGACTTTTTTTCCATGTACCTGCGTTCAGCTTTTTTTTTTTTTTTTTTTTTAAAAAAAACTTAAGAAAGCAAATGCTGTTTTTACCCCAATCAGCATATAAATTCTAGAGTCTATATATTACCCGTAGCAGAAAAGTGAGCTTGGAATCCCGGTAACAGATGTGTCTCTGCTTTCCATTACCTACATCAACAAGCGCTGTGATTACTTGGCCCAGGCAACTTAACGATCGATTTATGTTACCTGCTTCCTAGAACAGAGAAGGGAATAGAAATGAGCAGACCTGGTGGATGGGACAGGGCAATACATCCGAAAGGAGAAAGATGCCATTACAGAACTAACCTTCAGTCTCAGTCCTTCTGTATGGGTGTCTTTTTGTCTCTCAGACCCTGCCAAGTCCACCAGGTTGAGCAGGGAAGACCGAATGTTAACAACCTCATTGTTTTTCTCCATGGATTCCACTGTGATAGTGAAAACTGCATGTGATCTTGAGGATTCTCTGTTCATTGAAGTTGATGCTACACGACGGTTTCTCCAGCCCATAGTTAATACCTAAGCATGAAAAAGATATTAAACAATATCAAGTACTTCCAGCAGCACCCAGTATTCCCAGTCTTTACTTACAGATGAGATAAACAATAGCAAACATATTTCGGTGCAACAGTTTTTTGAAAATCTCAAGGATAAGGACTTTTCCAATATTTTATGTAATATATCAGATAGAAATAATATTTATATACGTATATATTATACAGAGATATAGATTTGGGGCAGGGATCGGATTATATAGATAGATAGTCAAGCTTAATAAAAATACTAATTAAAATTTTAATTTCTTTCCTTCAAGAGTGCCATTGCCATTTGAGAATATAACGTATCCCAAACTGGTATATGCTAGCAGTACAAGGGAAAAAAATATTTATCATCACAAGAGTACTATGTTTCATTCTTGCAGAAAGTAACCTGACAATTTCTGGAACACACATGCCTCCTTATTAGCACAAGATGTAATTTTCTGCTGCTATTTGAGAGATGTGTATGACGAGCATTAGGGAAAGATTACTGTGATTGCAATTCATATGTTCCAAATTCTAGAATTGCATGATTCCTTACATGCATTGGATTGTCAGGAAACATCACCTAGAAATAGATTTTTTTCCACTATTTTGGAGGATGGAGTTGGGGGAAGAGGGTGTCAGAGATACTATGCATAAAAAAGTGCTTTAATCAAAGAAGAATATTTACCAAATAGGCATTATGACAAACAGCCCAAACATTAAAAAATAGCAAAAATACCTGGTACGCTTCAGCAGCAGATGACAACACCTGTTCAACAGCACCATCAACAAAGACCCCCTTCTTGATATGTTCTCTAAGAAAGAGCCCAGCTGAAGCAGAATCTAGTAAGTCAAAAATCTGTTCATTGTAGATTTCAATAAACGAGCATTTGCAGAGAAAACTCTTTCCACTGCCAGCCTGAAAAACACAATAATTTACACTATAAACACACTGGTTTTTATTAAGTGGCGGTGAGTTTATTTTTTATATATATAAAACTTTAAGCTTGTATATTTTCAACATACTACGTATTTCTGATGCCTGATATTCAGATGATAACCACATTCAGAAACCTAGATGCACTTTCAGACTCAAAATATAAGCATGCTTGTGTCTGAAGAAAGAGTACATGAACTTGGTAGATGCAATTTCTGATTAATAAAATTGATGCAAGACAGCTGTAATCCCAGACACACAACTGCTACACACTATGCTTACCAACCAGTCTTAGCTAACCTTTAATGTGAGACATTACTTTCATTACATTAATAAGTGTAATTAAATAAAGGTACCTTTTCTTTTTCACGTTCAATTAGAAAAAATAAGTATTCAAAGCTCCGTGGAATTACACCTCTCAGACTGTGAGTGAAATTATCAGAATCAGATGGTCCTAAAGAGATTTTTAAATTAAAAAAAGTTTTAGTTAGTACGACTCTAGGGCAATAGTTGGTCTTTTCAAGGTGTCCTTATAAAAGACTTAGGCAAGTCTTAGTCAGTTTATGGCAAAACCACAGAAGAAACTCAACAAAATCAGCTTTCAAGATCTAAAACTATATCCTGTAATCCAATTTATATGGAATCTAAATGATGCCTGTGGATGGTTATTTTCTGTCCGTAGGGTTACCTAAATCTAAAACAGTATAAACAACATGAACATCCATGTAAAACATGTATAGGTGTACAGATATGCCAATACAGTTACCTTAAGCCTGCTTTGAAAAAATAGAAAGATGGAGTGGTTCTGCCTCCATGTTCATTTAATTTCTACGCAGTCTTCTAAAATATGTCAGCCATTTTGGTTATTTCCTTATCTTTCTGATGTCAAGTACAATATTAATGCATTTAAAATTACTACTGTATGAAGAACAAAAATACAAGGGGCTCCATATACAGAAGGACCTTAAATTCCTAGCTGGATAGGAATCAATTAGTTTGAAAATGTCACCATTATTTTTAATGTAGAAGTCTGTTACATACTGAAATATTTTTCTACACACACAGAACACACCAGCCGAACAGGGAAACGAGCAGATCTACTCATTTTTGAGATGATTTATTTAAAATGTTTGATTTCATTGAAAAGTTTTTTTTCCTGTTAAAAACAAAAAAATATACATCCTCAAAAAGATGGATGAGAGTACCTGTACTTCACTATTTTGATATAAAGAAAGAGTAACTGCACTGAGCACTACACCATTTCTTAAGCCTTAAGGATACCAGCAGAAAGACAAAAATCTAAACTGTTCCTGGCATTTGAGCAAGAAAACATTTCAACTCAAGACAAAAAATATCGTGAAACCACTGAAAGATAAAGCTGTCTCATGCACTTACCCATCATAGTAAAAGTTTTTCCTGATCCAGTCTGGCCACTAAAAATAAAAAATAAAAATTCAAGTAACAAAGCTTTATTCCAGCTCTGAACTTTTCATTAATCTGTAGCTTCGAAGGAAAAAACGTCAGTTTCAAATGAAAGAAATATTTTCTTCTAAACAGAAGACAAAATAAAGACAGAGGAAAGCTGAACATGTCTAAGCTAAAAAAAAAAACCAGAAAATCTGTTATATAAATCACCTTTTGTTACCCCCATCCATTTTCTTCCTTATTTCTTTTGGAAAGGGAAATAGTGGAAATCAACATTAAAATAAAAGCTTTCTAATATATACATTAAACTATTTTTTAGCTCAATCTTCTGGGTTTTATGTCACTTGGTAATACACATAAATCAAAAATCAGAAAGAGCCTTTTAAGTTGAATATGTCCTCTTATTATCCATAGCTATTAATCACGCTAGAGAAGCTTCAGGGCAATTTCACTTCATTTTTCTATATTTATAAATTGTAACAAAATAGAGTTCAGTTTTGGAAATGCTGTTCTAGGCTAAAAGAACAGTAAAGTTTTCATTAGATCAGTCATTCAAGTTAGCATTTTTGACCAAAGTGCTTACTCAGTTTTCAAAATGAGAATTTTGGGAGTTAGTATGATGATATTCATGCTACTGGTCACGGATATACTTCTACCTTGAAAACATTTTGAAAGTTAAATCTATCATTTATGAGTTCTCCCGTAGGCAGCTAAGACTAACTAAAGAAATGAGCTGGCCAAATATCAAGTCAGAGCAATTTTCATTCCTTTTTATTATGGACATACTGAAAACAACCACCATTCTCTTTAACACCACAATAAAACTTCTGGTTTTAAGACAAAAAATAATGATGCCAAAATGAGTTTACAATCGTCACTATTGGTCTTCAGTATTAGAAGCATAACACCTACAAATAGATTCCTTAAAGTACTCTTCAATATTGCAAGAATATTCCCTATGTTGTTCTACACTTAAGCAAGCACTTTCAAAGCTTACTGCAACATTAAGCAGACTTGGGAACTTAAAACCACAATTATTCACTAAAAAAGGCTCCTCAAATATTGTAACTGGTATGAAATACCATTAAATTACTTACTATGCAAAGATGGTCCCATTGTAACCATTCATACAAGATTCAACAATATTTTTGGCCACACTTGAGAACACAGACTCCTGGGAACAAGGGAAAGAAAAGGCAATTGGCACCTGTGGTTTAAATCTCTCTTCTATCACTGTTTTCTATGCCATAACTTTACGATGTATAACAATTGCGTTCTTTAAAGTCAGACAAGTATCATGACCTTGGAGTTCTCTCACAGCAAAACAATGTATCAGAAGTCTTTGTGACATAAAAACACTCCCTCTGCAAGTGATTTGGTCCTTGTTGGGAACCAAAAGAAAAATAGTAAAACTGACCATAACATGGTTTCAGTTGTATTTATGTATAAGTGTAAAGTATTAATAATAATAATAACAATAATAATAATAAAAGTGATCAAAACTAGTTAACTTTCCACTTTTACCACTGTGTGATGGTGTATTCAGCAAATCTGCACAACTGCTGGCCTCTATAAATTTTCACGCATTTCTCTTAGACCTGGAAGAAAAGCCTACCTACAAATGATAGCCTATAGCGTTTTGTTTTCTTTTAGATATGTTGTATATATTGCAGGTTCTTATTATGGCATTTATTAAGAACTTTACAACTTCTTTGCAGAGTTCTGCATGAAGATGGATGACTGGATGTGATCCTGAGCAGAGTTCATTTCTCCATGTAAAAGACAGATGACACTTGAAAGATGATACTGTCCTTTTATTAGAATAAATTTTAAATCGGTACTGTTAAAAAGACCTCGTTCTTACTCCTTATAAGTGACCAATGCTTTATGGAGTTATGGAACCCATCACAATTTATAAGGATATTACAGAAACCACTCAGTGTTCAAACTGATTTTAAAATGCTTGTTGAGATGGATTACTTTCAGGTTTCACCATTAAGATTACACTGTAGGAAGGAAAGACTTCCTTAAGAGTATGGAAATGGAAGCATGGTGCTTTGGATATTAAATGGGAGTGAAGTCTTAGATGAATGAAAATTATGTTCAGAATTTCAAAACCACAATATTTTAAGTTATAAACTGGAAGATTTTCCTGATGATGTTACCTTTTCCAAGGTCCTAAGAGTATTAGGACCAAGTAGTGAAAATCTCTAAACAATGCATCTGTTTAAATACAGATGTATAAGAAGGAAATATAACTAATGGAATATGATGCCATAAATTCCTAACATACAAATCCCATCTTTAACATCAGCTACTGACTGTCAGCTATTTTTGTGTGGGTAGCTCAACAGGGGGTTATTTTCTGTCTACGCCTTTACTGTAACATTTACTAATAGAAGCTTTAATTTTAATGCAAACTTTGATTAAATAAATTAACGGTGTTAAAAATACATGAAAACTATTAGAGCAGAATTTAGTGCAACATTTCTAAACAATAACTACATACACCAGTCTGAACATAAAAAAAATAAGACCTAAAGAATTACATCTTTAGAAAGGTTTAGTGTAGCAGTTGCCAAAATCTGGGCAAAAACTGTACTTCTGTTAAGAAATTCTGTAAGTTATTACCTGTGTTGTTTCCATATTCGCAACATAATCAAAAGTGAAGATCTTCGGCTCAGGCTTTGAATGCAGACGGATGGTGTTTAATGAAAGAACAGATAAACACAAGCCTTGATCTCCATCAGTTAACGCAGTTCCCTCTGAAGGAGGACGTACCCTTACATAAACTTTGATAGCATCACCTTCAACACTAAACAGATATTTGTGCATTAGATTACTTCGAAAGAGCTGATCTATCAGCTGCTCGATAAAATTAAATCACAAAAAAATCAGATTAAGCTACTGAAGTCATAAAAAGGTATCTCCTGAAATTATAATGAATTCATGTGTACAGGCAGAAATAGTCACAGATTTATTAAAGCTTCCAATGTGGCAGATTAAAAAATAAAGCACAAGAACTTAGTGGAATCTGTTAGTGCTGTATGTAAATTCAGCCTGTGAATTCAGCTCTAAGAGAGCACATTTCACAATGAAATACACACACACTCACAGCCATAAAGAAACCACTGTTGTTATAGTAGGGGGTTCAGTAATTTCTAAGACCATGGGCTTCAGGCATCCTCCTTACTGCTCAAAGTTAGAGAAAACTTTACAAATGGAACAGATGATGCTATATTACAACAGGAAATCTTTTAGCATTTTCTTTGCTAATGGGAGGGGAAAACAACATGTTTGAAATCCCGTTTGTTATGGGAGGGGAAAGAACAATCAATTTTTGATCCTTATTTCATCACATCTGTTGGCAGATGCACCAGTGGATATAACTTGAATCAGCAACTGTGCATGACTTATATTAAAGGTGGAAGGAGTCCTGGCATAAATAACCAATAATAATATTTATACTAATATAATAATTAAAGAATTAAATTCTTACATGAAATGACAGCAAACTTGGATATCCTTTACTTGATTCTTTCACAAAAGGATGTTATAGCAATATGGTGTTATAACTGGCATTTACTTTTGAAAATATGAAAGAAAGGAACAGAATAATTTTAAAAGTGGAATTCATGACAGAAATGTGGAGTGGGAGAACAGCAGAGGAAAAGCTTAAAAAAAAAAACAGGAAGCAACTGAGAAAGGGAAAACCTGACATTGGATCATTGGATTTGAGACATCCCACTAAATTGCCAAATATTTTGTCAGTATATAATATTTTGAGTTTCGGCAAAAACTGTATCTGGAGGAGAGCTTTTTTTCCCCCCCCCCCTTTTAGCTTTTTAGCTGAGGATTTCTTCAAGGAAGTTTAACATCTCTTCAAAGATATTCTAGAGTCAGCTTAAGAGTTAGCAGACAAATGAGAATTCACTGCATGGCAACATTCCAAAAAGGAATCTGATGCCTCAGAACGACAATTTTATTGAGAACATTTTTTAAAACTTGAAAGGAAGTTTAGAGAGATAGGCAACAATCTTGTGCACGAAAACATTACAAAATTACTTTCCAATGTTATACTATGTTTTGTCTGCACTTTTTCTACAACATAATTATTCAAATATGTGAACTGGCCAATACTTTACCTAGGTGAGTTCAGCAAAGGCAATGCAGAGTCACGTAAATCTATAAAACAAAAAGCGAAAAAAAAAATACAAAAATTAAACAACATACAATTATTGCTTAAAAATCATTTAAATAGGAAATACTGTAAGCAATACTGAGGGAGATAAAAAAGAAAGCCTTAGAAACGTCTGTCTCATGCATGATCAGAACTGTATGAGAATATTTAGTAACAATCTTCCTTTGTCAGAAAGTTTGCTGTTTCTTGCAAAGGTAGAGAAAGCTCCAGTCCTGCAACGTGAGCATGTGCACGCTTTCTTCATGGATGACTTCCATCCCAGGGTCCTGAGGGAACTGGCTGATGTAGTCACCAAGCCTCTCTCCACCATATTTGAAAAGTCCAGGCAGTCAGGTGAAGTCTCTGGTGACTGGAAAAAGGGAAACATCACTGCCATTTTTAAAAAGGGTTGAAAGGAGGACCCAGGGAACTGCAGAGCAGTGAGCCTCACCTCTGTGCCTGGGAAGATCATGGAATGAATCCTCCTGGAGGCAATGTTAAGGCACATGCAGGACAAGGAGGTGATCCGAGACAGCCAGCATGGCTTCACCAAGGATAAATCGTGCCTGACCAATCTGGTGGCCTTCTACGATGGAGTGACCGCATCAGTTGACAAGGGAAGACCAACTGATGTCATCTACCTGGACTTCTGTAAGACCTTTGACAATAACCCACATGACATTCTAATCTCTAAATTTGAGAGAGTTGGATTTGAAGGGTGGACGATCCAGTCGATAAGGAATTGGCTCAATGGCTGCACCCAGAGAGTGGTGGTCAATGGCTCTATGTCCAGGTGGAGACTGGTGAAGAGTGCTGTCCCTCAGGGGTCTGTTTTGGGACCGGTGCTTTTCAGTACCTTCATCAATGACATAGATGATGGGATTGACTACACCCTCAGCAAGTTTGCAGATGACACCAAGCTGAGTGGTACAGTTGACACCAAAGAAAGAGATGCCATCCAAAGCGACCTGGTCAGGCTGGAGAAGTGTGCCCACGTGAACCTAATGATGTTCAACAAGTCCAAGTGCAAAGTGCTGCACCTGGGTCAAGGCGATCCCAGACATGAGGACAGACTGGGAGAAGAACTCATTGAGAGCAGCCCTGCAGAGAAGGACTTGAGGGCTCTGGCGGACAAAAAGCTTGACACGAGCCAGCAGTGCACGCTTGCAGCCCAGAAAGCCAACTGCATCCTGGGCTGCACCAACAGAGGGGTGGCCAGCAGGGCGAGGGAGGGGATTGTGGCCCTCTACTCTGCCCTCATGAGGCCCCACCTGGAGTGCTGCATCCAGGTTTGGGGCCCCCAGCACAAGAAGGATGTAGGGATGTTAGAGTGGGTCCAGAGGAAGGCTACAAAGATGCTCACAGGGCTGGAGCACCTCTCCTATGAAGAAAGGCTGAGAGAGCTAGGGATGTTCAGCCTGGAGAAGGCTCCAGGGAGCCCTCATTGAGGCCTTTCAGTACTTAAAGGGGGCTTATACATGACAGAAAAGGACTCTTTACTCAGGTAGATAATGATAGGACAAGGGGGAATGATCTTAAACTAAAACAAGATAGGTTTAGCCTAGACATTAGGAGGAGTTCTTCACTGTAAGGGTGGCAAGGCACTGGCACAGGTTACCCAGAGAAGCTGTAGATGCCCCATCCCTGGAGGTGTTCAAGGCCAGGCTCAAGGGGGCCTTGGCCAACCTGATCTAGTGGGTAGCATCCCTGCCCACAGCATGGGGGTTGGAACTGGTGATCTTTAACGTCCCTTCCAACCTGAGCTACTCTATGATTCTATATAAGCAGCTTATTGGACAGCTCCGCATTTCGAGATGACGCAGCACCCTATGGCTACAAAGACTTCCTTTTTACCTAAGGGGGAATCTGATGTGAAATTACTTCCCATTGGTTAATCAAACAAACTATTAATAAGTAACATGATCAAACATAAAAGAATAAGCAAAATAACAATCAAAGATGATTTACCAAAATATTCCAATAACAAAAGACCTTGTAAGGTTTCTAAAAGTACACAGGTTTTATCGTAGGAGGATTGCTTTAAGGTGGACTAGTAAAGAGATGCAAAGGCGCCAGGCTCCTTGTTATGATTCATACAACTTAAATATCCTGCTGTCGCTATGCAAACCTATCAGCTTTGGTTCACACAATAACATTTGAGAGACGTGCTTAATCCTGATACATTTGAAGAATGAACTATTAAGCATAAAAACGAGCTAGCCAAAGAAAACCAGTGCGTTTTAAAACTGAAATTAGGCCGATGGATGCTCGCATGCCCTGCGCCCTTGAGAAGTCCCTGTCACCTAACCGCTTTTAGTTCCTGTTTTAAAGGGCGGCTTTCATGTGAACGCTGTACTTGTGAGGGACTACAGACAGAGACATCGCAGCTAATTAAAAGCCGAAAACAGGAAAGACGCACGGCCGAACGCGGGGCTGTTGTGGTGCTGTCCCTGGGCACCCGGGCATGCTGGTTACGTTACACCCCGCGGCCAGGATCCCGCCCCGGCCCTTTGGGGCGCCCGGTGGGTGCCCGCCGCTCCCCCCTCAGCCCCGCCGCCCTCACCTCTGGTGCCGGGAGCCATGATCCGCGCTGGCCCCGCCGCCAGCTCCGCAAAATGGCGGCGCGTTTGAATTTGGCGCTAAGGGCCGCTAGCGCCGCAAGCCCGCCCCCGCCGCGAAGCCGAGGAGGGCGCGGCCATTTCGTTCCCCTACCCCCTCCCTCCTCCCGCTACTGGCTGCGGGCCTCCGCTCCCCCGGCACGTGACGGGGAGAGAGGGGCCCCGGGAGGAGGAGGAGGAGGAGGAGGAAGAGGGGGGGGAGGGAGGCGGCCGCCATGAGCCGGAGGCCGCAGGTCTCCTACGTGCGGCCGGCCGAGCCCGCCTTCCTCAGCCGCTTCAAGCGGCGGGTCGGGCATCGGGAGGCGCCCACGGTGGACACCAAGGTAACGGCCCCGGTGTGCCCCGCTCGGGGCAATAATGCTTGCGACAACTTGGCTGGGAGCCTTGATAACAAAGCCACCATAACAAGGAGCTTTTCCCTTTGTGCGATTTTCAGTATAGCACGGAAGATTCAGATCAGACCTATGTATTTAAGATTATCTTAACGTTGCATGGCAGATGTTACTTGTAGAGTGAAGATGAAGAACAAAAGCAATGTGTTTGTTACCTTCCGAGGTCAGACTGTTTTGGTCTTTAATTAGAAGAGTACACACTGTGTTTTTCTGTTTGTTGTCTTACGGGACTCCATGAGTTGGAGTGCTGTCTGAACAGCTAGCAGTGTACCCAGCTGCAGTGAGTCACAAGAGTCCAAGTACAAGCAAATCTTAAAAAAATCTGGCTATGCTTGCTGTATTGGCAGCGCGTACGGTGGGCTGCAGTAACAGGCTTTTGCTGAAGGATGTGACTGACACTAGTTTTGTGTCATTCAAAGCGCATTAGAGAGCCTGGCACTGACAACTGTGCCAAGTTACACTAACATTGCTGCAAAAGTGAGGCCTAAGAGTATTAGCTCACTGTTGCACCTGTTGATTGGAATTCCTTCTGTTTCTTTTCTCTGCAGAGAGAGCAGCTCCCGCGTGCAGATAGTGATTCTGAGAATGGCAGTGACAAGGAGGATGAGCAGCCTCAAGTGGTAACGCTGAAAAAAGGGGACTTGACTGCTGAAGAAGCAATGAAAATTAAAAAGCAAATCAAAGAGGCCTTAAAGTCAAGTGAACCAGGTGAATATCAAACTATTAGTTTCCTGGTTTGTTTAACCAGAGAGAACCATAAAAGGGAGGTTGATGATATTTGGTCATTTCCTAACATTTAATACTACCTTTGATTCCTAATCCGAAGTAATAGAGAAGTAACTGAAGTAATATCCAAGTTGTCTTGCTTTTTTATACTGTTGGAGTTATGTTCTTCTTAGTGGTGCATCATCCTACCTCTAAATACCACCTTACTTTTTTTGGTGACAAGGAGGCATGGGGTTAGCCTGCTATGCAGTCTTTTTGACATCACCTGTGATAACTTTTGAACTCATTAATCAGTTGATTAACTTTGTTTGACAGTGGGGTGGATGTCTTATGGGTAATCTTATGAGTTTGTGAAATAATGTTTGTGTAGAAGGAGGAAACTCAGGTTAGTGCTTTAATGGAGAGAATAGCTGGTTTGTAAGCTCAATTACCTGTTCAGTTAACTGACTGATCCACATTATCACTTGCTTGAAATCATCCCCAGTATGTGTTGTGACTTGCACAGCTAATAGTTAGAGGGCATGGAAAACATACCCTAAGAATAGCGAGAAGATGAGTGAAGTGTAGCATTTCAGCTAAAATCTAAGGGTGCATCTCTTGATGGGAAATGGATGATTCATTGTATTGTTCAGTCTTTTTTGAAAATAGATTTTTGTTTATAGATCTACACTCTTAATCAAGTGGAAAAACTCCTGCTAATTCTTTTATTGAAGTGTAATTGGTGTTGCAGTTTGTATAGCTGTCGCATGATTTCTTTTCAAAAGTGGGATCACCCTCCTAGCGTTGCTAGAAATTTCAACTACTGGAAAGAAATGGCATTCTTTCTGAGCATTGGTTTCTTTTTCATGTAAGCAACTTGATTTTTGAATGATCATAGTAGGAGGAAAAATGATTTTGTAAGGCCAGGCAAAAAGAAGCAGCTGTCCATGAGAATCCATTGAGGTCGATGCTGTGAAAAAGAAGTCCAAAAGCAGCCCATCTACTAAGTTGAGTACACAGCGTGAAAATGGAAGTGTGTTTGATTAGAGTAACTGAACTTCTCTGGTGGAAAAAGACATTCCTAAGACAAAAATGTATGTAGGGAGGATAGTAGCATTGAGTCCCTGTACGGCACTAGGATCTCTGCTTATTAAACCTTCACTTGCTGAGTAACAACATGCATTTGGAGGAAAAAAATCTGCAATAGTGTAGCAGGACTGTTGAAATGCTATGCTCTGGGTAGTGCTGCCCTCTACTTCACGTTACTGTGTTGCTGTTTGCTCATCTGCCTTTGCTGTTAATATGAGGTCTTGGCCTGCTTTTCTTTTTTGGGCTTATGGGAATTCACAGGGTAAATGTTTTTATAAGTGTGCTCCTCTCCTGTATAGAGGACTGGTGTGAAATGTTCAGTGAAGTTGTAGGTGACTGCTACAGCTTGCTGAAGGCTTCTTTGAGCCTTTGTCCGTCTTTGCCCCGTCAGTCTAGAGATTTAAATCTGGAGATTTGCTTTCTGATTTCTAGTCAGAGGCAGGCATTTAGGCAGCTGGTTGCTTCCAGTTTAACAAAGGGAATTTAGAATAATGTTTTAGTTTCTTTTCTTTTTTGGGCACTTGTCACTTGTAAAAATGGGAAGTATAATGAACACTTGTTGCATGATTTGATTAAATTTCTCATTTATTTTATTTTATCTCAAGGGTTGAAAGTGTTGAAATTCGATTATTTAACAGGTTCTTGACCATAATATATAGCCCCAAATTGGATTATCAGTGAAATTATGTGAAGACTGAACAGGTAGAAGGGAAGCAAATTTCAGAACTAATAATCTTTCTTTCCACCATGTTGACATCAATGCCAAAGCACTTTGGTATGTAGTAAGTAATGCATTGCTTGCTGACCATCTGTTGTGAATAGAAATTGTTAATCTTTCAAAAAAATTGCAAGTACTCTGTTTTGAGGTTCTGTCCTCTCCTCTTTTATGTCTCTGTAGGGGTTGTCTTCATTTGGAGGTCCTGGTCTTCAGGCTTTGAGATATTTTTCTAGGATTCAGGCTTGGGATATTATTCTAGGATTTTTTGTTTCTCATTTATATCCTTTCTGCTTTATTTTGTTCTATAGCCAGTTTGACATGGGTTCACTTTTTTATCTCAGGCACCAACAGTTCCTGTGACTTGTGTTTTCTTTAACAGATGAGCGACACTTTTGCATTAATTTGGAGGAAAAAAAAAAGTTGATTAATGTCCTAGCTGCACTTAGCTGCCTCCTGAGGCAGAACAGAATTTATTGGCTTTTGCAAGTATAGTCGTAAAGAACGTTTTTAGTTAACCTTTCCTATATGAGAAAAAAGTCCTTCCATATTTGAATTTTTTTATCCATAGAGGACTAACTTAGATGCTTTTTAGCCTCTAAGTCATCTGTATAACAACAGTCATTTTGTTTAATACTTTTATACAGTATTTTATAAATGGTTACTGTCAGTTCAGAGATAAATAAAAATGGTCTTATGAGAAATTAAGTTTGCACAAAAGAAAAGATGGTAATTACTGCAAGACGCTTTCTCCTAGCATTCATTATAGTCTCCAAAATTGATTTTTCTGCTGCTTTTCTAGTTCGTCTGGCCTCTGAGGCACCCTGCAGATGACCAAATTTGGTGGAAGGTGTCCTTAGTCATTCAAACTCTTGTAATATTATTTTGCATTCTATATGGTGGGGCTGGGGGAGGAGAAAGGAGAGGAGAGGCAAGAAGACAGCCCTTGCTGTCTTGGGTATCAGAGCTCTTTCCTTAGCTTACACAGCTGTTATATCACATTTAGAGTTCATGCTGTCCTTCACTGAGTGAGCAGCAGGAATCTAAATCAGAGTTAATTTTACAGCATTTAAATAACAAAAACATTCCCAAAGATGGTTTTATTTCAGCATGTCCTCATTAAATATATGAGACAACATATCTGAGGAAGATTGGTCTTTTTATCCTCGTGATACCAGTGTGTGTGCAATTCCTGTAGTAAAAGTTTCCAAAGGCGTACGTAGAGATGGGTAGCCAGAAAGCACTAGAGCCTCTGAACCTGCTGACCTGAACTTCTAATCTCAGAAGCCACTAAGAAATTTACTAGTTTAGCATAAAATTTTTCCAACCTTTGTCATTGAATAGACATGTATCTTCAAGTACTGGTTGTGCAGCTCCTCCTGTCCTTCCTGCTAATTTAGTGGCATTTGTTTCCTCTTGCGGCCTAATTAACTCATGCAGACAGAACTGACTGCTGAAAAGTTGTGCTGCTAACCATGCAAATGACTACTACATCAAAAATAAAGAGAAGAATAGCGCTTCTTTTTCAGATACTCAGTTATACTCTCCTTGTAAGGTATAAATTGTAATTGAGAGGAAAAAGTTTTCTGAATTTGTGGCTTCATAAATTGATGTCACCGATGAAGTGAGTTTTCAGCTCCATGTCTGAATATGCCCTTCATAGCCAGCCAGCATAAAGGTTTGTGATACATGTAAAAGCATCAATGACTAAAAACAGTCACAAGCTGAACTACTAGTGATTTTTTTGTCCCTTTTCTTAAGATAAATGGATTTTATTATTTCTTCTCTAGTGGTTTTACACTGGTCGTCTTTTACTTCAGGTGTTTCAGCGTGTTTATCAGAAATCCTGCTTTCTGTAATTCGTAACATTGATACTCCTTTTCCATTGAGTCTTTTATCAGGGCTCTGTTTTAAAAAACTGCCAACATTGGAGATTGCTTCTTCAATGTCTTCTTTGCATTGCTTAACACATTTCTGTTTCTGGAGGTCATCAATATAAACAGAAAAGAAACCTGATGTGTAACAGCCTGGTAAAATTAGAATGGATAAGGTGAAGTTTTTTTACCAAATGGAAAAGAAGTCAACACAAATTTCTTGAGCTGCTACCTCAAATTCTTTTAAAAAGCATAGTCTGTTCTCCCACTTCCTTCAATTTGCTTAGGTAAGGCTGAACCTGCTGTGTTTCGTCACCTGATTGATTCTTTGTCAAGCACTGCTGATGCATCATAGCTCTCTGAAATTGTCCTGGGCTTCCAGCTGAAAGGATTGTCCTTGAGCATATAATGAAGTTTGGACAGTGTTTTACCAGGCCAAGAGCTAAAGTCTTTTCCTTTGGTGCAAAATGATCCACAAGTAGTATTGAGGTGACAGAGCTAAGGCAGTTGCAGTTTTGGTAGTTTCCGAGCTTTGTTCTAATTATGCATTTTGTTTATTAAGAGTTTGAATTCATATTACAAAGATACCTGTCAGTTTCTGCATCTGTTAGACAAGATGAAATATCAGTGCAGTTCACAGCATGGGTATTGGGACAATTGGGAGTGAAATTGAAATTTTACTTCAATTTCCTTCCAGTACCTAGAGGAGGTCTACAAGAAAGCAGGAGGGGGACTGTTTGTCAGGGAGTGTAGTGAAAGGACAAGGAGTAATGGTTTTAATCTAAAAAAAGGGTAAGTTTAGATTAGATATTCAGAGGAAATTACATTTAGGGCAGTGAGGCACTGGCACAGGCTGCCCAGAGAAGCTGTGGACACCCCATCCCTGGAGGTGTTCAAGGCCAGGCTGGATGGGGCTTTGGGCAACCTGGTCTAGTGGGAGGTGTCCCTGCCCATGGCAGGGGGTTGGAACTGGCTGACCTTTAAGGTCCCTTCCAATCCAAACCATTCCGTGATACTATGATTTCTCCATGAAGTACAAGTACATAGTTCAGATGGAACTTTCCGTGTTTCAGTTTGAACCAGTTGCTTCTCATTATATTGCCGGGAGCCACCAAAAAGTCTGGCCTCATTGTCTTGTCAGGCTCCCTTAAGATATTTATATACATTGATAAGATCCCCCAAGTAGTGTTCTCTCACAAACTATTGAAGAAGCGTACGTCATGTAGAGGTCACGGACAGAATTGGTGCTCAGTTTTTTAAGCTAGGTTTCTTCTTAAAAAGGGTGCAAAACATAAGGAATTCTAAGTGAAGTTCTCTAATAAAGTTGATGTCTTCATTTGTACCACACAACTCTTCAACCAGCAGATCTAATAGTTGTGTTTGGAGCATGCACTGGAGAGTGTTTCAACCAATGCTGTGTATGGCAGCCCTGAAATGTGAGCCTTCTGCCACAATGCTTATGCACTGAGGAAGGAATTTGTGCTAAAGATGTTTATTGTTTTTTAATTAAATAACACACAATTTTGTCAAACGTGTATATTGTTATGAAATTTCTGTTGAAAAATGAATTTCACACAAGTACTTTAGGAGAAATGTATTGCACAAAACCTATGGTTCTTTAATATTCTGTCATGTATTTGGTTAAAAATTGAAAACTACTGTAGCATGGGCCTTTGTGTATGATTCATGATTTAAAATTTAACATTTTTTTTCCCAGAAATATTGCTTTGATGCTTTTACTTGTACAGTGGCTTTCCTCCTTTGCCTGATAATCCCAAGAGGGACTTTTTAAGAAATTATTTGCTCTAATACATGCAGAGAAGCAGAATTTGCAATTTCTTGACAAGGGATAGCATATTGGAGTAAAAGAAAAGCTTTGTCTTGTATATTGCCTTTTTGTTGTTTAAAGAGATACCATGATTTTGAAATAAGTTCATTTTTGTCATAGATTTTACAAACAGTGAAATGGAATTAAGATGATCATACAAAGTTGTCCTCTCCATTTTGATAAGTGGATGAGGCTGGATTGTATGCCAAAACTTATATATATGTTCATGATCGTTTTATTCCATCAGAGGTCTCACTGGTCTTGGGAAAAAGGAAAGACAGTGGTGAAGTTCTGTATGTTTGTGTGAATATGTGAAGGTGAGTTCTGATTTTTTTCTGTTTGTTAATAGATGGTGAACCAGAACCTGCTGATGGAAAAATTATGTTCAGGAAACCAGCCAAACGTTCATCAGAGAAGCTTTTGGACTTCAATGTAAGTTCAAGTAAGAAGATCAAAGAGGGAAAGAAAACTGAGAGAGAAGCAACTACCTCTCAGAGTACAGCTAAGCAAGTTAAAAACAGCAGTCTTCTCTCATTTGATGATGAAGAAAATGATGATTAGGAGTTGTATGTATTCACATTTTAGTTATCCTTCCCAGCTATTTGAGTAAGAATGAGGGTTTTCATAGAAATTGGAGCATGGTATCCCAATCTTCTCTTGCTTTGTTATGGTTCAACTAGAGAAACATAGTATACAACCAGCATGAGCAAAACTGAGCTCAGGTGTTCCAGTTCAGATGGAACTATGTGAGTAGTATCTCATGTCTTTATTTTTAAAAGAAAATTTAAACATATATATCAAAGCTATTTGTGACCGCAAATGAGTAGCAAAATACAGGTGGACATATCCAGCTTAAATACATTTTCAATCAATTAATTTTAAAATGTCTTCCATTGCTAAAATTGTATTTCCTCCTATGGCCTATCTAATGGCCACAGTGGAGAGGTGTTTGTTTGTTTGTTTGTTTTAATTATTATTGGCTTAGCATTCAAAAGAGAGACTTTATTGCTGTGGAGCAGAGATTGACCTCTTTTGCTTCATACCTTAACAAAAGCTTGCACTAAATTTTGCATGTATGGTTTGGCAGATTAGCTCTTTGTAAGCTCTCTTGCAGTAAGTGAGCCTGCATTTGCTAAAATTACGTAGTCTTAATGCTGTGTTCAGTGAATACAGTCCAAGAAGCACCAAATTAGTTTGGATTGATTGTGCTAGTAAGATATAAAAATTCTGATTGTATCAATTAATGCAAAGGAACGATTTTTAAACCCTTTAAGACTGTACACTTTGGTTGTCACACTGATGTATTAAGATGGGATTGGTTTTTTTTGGAAGTGCATTTGTTCTAGTTCGCTACATATGTGTTTGTAATTATTTAGGATCTCATTTTATTTTTTAAAAAGTATTTCATTCTTAAGCTGTAGAAAACTACCAATTTTTTTTCAATAGGAAATTGTAAACAGAAGATTAAGTCAAGAAATACTATAGCTGTGATACAAAGTTTTAAATTTTTTTTCAGTTGACCATGTACAGTACACTGATATTGACCATTTCCGTATTATTTATGTAACGGGGTGTGCAGAAATTCTAATAACACTGACAGCTGATGGGACTGGGGAGAGCAAGGAGGTGGAAATGGAACTAGTGAGTCTGAAATGACTTGATAGTATTGTGTGTTCTTGCAATACTTAAGCACGACTGAGACTGCTACAGAATTACAGGGTACGAGACAATGAAACCAGTTCTTGTGCTGTGTGACAGGTAATTTGAAATCATTTGGGCTGTAAAGCTTCGTTGAGGAGCAAATTTGAAGTAGCTGTGTGAAACAGCTGGTTTTATTTTGTTAATCTGGTATTAAACAATAAATTATGATTTCTGTAAGTGGTCCAAAGGTATTTAAATGAAAAATTCAGTGCATAAAATGGGATTTTTGGAGTCACCTGATAATGAAGCCTATTTTGACAGCTACTTGTCTCCAAATATCACATCCTCTTACAGCATAAGATCAGATGCAAGCCTGCCTACTATTTCTAACTAATTGGGAGTGTGCCTGATTTTGAAAATGAATAGGTATATTGTCCTTTCAGAAAATTAAAACCAGGCCTATAAATGTATATTAACATGTGTGGCACTGGTCTGATATTAGAACTGCTACAGAGATGCAATTTGACAACCTGAGGATTCCAGTGAGAACATTTTGCATTTGTAGGTACATAATTTGTCTGTATTCAGCATACGTAATAAAGAAAAACATAGGATATACACAATCAAAGGTTCCCAGGGATTAATCTTTCCATATTCTTTGTATGCCTAACATTTGTTTGATTCCATTTTAAAAAAACTATATATACCCATGAAGAATAGTGTAGTGTTAAAGTATTCTGAAGGAATATTTGGTCACATTTAAATAACTGAGTATATACTTTGACTTTCTGAGACCAATCTGCAAGAATGAGTTACCTAAATGCTTACCTAAACTTTTTCAGTTTTGTCCATCAGCACAAAACCATACTTGCTTACATTTTCCTTGCACAGCCTGAAAGTTCATCACTTTAGCTGCAAGGCAGCTCAGGAGACGTGGTTGTTAAGAGAGAAATCCTTGCCATGGATCAGAGGGAATTCACACTTTCCTTAAAATCAGAGAGGGCCTCCCACACGGGGAGCCTATTTGGCATATTCAAAATAAGAGCGAGTTCTTGTTCGAATCCTGTCAGCAATTGCATATAAACAAAATTTACTATTCCTACTGAAAGACTTGTTAGACTGAAGTCCGGTAAAAAGAAAGGTACCTCAAAATTCTGGGTGCAGTGCTTTTGCTTAATCATGCTCCCTGCCCTGCAACTTCATGACAGATGTCTGGAATGCAAATACATTAATTGGGTTTGCTTGGAAATAACATAATGAAAGGTATGTTGTTCTTCAGGCAGCGCAGCAGGGGAAAGAAAGGTGGATACGGAAACCCACTTTCTTTCCTTTATTCCAGCTGTGATTTGTAGTGCTCTGACCAGGAGACCTTTGTATTTATTGTATTTCACTCCCAGTTCACCTAACAATAACTAATTGGATATATTTTATTAAGAGGTGTGAGTGATGCACAAAAGTGTTTTAGTCAAGTAGTCATGTGAAAATCAGTGTTCTTAATGCGACACACCAGGAAAATTACATACGCCATCAACACCCCATGAAACCTGTGACTAAAGAGAACAATTACTTGTTCATTTAGGAAAGAAATGTGAAACTGTCTTAAGCAATCACCTGCCTTGAGCAATGGGCCATGGAAAAAATAATTGCAAGAACTTTCTAATAAAGGGGAAGCCAGAGTGAGTAAGTACATGAAATGTGGGGCTGTCCACTAGAATGGATAAACTTCCTGGCTTTTTCTTGCTTTTTTTCTTTTTCTCTCCTGTAGTGGGGAATGTATTTCCCCTCTTTCCCCCTGCCCCTCTCTGAATGAAAGTAGCTGAGGTTTGTTACCCTATACAGGAAACCTGTTCCAATGTGGTCTGTTAACTAATATGGGAATTCTGTACAGTTTTTATTAATAAAATCTTTGAAATTTTCCAGCTCATTAAGACTCAGAAACATTTATTGATGGTGTTATTTCTCACTATTAGCTAAACAGTAAGTGGGAGGAAACCCGGTGAACTGTAGTAGCATAATAGCATGCTAGCAATGGATGCTTATGGTGGAGGCTACATCTCAACTTTCCAAGCACCTTATTTCAGAGCAGTGCTCATGTCTGTGATCAGGGAAGGAAATCACTCTGTACTCAAAAGAAATAAGATCTTTAAATGATAGGAATCAAGGTGGATCCTCGAGAATGCCATGTTATTGAGAAAGAACTGAACAAAGTTACGGGGCAGAGTGAGAAAGAAAATGCATGTATGGGCAGGTAACCCAGGAGTTCCTACCTTTGGTTATATCTCTAGCCTGTCTCGTAAAGTTATTTATTTTTTTCTCAAGTGAAAACAAATTTGTTGGACTGCAAGAGTTCATTTCATTTGCCTAAATAGGAAGGGATGAGCCAGTAGTCTATCTGATAGCTTTTGTGTCCAGCACTTTTCCAGGAATTATCATTTGGAGGATCAAAGGCTGTGTTCTGCAGACACTGAGCACAAGAAACCTGTATTTAGCTGTTCTAATTACACATTTTTTAAGTTTCATCACAGGACTTAATGTCTTTTTTTTTTAACAGTGCTCCAGTATATAATCCTGTTAGGAAGCTGCAGATTTATAATGAAGCAGGAAGTAACAATGTCATCGTTTCAGCTGATTGTTTCCCCTGTGCTGTAGTGTATTAACTAAGTAATGCTTCACTTGGCTGTGTAGAGCCAATTGCATTCTCAAGGACATCAGGCATGCCTGAAGATGAGTCATTACCTTTGGTACAGCACAAGAAGTACGATGTGCAGTCTCAGCAAGTGTTTGTCCATTGAAGTTGGTTAATAGCCTATAGCCCTTTCCCGTGGCAAGATGCCATAAATCAATCCTTTGTCTATTTACCAGACGGAAAGCCTGGTCTATCAGCTGCCTCTTCAGTATCATCCTATTGTTCCTGTTCCTGCAATGCGGTGTTAACCTGCAAAGAGACTTTCTGTGTCATGGGCCTGCCCTTCTGCCCCACTTCCTTGAGACCGTTCCAGAGGCAGCAGTCACAGGGCCAGCCATCACAGATGGAAGAAACGCTACCGGGTTTTACATGAGTGGCTGTAGCCTCCTGTGGACCTAAACATTTTCAGAACCTATACACTCTCAGATCCAGCCCCTGAGAGGTAACAGAGGCTGAATTTTACAGTGTTTTTCCCATCATCACCTCTTCTTTCTTTCTTTTATTTCTTTCTTTCTCTTTCCTTCTTTCTTTGTTTCTTTCTTTCTCTTTCCTTCTTTCTTTCTTTCTTTCTTGGTGGTAAAGCAACAGCTGGCAAAAGCAGTTTTTCTTCTATCAGGAGATGTAAAGTGGCTTTGGTGCCATTCCAGTCCATATGGCAAAGCTTTCCTTTCCCTTGACTCCTGTGGCAGTCCTCAGTGCGATGCCTGTTTAGTTAAGGCCATGGGCAAGAGGAAGCTACCTTGAAACAGGCAGAAGTTATTAGAGTTATTGTTGTTAAGCCTCCATGGGGTAACAGTGATCACGGCACACTTTTAGTTTTGATATCATAAAAGAGTCGTTCCCTTAGGGACAACGTAGTAACAACGAACTTTAAAAGGGCAGATTATAAAACTATGAGGAAAATGGTTAACAGCAGGCTGAAGGGCAAAGAGAAATACTTAAAAAACATAGAGATCTGCCTGGAGGCTATTTAAGAACATTGTATTAGAGGCACAGATGGTTTGTATACCTCTGAGCAAAAACACAGCATACGAAGAATGAAACTCACAGGGTTACGTGGGAGAGAAGTGTGAGTATAGAAAGGTTGCAAATGCATCCCTTCAAAATGACAGCTTGACTGAGTGACAGACCAGGAAACATTATCTGGAGAGTGGAAAGGGCTGGAAAGTGACAGTGCTAAGAAGGAGCATCTAGCAGCTACTGACTGTGGATGCCGAGGTTGAAACACTGAAAAGAGTGATTCTAATAATGTACTACTAAGCACTTGCTTTTGAAGACTGGGCTATTCCAGATGAGACTTCACCAGAAAAACAACAGTACTCTTAATCTCAGTTAGAACAAAACAAAGTTGTTTGGTCAAGTCAAAGCAGTCTGCAGTTTAAATTTGTGAGTACGCCAAGTTTAAGAGTAAGGAGCCCACCCAAACATAGTTTCTCCACAGTAGGACTTTTATTTTACCTTGCCTTAGATTCAGTGCCAAAAATGATGCCTTTAAATCTTTGCCAAAGAATGTAGAGATGAAAAGAATCAGATACTTCTAAAAAATCTAAGTTTAGTAAAAGCAAAAAGTCTACTTTTTTTGTTTTTTAGAATTTTGTGTTGAGAAAAAGACTACTTGATAAGGATGTAATAAGATCTACAGAGCTTTTTTACACCAGTGTGCAATTGGACATTTGCAGCATTTTGTTGTGTATCTTGAGAACAGGAACACACCGATTATAAATTAGAAGGGGAACATCTCAAGTATCTCATAGTTGTCCTTCACAAATCTGATGATGTATGCAAAAAGTGTCCTTGTGAAATCAGGGAAAGGTATTTTCTGGTTTAATAAAAAGGAAAGGCAAGGGAAGGCTACCACAGCTATTTTGGCAATAAAAACTTGATGCATGCAGTCTCAGTGGGACTAGAGCCCTGGCATCCAGGCTGTTTTATTCTGCCCTGTTAAATTGAAACAAACAATTCAGCTGCCTCAGTCTCCTCTTTTCTCCTCTGACACGCCAACTATCCCTAGAGAAGAGATTAAGCATTGTTCTGAGCAGTGCCACAGCAGTAGCAGCAGTTTTATAATTTAAGGACTGCATAAAATTTATGGAGCACTGAGCAGAGCTTAAATCAATTTTACGATTTTCATAAATTATTCCAGGCAGACCGTGTTTGTGTAGCAAGCCAGTGATGTTTGAGGTGTTTATCCAATGAACAACAACATTCAGAACGGATTTTCAAAGGCACCTGTGGGAATTAGGCATTCAAGTTTGATGGGAATTAGAGGACTTGTTCCTTTGAGCTAGTTGGTATTCCACTATTAATTTGTAATCATGCCAAATTATACACATTTGTTGAAAATCAAAGTTAGAGGAAGGTGAAATCCAGAGGATTTTGTAAAGTTCACTGCTATTGTGATTAATGTGATAACTTACAACAGTGGCTGCTAACTTGTAGTTCTATTTCAAGTAAAATACCACTCTGGCACTTGAAGAGCTAGTCTTTTTCTTACTCCAGTGTCTTTTTTGTGTTGTTTAGGCCCCGTTGCTACAAGGAACGTTGTTCTCTCTCTGCTTGAGGCTGTACATGCAAATTGCTCCATGCACAGGGAGCTGCTACGAAGAAGGATCCACCTTTAGAGCAGAAAGAGAAAAAATAGCTGGTTCCTCATAGCATGTTTCAAGATTGCGTAAGATAAATCTAATTCCATATAGTATAGATTTGAGCAGGGATTCAACTTTCCTCCTGGACAACTAGCTAACTTGATCAAGGTAGTTTGAGACGAATAGGTTTAAATTCAAGGAAGTTAAGTGTTTTAACGCTCCAGGATGTTGACGCTGAATTCCTATAGCCAACAACATACATAAATGATGAGAGTGACTGACTCAGTGGCCATTCTGCAGGAAAGGATCTGTGACTACTGTGAATTAAAAACTGAACACAGGCCATGATGTGAGGAAAGCTGATGCAATTTAAGCTCTATAAATAACTTGTCATGGGGAAGAAAAGTGAGGCAATCCTACCCTGCTTATTCTTTGCTCCAGACCCTAGCTGGAGTAATGTGTCTACTTTAGTGCACTATACTTCAAAAAGGAAAGATGCAGGCCAATTGGAAAGTCCAGCAGAAAGTAACGGCATTGATCAGAAGTCTAGAAAACATGACTTGTGGGGATAGGTGAAAGAAATGGGTTTATAAATCTAGAGAAAGGAGATGCAGAGGAGGGAGTAAGAATGTGGTACCACTCTTGAGATATGTAAAATTTGCAGCAAAGAGGAAAGTAATAAATTGTTCTGTGTGTCCACTGGGAATAGAAAAAAAAGCTAATGGATTTAAATGGCAGCAAAGGAGATTTAAGGAAGACATTAGGACAGGCTTTCCAGCTGTAACTGTAGTGAAGTACTGAAACAGATTGCCTGGGGAGGTTGTGGGATCTTCATTGCTAGACGTTTTTAAGAACAGGTTAGACAAACATCTGTCAGGAATGATTTGGGTATAATTGATCCTGCCTTAGGGCAGAGGGCTGGACTAGATGACCTCGCGAGGTCCCTTCCAGCCCCATTTTTATGGTTCCCTCATTAGGAAGGCTGATACAATATTCCTAGGACCTTATCATTCCTTTTAGAAGCAAAAACACACTATAGCAATGCCAAGAGTCAGATTTAAATTGACAGTATCTAGGGAAATTCAAAGCTTAAGGTTGATATTACATGGTTAATTATTAACATTTGAATGCATGAAACAAAACTGGACGTGTTCAAAAGCTAAATTCTTGGGAGGCTACACAACCGAGTCCTTTATGACCAGACCGTGATCTTTCTAATAGCATGAGAAGCTGTTTCTTCTAACATTCATCTTACATACTGCAACTTTGATTTCATCTCTTGAACTTAGTAGCTGGCATTGTTCTTCAGCATCTAACATACTCCAGGTGAAGAGACTCTCAATTTTGCATTTCATCACATATTTGGCCACATGTTATGCTTCCACTCACTCCAAAGCTCATTCTTTCACTCCAATTTATCAAAATGCTAGTGCTCAGCTTCCCTATGTGGCTGTGTTGAAATCACTAATACCACTGTTAAAGCGTGTAGTACATTTCTCTCCATTCTCAGACACAGTATATTCCTCCTGCTGCTTTCTGCTCACGTCCTTTTATTCCTGTTGATAACTTTCATTTTCATCTGTCTTTTGCTGCTTTCCCTTCAAGCTGTGCTTGCGTTACAAACTGCGGTTCAGCAGTTTAGCAATTGGATTGCATCCAAATATTACCAAAAGCCACATCTTTTAATATCAGGCAGAGCAGCTTGAATTTTCTTCATCGCAGTACTGTGAAAGACACACTGGCATGTTTTCTGTGCAAAAGCCAAAAAAAAAAAAAGGCAACAAAAGATGGGGGGTGTGAAGCAAGCTGAAATGTCTGCATTCCCAGAATTTTCTGTTCTCTCTGATTTCAGGTTTTAGTTCATGACCCAGCTGCTGATTTATGTAACTCAGTGGAACTGTGCCAGTTTAGAGCAGCCAAAAATTTGGCATGGTTGAATTTGTGATTGGTGCTACCTTAGTGTTCAGCTGCATGACCCCTTATGTTTCTCTTCCCAAAGTTCATGTGTATTCTTTTGATGATCACAGCCCTCAGGTTCTGAAAACCCCTCTGTCAAACCATGAAGTGGGGTTATAATTATATACATACACACACACGTACATATATGTATGCATACAGAAATATTTGAGTTTGATTTGACTGGAAAGCCTTTTCACGGCTTTTGAGCTTTTCTCTGCAACTACATGGAGGATAGAAACTGAAGTAAAAAAATAAAGAAAAACAGAAAAAAAATGGGGTTTTCATATAACCACATGCTTTCCAAAGCTAAGATTTGAAAGAATTCAACATATACCACGAAAACTGACAAAATTATGACTGGATGTTTGGTCATTAAATTGTTTTACTGCATATTACAGAGAGAAGGACGGTATCACTTGTCTCTCATAATGGTGAGATGCTCCTCAGGGTTCTGTAAGACACCATTTCCTCTAGGAATCTTCCCTTGCTAAAGAGTGACTGTAGCACTGAAGCTGTGGGCATTGTGTGAGGTTTGCTGTAGAGGAGGACTTCCCTTGGTAGCTGGGGGCTTTGGATCAGAGTCAAGAGTAGTTTTTGTTATGTTTGCTCCTCTGTTTTGCTCAAGACTTGCACGTTACGTGTTCTGGAGAGAGATGGCCAAAGCAATGCAGATATGCTGGTATCCAGATCGTGACTACCTTACTGTCTGTGTTGTGCATTCTTTGTGCATATCCCCAGCTCCTGCTGTGTTTGCATATGTTGGGAACAAAGAAGACCTCCAGGTAGGTGCTCCAGAACCCATGTACCCCTTAAATTTTAACTTAAGATGCATTTGGATCAGCACGAGCCTTTGTATGAGGATGAATTTCCCTCACATCACTTGTTTCTACTTTGCATTGCTCACAACACTAATTTTCTTTCCCCTGTGGGTACAGTCCATGTCAAGGGATCACTTGACCTTGAAATGCAGTTTCATTCATTTTACCTATTGGTTAATGATGAGATTTTAAGGAAGGTAAGTCTTGCTTTTCAGACACTGCAATGGTGATCATTTCCTGCTCCTGTCACATACAGAGTAATATTGTTTCTCAACATCTTGTTTTCCCATATTGGTAGTTCACCATACACCATAACATAAGGAGAATAGAATATTTTTCCTACCCTTTCTGTGTCCAGCTTACCTATTTACATATGGTGGAAATGTTTTTGGATTGTGAATGTCCTAGTGCATTTTTCCTTGTACCTCTTGGACTATTGGCTTTTTGGTTCTTCCTCCTACAGCTCCACTGCTGAGGCTACCATGTCACCCAGAAAATCTTCCCTGCGGGGAGGAAGGTGCCTGCTCATTGCACCTCCTGAGCAGAACTGAAGTGAGCATTTGCCATGCAAGCCTGTTTCTTAAATTCAGTCAGTAAGATGTTGGCATCCTATCCCACTTCTGCAAACCTCCTGTGTTTCCTCTGCCTCTCAGATTTGGGTTGGCACGGGCAGAGGCTGAAAGGCATGTGTAGCATGTGAATGGCATGCTACCATTCCTTCAAATCTTCTATACCCTGGCTCTCTCCCTCCTGCGAGCTGCTTAGAGTTCACTGTGGCTGCAAGGCTGGATTTGGGTTTTGAGTGAGTTGGAGACTTCCATGTGTGGATGCTAAGCTTTCTTAAGGCACCTTTTGGTGCTTGAGAGACTGCATAGACTAATAAATAAATGCTTTTATCTCAGGTGTCAGCTTTAGGGCAGTCATTCAATAACATAAAAATAACATACACATGGATATCTGAGCTGTGCAGTTTAGAAAGCCAGTTGCTGGGTGATGGCTGTAAGGTGTAACAATCCGTTAGTAAAAGTTTACACAGTACCTACCACAGAGGAGCCCTCATCTGAGCTGCAGGCTCTAGGGTGCTACTTTAGTAGAAAAAAAAAAAAGAAAGAATAATAATTTGTAAATGAATAAGAGAGATTTTAAAATCAATTTTCTTCACCAAACAGCAATCATTGAAATGGTTGCTGTTATCGCTGAGGACTAAGCGTATAAAATGCTTCAAGATACAGAATTGGATTCTATAAACATATAATTCTTTTATCAATAATTCTTATGAGCAGGCTTCTTTCTACACTCTCCCCTTTGCCAAAACTTTCCTCTATTATATGCTGAGCTCATTTCCCTCCTGGATAGCTGCGGATTTGTTGGTATACAAATTAATTTTGTTATTGACCAGAATGAACATTTGGAGGATAAGAATGGCATTGCTATTCATACCTAAAGGTAATCAATACAGGTACAGAGGAATAAATATTTTCTAACCAAGTAAGCATCCTGTCTAGTCTTATTCTATTTTTCTAAAACCCACAGGACTGTCTCCTAGCTGCTGTACATGTGAACAAAGCAGTGATAGGCAATAGTGATAGGCATCCTTTTCCTTCAAAGAATGTTCATGAGAGAAACTTCTGTGGTAGTCTTGCCTCCTCACATGCTCTGTCTCAAAGTCACTGAACTGTAACAACCTACGCATACTGTTTGACTGCAATTGCAATAATTATTTGTTCATCATCAACTTAATATACCAAAAACAGTGGAGGAGAAATAAATCCCTGCTTGAAGTAGTTTGACATCTGTCTGGAAGTGCCAGACAGCAGTTTGTGGCTACACTGTTTAAGAGAAAGGATGTGAGGGGACATTACATTACAATGATGTGGTGTGATTTAATTCAGCCTGGGATTTGTATGCAAAATGAACATTATTAACTCATAAAAAGCAAAGCAAAGGGGAAAGAATAGCAAGAAAGGTAAGGGTAGATTGGGAGATAAAATGTTCCTGGCATATGCCAGTGATCAGCTCCAGTTACTCCTGACCAAATGTTAGTACTGTTCGCTTTGTTTCAGGCTTTTGCTCAAAGACTCTCAGGAGAGCCTCACTTGCAATCGGATTCTGCCTTAATTCATACTTAAAATCAGTTGGAGGCTGACAAAATGTCAGAGCAAAATTGTGCTTTACTTCAGCTGGCTGTTCCTTCGACAGGATTTGCTAAGAAAATGCCAGACTGATGGGGAGAAGACCACTAGCTGCCCAGCCAGCATCCTGCAGCACCACAGAAGTCCTGAGCTCGGAGTGAAAGTCCTTCCAACACGCAGACGTGATTCTGGGGTGCCCAGCACAGGGCTCTGTTGTGTCCTGCAGAGCACATCCCCTTGGCGTTGTCAATGCCGCACCTGAAAGGCCCCGCTAGGAGAGGCAATGCCGTCCCCTGCAGAAGGCAGCAGGGACATGGAGAAATGGAAGATGCATGCTCTGCTCAGGTTGCAGACGTGCGGACAAACAGACAGAGGACCCTTGGGATGGCAAGGAGGCAAGTGTGTGGGGTGCTGAAGCAGGCAGAGGATGTTAGAGGAGAGGAAGAGGGGAGAGGCCTGGCCAGTTTTGGAGAGTCCCGACGCTGGAGCACAGCTCTGCTCTGGCACCTCGACATGGTGGCAGCACCGCCTGCCTCCCTCAGGCAGCCATTTCCCCCCTGTAGCGATGTGGTGGTGAAAAAGCCCCAGTCCTTCCCCTCTCTGGGCGGGGTGCCGAGGTCGTGGTTTGCCTGGTGGGAAGCAACATGGCTGATGCCACAGCTCTAAGATCTCCTCAGTGCTTGTGGTGGGGTAGAGGGGCAAAGCTCAAATAACCTGCCCAGCTCTTGGTGTGCTTTTCTAACAAAGAATGGACAAGCAATCAGTAAGATTTTTAGGAAAAAAAATACACAAAATAATGATGTTTTAAGAAGGCCAGAGTTAGCCTCGTGTGCAGAAGGCTTCAAAACAGCCATGTTTTCCCCTGCTAAGCCCCTGTCTGCCGCTGAGGAGGCGTAGAGCCCCCTCGCCCGGCTTTCCTTCGCTGAAACACCTCCTTTAACATCCACGTCCTTTAACATCCACGTCCTTTAACAACCGCGTTTCAGACAAAACCCGGCCGTCCCCTCCGCTGCCAACCAGGGCCGGGCGGCTGCAGCGCGGCGGCGGGACGGCAGGTGGCGGCCGCGCCTCAGGGAGCGGAGCCCGCTCGTCCCCTGCTCGGCGGCGGGGGAGCCGCCGGGACCAGCGTTGGGTTTCTTCGGGTTATGTCGGGCTTCGCCTCTTCACCGAGCTTCCCCACACCGCCGTTCACCGGGCACGGCCGGCGTGTATGGCGCTGGTGGTCGGGACCCTGAGCCCCACCGCCTTCGTCTGCCAGCCAGAGGGCGGTTCCGCCCCAGAGGAGCTGCTAGGCACAGGGCTTTTTTTTTTTTTTTTTTTAAATTTCATTTCTTCCCCCCACGTCCTTCTTCTCCCTACATATCTACAGTACCACCTGTTGCTCGGGGTTATATTTAATTTGAGATGAGCGAGGAACAAAGTACAGCGAGGAGCGCGATAAAGCAATGGTGGCAGCCTGTGAACGCGCCATCTCTTCAGCTGCCGTCGTTCGCAGCCCCTCAGGGGTCCCCCCGTCCCCCTCCAATTTCCCTGGGGTGCCCACTGAGGGTGTCAGGGCTGGCCATGGGGTGAGGATGGGGACGAGGAGGAGGAAGAGGAGGAGGAGGAGGAGGAGGCAGGCTGGCATGGCACACTGGGCTGCGCATGCTGCTCCAGCCGCTGGCCACCACCTATGTTGGAAAAATTCTCTTTTCCAGCGTAGACTACTCATTATTGTCTGTATCTTACAATCATTATACACAGAGGTGGCAACTCAGTCATGTGAAAAGTCTCCCCTGACTTCAGTGGCAGCCTCCCTGCCCAGCCCCGGTGTGAAGGAGGCATAACCCAATTCTGTTTGCCACTGTCTAAACTTAAACATCACGAACGTCTGAATCTTGCAAGTTCTCTTTGATCTGGCTGGCTCAGTTTGCAGCGCTTGACCTGCCATTTCTACATGCTATTTACAACTTCTCTCCCAGCACAGGTGTGCCCAGAACTTTATTAAACAAAGCAAACTGAAATCGAACATTTAGGATGAAGTACAACTTGTAATGCAAACGGAGAGGCCCTGATAAGATGTGATTTCTAATATGTCATGAAATGGAGAAGAGTTCAGGTCAAATTAATGGCTGTTTCTGGAATTACAAAGTAAAATTTCCAGCTACTGGATGTTTACAGGGATATTTAATCATCAGACCTAGTATACTTACACAGAGCTTGTATATATGGGCAAAGTCTTAGAAAGGCACTATGTGTTGGAGACATAAAAGTCGTGCTGGAGCTGAGTTAGGTTTTCTGATATCTCTGAATCTGACCTATTATGGGAATAGGATCCATGCACACGTCAGGTGATGGAACTTGCACAATATGATATGGGACAGGGGCTCATTTAAATGGGTCTGCCATTTGATAGCTGCCTGGCTACTCACAGCTCCTCTGAGTGCCAGTCCTCTCCTTTCAGAAACAAGGACAGTGAAATATTAGTCCTTTCAAAAAGCATTATGAAACCTGAAGGTGATTATTTTCACATGCTGTTTTCTCTCTGGTTTGTAATATTAATTTTCTAACAGAAGTGGGCAGCAACTGAGGTTTTGAGACAAACTCTTAGCAATGTACATGTAGGTGGAAAACAAATCCTGTGTCCACAAGATGCACCTTTCCTTCTTAGACTACCAATTCCATAATCTTGAATGCCTTTCAGAGTCATTTGTAGACTTAACTGGATAAAACTAAGGGATTTGGTTCTAAAACAAGCTATTTGGTTTCTCAAGCAAATACATAGGTCAATATTATTAAACACGAAAGTCTGATGTTAAGCATCAAAATTCTTATTTGGCGTCTAAACATCTGTTCTTTGTATTCTCATCTTCTTTAGGTTGTAGCTTTTTATCTTTGTGAAGCAGAGGCCAGTCCTTTCCCCATGACGGCTTCCAAGTTCTCAGCATGGTTCACAGTGTAAGTGCCAGGAAGGTAAAGGTTCAGGTAAAGGTTCATCTTGGGTTCAGAGCAGCAGCTCTGAATCTATGCTTGTTCCTTTGCTGCAGCAGAGCAATTGTAAACACAATCTCTCTTGCACATTTTGAGGCTCTGAGCACAGGTTGCCCAGTCACACAGTTGGCTGCTGCAGTCCTGTTTATGGGGTTCCTTTCCTTCTGAGCCTGCTGCCTCCACCTCTCCACCATTGCTGGTTCCACCAAGACGACATTGAGCCACATGCCAGAGAGCAGGGAGAGGGGAAGAACACAATCTGTCTCTAGACACCTTTATTCTGTCCTGCCTTCATTTCCTTGCCACTGGAAGCGTCACTTCTGCATAGCCTGTCTGTCTGCATCCATGAGAGAGTGAGACAGAGGTAAACCAGACACCAAGGCAGCAAAGCCATCACTATTTGCTGTTCCTGAAGAAGGATAGGGCCTGTGGGAATAGCTATGCTGTTGCCACTGCACTGTTGCAGATGAGGGATAAAGCCACAGCTACTGCAAAGAGATCCAGAGCATCTTTCCCACTTAAAGCTGCAATTTTACCTCTCTCCCTTCTCTGCCAGCATAGGTGATTGCACGCTTTGCTTATGCCTCCAGTTGGTCCTGTTTATACCCTCAATGATGACAAGGGACTTCATACTCCTTACCTTATTACAAATAAACAAATAGTAATAAATATCTATTAAGAATTACAGAAATTAATGTTGCTAATAATTAAATTGGCAACCCTATCTGCAGTGCAGCTGGTGAGGGTTAGCTTCACTTTGCTTCAGCAGCTGTGTCCACACTGTCTAGAGGTGACACTTAAGTTCCTGTTTGCCTCTCAGGCAGGCAGTGAGCCTGTAAACGTAACTCTTTGAAGCCAGGGCTCTTCGCATGGCTAAGCACGTCCAACATGCTCCAGTGCCACCAGGCACACGTGGGAGACAGGCTGCAAGCTATCTGTGGGGGCAGTGGAGCTCACTGTAACTAAAGCCACTCCAAGAGCTGCTCTTTCAAGAGAGGTCCAGATGAAACCAGAGAGGCTGTTTACTCCATGTGAAATAAAGGTTCGAAAGCTCAGGCATCCTTTTTAATCTATAATGAGGGAGACTCTCTTGGTCGTATCATGGACATTGCTCTATTTCAGGAAGTCTCAATATGGGGCAGTTGTCCCCCCTCCCAGTGGGGGATCACAAACAGGTGTCAGGGTTTTATGGCCATCCGGACCTTCTCAGATTGCTGAACGGGTGGGGGAATCCCTTCCAGATCCTGACTCACTGAGAACGGAATTCCAGGGGGTTCCTGATGTGGAAAAGGCTGACAACCCAGCTTTGCTCTAATTATAGTATCACAAGGAGGCAGTAATAGAGGTGCAGGTGACAGAGGCTGCTTACTGCCCCCCTCTTTCATCCAGGAAGCACTTTAACTTTCTTTGCATCCACTTTTAACTGCTCTGGAGTACTAAAAACTCAAGAGCTCCTGGTACTTAAACCAAAAATCAAAGACAGAAAGACTGAGAGAAGTTTCGTTCATTTTCTTGTAGATCAACCAAAGTCCATCCTTCAAACTCCAGGATAAGCTTCTGCAGGATAAGACCCTACAGTGAAACACAGGCTTTGAATTTCAAGCCCAAACTTCTCCCACCACATGCAAAGACTTTGCCATCACTCTGATCCTTGTCATCACATCTGCTTGATCAAAGCATGCTTGGACAGAAAGTGGGAGTTGTGATTGCCAAGCAGAAAAAAATAGTAGCTGTATGCCTTATCCAAGCCTGACGCTGCTCCTGTGGCTGCACTCACAATAGGTGTTGCCTTTGCCTGCAGAGCCAGTATTTAACACCTTTGTTTATAAGAGCTCCAGATAACCTCCTCTGCAGGAGGTGCTACAGAGGAGCAGGAGTCTCCCCCAGCTTATTCAAACAAAGCCTCAGGGTTTCTGAAGAATGTGCAGGGAACGCTGTCCAGGAATTAATATCCCCACTATCTTTACCTATTTGTCAAAACTTAATTTTGCTTAATGTTTTATTTTTTATTTAAATCACACAGCATTTTCCACACTGCTTCTCCTCCACCCTGTGGTAGCTCTTTCCTGGACTATAGGCATTTGCACTGGGCAAATGTATCAGTAGATTTAAAAAAATGAAACAGGTACTTTACATGTAATTAATTTAGTGATTTGCTCAGCTGCTGATTCGCGTGCATAACCTCAATTAACATTAATGGGAGTTATGTAGGCATGTCAAGGGCAGAATAGACCCCTAATAATCTAACATGGAATGTTATTACATTACTGCTGTAATTATATCCTGCACACCCATCATTTCTACTTTGCTTCATGAACTGCTCTTCAAATGCAGTGGCTAGTCATCTATTATGCTGTGTGCATTAATGCTGAGGCTACAGGAACCATTATCATTTGTTCTTCATCGTCCTGCTGCCCGTCCACAAAGGATGCACGTACCTAAATAAGTAACCATCCAGTTAGTGTTTTGCAATGCTACAAGTTTTTGAAGGTGATACTGGAAGCCAGAAACAGCCATGAAAACAACAAGCCTCAGCAGAACAACTTGTCATCTCTCCTTCAACATTTAATTTTAATTTGTTTTTAATTCGAATCTGAGCAAGCATGGTTAAGATACCTTTAGCCTCATGGTCAAAGAAAGTCAAGCGTAGATGAATCATACCTCTCAAGAAGGTGTTGAAACCCTTCTGCGGTTTTGCAGTCTTTTTGGTCATTGTAAAACTCTTCCTCTTTTGGGGGAGGGGAGAGGAGGGAACAGTCCCATCCTCGTGAACTAGTTGGATGTTACTGGAAACTAAAGAAATTGAGAAAAATGAACCTTATCTAACCCCCATAAACAGCAATTTTCAGGTAATTGAGCTTAACGCAGCTGACTCAGTCTGTTTCACCTTTTGTTCTGTCCAGTGAAATTGTTGCATATGGACAATCACTTTCCAGATTCGGCTGTAGGATATATTCTACCCTGTGTGTGCACTACCACTCTCTGAACTGTCACATGCATTTCAGTATTTTTGTCTCGAGGCTCTCTCCTGCTGCTCTGCAGAAGGTAAGGCCTAATATTTCTGCGTATGTGGGCTGCTGTTCAAACCTGTGTGTTTGCAGCAGCACAGTATATCCCTGCAACTAATTGTCAGCTCCCTGTGGCCATCTTGCCATGACAATTATACCCGGTACCTTGGCTATTATACTGCTGGGGAATCACAGGTAGCTCTGCACCTTTAGAGGATCACACAGCTAAACCAAGTAGTTCAGATTAGCGTGGCAATTAAGGGATAGCGAAGAGCCGGGAATCCTTAATGCTGACTGACAACATGGCACTACTAGATGAAAAGGGGAAAAAGAAAGCCATTGTGAAAACTGAAACATTGTGAAATGGCCAAAGCCCCTGAGTTAATGCACTTTTTGTGCGATTGCCATCAGACAGGGAGGCAGCATGTTCTGGGCTACCAACTGATACCAACATCCCCCAATCTCTTACAGAGGAATTTGATTTTACTACTTCTGCTTGTGTAGGCCCTAATGTTTGCTAAAATGTTTGCTAAAACAGAGCTCTGTTTCCAAGGTAACAGCTACCTAACTTTATTACTAAAACTGCGCTAATTCAGACAGGGATCTGAACAAACAGATTCATGTTAATTTCAAGCTCCATTAAAAACACAAGGAAAAAAAATCAATGTTTGCCAAATGGAAAAAGAGGAAAAAATCGATAGAGAAATTTTATTTTCAGCCTTTTAAGTGGGGTTTTGTAAACAGCAGAGGTTAAAAAAGTAAAACTACGTGAGAGCAGCCCACAGCATCCTTGTAAGCTGTACTGTAAACAGGAGAACAAAAAGATTTAGTGATAATGTAGGAATAATAGCTAGGGCTGTAAAACCCTAATGCCTTGAGAAATAGAGGCACAGGAGCGGGATGACCTGTCTCAAGCCATGTGCAGTCAGTTCTCTGAACATCCCAGTGCCTCCAGGCTGTGACTGAGGAGCAGCGACCAGAAGGCTCAGAGCAGAGCGAAGGTGTGATTGCATCACGTCCTGCACTACCCCAAGCAGCGTGGGTGACAGCAGCTGTGCCCATGCTACTGCCAGGGTTCTAACATTTGCTAGCAACCAACGCACAAACACTCCAGCGATCCTGGTTATGTGGTTTGATTCCTAATATACGCCGAAGCCCGTGCTGCCCCCGTTTGCCCCTTGCGAGCAGAAAGGCAGGTACAATTCACGTGCTGAGGGCACGCTGGCACGGCGGCAGCTGTGACTATCGGGTGACATGTGCTGCTCCACAGGCTGCTGGCGGTGGTCACCTGGAGATCTGCATCCGTCTCCTCACCGCTCTGATCCTCTGCGCTGTCCATGCCAGGTGTAAAATGTCGGGGGACACCAAATTCTGGGTTTCCCAGTGCTCTTTGAGGCTAAAGGCTTGGGGAAGGCTGTGAGAGCTGTCGCGAAATCAGGCTTTTCCATGGTAATTCAGCCGTGGGCTCTTCATGCTTCACATGATGTTTATCAGATCCCCGAAGCCCTCATGCCTTTCCTTTCTGGTGGAGATTGTCTAGGTATGTCCATAGGTTCTGAAGCTGCTAGAATGATTTTCACAAGGAATAGCAAGGAATAACAATGACTTTTCCCCTTCACTGGGCTGTATCTTTTCCAATTTGCCACTGTTAATAAAAATATTCTCATTTCCAAAATTGGGATGGAGGAGAGAAAGGTAATGTAGAGAGAAAAATTCTGAATTCCCCGCAGTAGTATGTTCCCATAGACAAAATATTGTTTCACTGTTTAAAAGAGTGAAAATAAGTGACCCTAACCTTGAAGAGCCTTGGGTGCAGATAGTGACAGTTCCTGATAGAAGTCAGTTGTTCAAGATCCAAGTTATTTCATGATTTTCAACAATGGGGTGTCTCATACCTTTCTCTAAAACATTTGCTACTGACTGAAAGTAATGAAATTAAATTTTAGATAGGTGTGTGAGTATAGATTTTACCTTTCTGGCTAGAAAGCAGTGAAGGCTATGCCACATGCTTGCCCTTGGGCAGAGCTCTGCTGTGTGAATAACACACAATCTTGCTCAATAGGCCTCTCCAAAAAGAGGAGGTAGGGAACAGAATGCATAGCTGGTGCTTGTACCTCTAGTACTTAGTTTTGAGTCTTTACCTTCTTGCACCTATAAATAAAAATCTGAGAAGACAAAAAGCAAAATCTCTAGTGCACGTTTACATGGCTGTAGTACAGCCTGAGACAAGTCTGTTGGGGGTGTGCTTAAAAGGCCTATCCTGTAATGAAACAGTGCAAATGAGACAAAACAATCAATGGCACAATGCAGTTGTTTATTTATGGTTATCTTCCTAAGGAGAACTAATGTTTGGAACCCCTGTTTAGCACAATAGAAGGTACAGTCAAAGAAAACCTGAGTGCAGCCGTCCTTTGGAAGAAGGGTCTGATGACAACAGAAGTCTCTGGCAACATTTGAGATGATTTTCGTCAGGACAGCTGGCTTCTCTACTCATTAGTTGTTTGGATAGCCACTGCCTATTAAAATGGCACATGATACTTTTCCTCCCCTCCTCTTCCCCTTCTCTAGCCACCATACTATATTACGTTGTTTGCCCCATATTCTAAATGGTATTTACTTTAAATCTACTTTTATTCACTTACTTCACCTTGGCATCCCATCAGCTGGCAAACACGAGTAATGAAGTGAAGGGAACATAGTTAAGTTGATATCTTAAATGCACACAAATCCCACATGCTGTGGCAGCAACAAAATGGGTAACAAACATACTGCATGAAAATCCTCTGAAGTTCCTTTTTTTTCGATTCCAGCCTTGCATACAACAGGAGGAACATCTTAAAAAATAATCCCGTAATATTCCTGAACTAACAGCATTGGCATGAGGTAAAAGATGGTCTTCTTATGCTTCTCTGCATATCTCAGACAATCACAGCTGCTGCTAGTAAATTAATGACTGCAAGGGGGTTGGGAGAGAGAGAAGGAGAAGAAGAAAGGGAAATGGAAAGCCTCGTAGGTGGCCTTGTCTCCGCCAAAACTAAATATTTTCATTGGAGCTTTTTCCATTCAACAATTGGCAGCTTTATCCAGAGACCTTAAACAGACATAAAAATTCTTGCTGTTCTGCAACTGACTGCTAATGGGATACAGCACTGCCAGTTGATGTACATGAATGAATATCTATTTAATAATGGAATTATTTTCTCCTAAGATGCCTTTCTTCTTTCTTTTCTTTTAAATTCTTGCCTGCTGGGTCTGCCCACTTCCCTCTGCCCTAGAAATTAAACCTTGGCACTTTCTTTATGCAAGATTTATGCTAGAAACATTGGCTGGTATTTCATTGTCAGTCAGGGTGAGATTCTGCTGTGACATTTCCAGCTATATTTTTATGGCAGCTGCAGTTATACCAACATCATGCATAAAAACAAACATTTTTTTTTTCCCCTGGCAGAGTTCATTTACATCAGTGAACCAGACTAAAAGGTGCGCTACCCAAAGCACTTTTGGCTGGTATTGCTTACATTTGCCCTAAAGGGCTTCGCTGGGATGGGTATAGCTGGGCTGCCAGCAGCTCAAATGGTGCATGCATGTGTGTGTGTGTGCATGTGTGGAGAGTGGTGGAGTGCTGAGTGAATAGTAAAAGAAAAAAAAAAAAAGAGTTCTAATATGCAATTTGTTATTCTGCGATTTGGGTTTAAAAAAAAAAAGGTTTGGAGAAAAATTAGCATGGCATCCTGACATGTACAGATCCTTTCTGGGTGCTCTGACTTGGGCTGCTTGTTGTCTTCAGCAGAAGTGACTTCTGCCCGCCCACCTCACCTCAGCCAGGGCTTTTTGCTGTCAGAAGCAGACCATGGTAGAACAAGTCCCTCATTTACTCCTTAAAGCTACGTTCTCCCCTTCTCGGAAGAGGCTCAGGAGTGGTGCTAGCAGTTCCAGACTGTCCGGCTGCAATGCTTTTTCCACTGGAAACCTCAATTCCCTGGGAACGTCCTCTGTCTCCCTCTTCCCTCCCTGGCCTGTAGCCTTTGTGCTGTTGAATGTTGATGCATTTCCATTCTGCAAAGTTCTCTGCCACTTGAATTTCTTTGGCCTTATATGTCATTTTCTCTTTAGCACTCGCTTTCAACATCTCCAGACCCAGGGGGAGAGAGGGGCGGGGGGAGACGGATGTAAATGAAGCCGCCAGTGTAAATCAGTATAGCTCCACTGACTACAATGGAGCTGCACTGAATTACTGTAGCTGAGAACCTGCTTTGTAGTGTCTCCCTCTTCTGTGTGTTTTATATTGCCTATTGCAGAAAAAAAAAAATACACAGAAAAACTCTCCACCAAACCTCCAGCTCTTTCTGTTTCACTCTCCTAAGAGGTGCAGCTGTATGCTAATAGTCTTCTTCTCTAGCGGGAAATATAAAGGGCTGCAGCATGCTTTCATAAACCAGGAAGCAGACTCCGATGCTAGCATACAAGGAGAGAGAAATGTGGAACTTTTTTCCCCCCTCTTCTCTGCCTTGCATCAATTTCACGCTCTTTTAGTTCTGTTGACCTCCACGGAGTCCCTCCTAACTTACAGCGCCATAAACAAAATCAGAATGGTGCCCCTGAAATATGCAGAAATGTTTTCAGCTTACACGATGTATTCCAGGGATTTGCAAAGGCACCTCTCCACTTGGTGAGTTTCTTACCTTATACACCTTCTCCTGTGCTTCTGCCACTCTTGCTGGCATATTTTATTTGGACGCGTAAGAGAGATGCAAACATCGATGCAATCACATGGCCTGCTGTTTTGGAAGAAGCTGAGGTACTCTGTTTCTGCCCTCTTTTCTTTTCAACAAGCAGTTGGAAGTTGTGTGGTCATAGCTGGAGCAAGAGCCAAGCCCTTGACTGTGCCCATACCCCGAGGGTGGGTTTGGAGTTGCTGTTCTGCTGATTAATTTCAGGCCATGGGTGGACTGGAAGCACTTCGCTTCGCCCTGTGCCTTGGTGCATGTCCAAGGTGTGCCATTAATCAGCCCGACTATATGGGCTGTTCCATCTTATTGCTTAATTAAGACTAGTCAGTAATTTACTTGAGATTAATACCTATTTATATGGAGCTGAGGTTTCATCTATTTGGGGGATGAGTTATTGAACTGCATTATGTGAAGTAAATCAATAAAATATTACTGGAAATGAGAATGACTCTGCCCTGCACTTCAGTCCTTTCACCAGCTCACAGAGAAAACTCACTTAAGGGAGGCGTTCACGTTTACCTTCAGATTCCAATTTTCCAGCTAGACGTGATGTCTATTAATATCCCTGATCACCTTGCTCTCATTACCTGAAGTGAATTGTAGAGCCGAGACTCCAGGGAGTGCTGCTAAGAATAAGAGGTGCTTTCAATCAGTTACAGGGTAGTGGTGGCCCTATTATGATATGACCAATAGCCCCATCTTTCCTGGGATTACTACAAAACCAACACCCTCGAACAGGAGGGTTTTGTATCTCCATATGTCCATGCTATTTGTGAGGAACAACAGAGAGGTCATCAGTGGGTGATGTCCAGAATATGCAGCATAATTGCAGGGGTTTATTAAGCTCATGCAACCTGTTTACCAAGTGCAAATAATTTCCACTGAATGTCATGTCTTAGTTCTCTTCCAGTGCTGAGGAAGACGTTTCCCTGGCCACATCACCAGCCTGCACTGACTTCCCTTGAAAGGGGCTTTTTGAGTACCACACCTCTGTCACCAGCGGCACGCTGCCAGGAAAGCTCCAGGTAGTCCTGAGAAACAGAGCTGGCCTTTCTGTGCTGTCTTGTGTATCTTCCCTTCCTCTCCTGAGCTTGACCTTCTGGGAGAGACCTGGCGTATGCCCTTTCACTACAAAGACACAGAGTTTTACCTTGGCAGATGGATGGTTACTTTCCACTCCTGGCTTTCCTGCTCTTCACCCTGCCCTATCCCAAATGAGAAACGCAGAGGCTTTCTTCAGTGTTCCACTTCTGTGAAAAAAAATTCACTTCTGATACTATATGATTAACAACCTGCCACAGAAGAGGGCTTCCAAAAAATGGAGCTTCATTTTCTTTGTAACAATCTTTCTTATCCCTGCAATAATCTTTTCTGCCACGTGACCAGAGTCAGACTGCAGAGATGCGATGGGGTCTGACATTCACAGACTCAAGTGGCTGCTGTAGCAAGTGCTAGCAGAGGGGAAAATGTTGATGTTGAGTGAGGGATGGACTTCAGTTCAGAGATGCTCAGTGAGGTGGCAAAGTTCATCTCTAGCTCGGAGCTTCTGTTGCATTGAAAAAAAGCATCACCTTCTCAAGTTTTGGCAAAAGAAGAGGGCTTTTCTCTTACTTGTTTGCAACTCAGAAAGGTCTTTTGCCTAGACCCTAAAGCAAGGACAACCCTCACCTCTGCTATCAGCTTCTCACCCTGCCCCTCTTTCTTTTCGCTGCTTCTTTTAGCTTCACTGTTGTCACTAAAAAGACTTCTGATGGGTTCACGCAATTAAGAAATGAGATGCTCTCTCCACAGAAGGTGCTGTTTAAAGCAGGGGTTAATGTGCTCTTCTGGCCTCAGATGAACCCAGTTCCAGAGCACCCGCGTGCCCCAGCTGTCCTTTTCCACCCTGCTAAACATTATCCCCGCTTCGGATCTGCCAGCATAACTGCAGGTTGGAGGTGCTCCCTAACCCAATTCTGTCACAGCAATCTGGGTCAGCCTCAACATTTCCAGTAGTAAGTTTATTTTTGTAGCTGTCTTCACTTCAACAGTTGGGTTAGAGAACCCTTTCATGTGCAATTACGCTGACAAAATTGAGAGGGATGTGAGCTCCAGAGGGAGCTGAGGAGAGTGCCATAGGGGTGCCAGTGGCCAGGACAGCAGTCTGACCATTCCCTAAAGGACACAGTGAACAAACCTGGGGAGGGATAGCTCTGATTAAGATGCTTTCAGCGTCTTGAGACTTCTACCCTTTCCCAGTAACAAGAGTAGGTGGGAAATATGCAGGCTGAGAATTTCATTTCTAAGCCCATAATATGCCTGCATGTTGACAAAGGATAGGTTCCTTAGCTAAACCATTTCCACCTTGGCATGACCCTTACCCTTCTTTTCCAGCTGAAGTTAGTGATCTGGGCATCAGCCTTGCAATGAACCTTGTAGGGTGCAGGTATCGAGCTACAAAAGATTTCCTAAAGGGGCCTTGTGTTTTCTCAGATATGCCTTCAAGTCGGCTGAAACACGTGGGCATCAAACTAGTGCAACTGCTGATGAGCCCAACCTCTATGGAAACAGCGCAGCAGCAGGTGGATTTGCTGAGGACCATAATCATTTGTGAATGCCAGGATTTTTGGTTTGTTATCAAATAGGAACAAACTACAAAGCTGGAGCTGAACGTCCCTGAAGTTTAGTAGAGGAGCAGGGAGGAGCTGTGCATATCACAGGTTTTGGTCCATCTCCTCTTTTGATATTTAACTGTTGGCAAAAGGCACTAGTGAGGTGCAGAAAGAAAAGAAGTGACTGTAAATCATCTGGACGCTTTGTTTTATTATTAGCTGCTTGATATTTTCCTAGCTGCTCTTCTTCTAACCCTACCCTCCTCTACTTCCTTCCTTCATTTCACTGAGATCGTTGTATGTGCTGGAGCTGTTTCTCTACAAAAAAAAAAAAATAAGAAAAGCAAGTTACAAAATCTTTAGACATTTGCCCCTGTAAAAGAAGCATGCTGTAAGTAATATACAGGAGTAAGAGCCTCATGAGGATCTGAGTCCAAGCAGATGTCTCTCTAACTTGGAACTGAATATAGTACACCTCTAATACCGCTGAAAACAAACCCGCCCTGCCAGTACCAGCCTCTGTCACCTCTTCAATAATATCTGCTCATTGGAGCAGGCTTGGCAATTCAAGGAAAGTTGTCCTTTGCCCCATGAGAAACTGGCATACAGGAGAGCACAGGCTGCCAACTCAGCGTCAGACTGTTATGATGCTGGAGTCACTAACCATTTTACACACACTTGGAAGCAGCTTTTACACGGCCTCCACCTCCTCAGGCTTTTCGACCTCTCTCTTCAGCCTCTTCCTTTATTAAACATAATGAAAATGTCAAGACTGCTCTTAGACCCACTCGCCCGGGCACATTCATCTCCCCAGTGAAAACAGGTTTGTGGCTGTGGGTGCAATACGCGTTTATTGAACTATTTCAAGAGATACCCGTGGTCGATTTTCCAGTTCAGCCTTAACTAACTCCACATTGTGGTGGAAATGAAACAGCCGCTGTAAATAAATAGATGTTTTGTGCCTGTGGTTTAGGTCACTTAAGCTGTCTTTTACAGCTGAAGAAGAGAGCTAGGAACTGATTGCCATGGAGAGTCCAGCCAGCTGCTTGCAGCAGGGTACACTTCCAGTTCCAGAGTAAGAATTGCCACAGAGGACAGTGCCAGAATAGCTGTATGTGTTCAGATTCACTCTTTGGGTTATAGCAGTGTAATTTCCCTGTAAAGCCAAGCTTTTCAATATTAAAGTGAATGTATTCCCAGAATTATGTCTGTATTTAGTATGGGCACACATGCGTATTTATACCCTATGAGGTGATCATATATCCATGTGGTAATCTGCCAAAGCAGGTGCTAAATTGTACTTAATCTGGCTTTCACCTTTGATCACCTCAGTCTTTGGCCCTGGTTACTTAAGAAGCCTTTTCCTTGAGAACTGCTTCTCTGGTTGCAAATTCCCCTGGGACTGCTTACCTGGAAATCTCGACTCTAATTAGAACAAATTTATCTATTTGTAAATGAGAACATATATCTGAGATGTCATACCTCAGCCAATTTACTTTAAGCTTCTCCACATTGACCAACAGCAAAAATTTCATTTTCAAATACAAAATGCTGCTTCCACTCAAAAATCAACCGACCAATCAATCAGTTAGCCTGCTGGCGGGTTTTGCTCTATGGACAGTATTCAGTCCCCAAAACAGTGACAGCTGTAAGAAACAAAAACCAATATCTGTCATTATGAATGCTTGAAAGGAAGGCTTTCTGCTGCTGGTAGGCTGAGAAATCCTCCTTTACAGAGGAATATATCAAGTGTTTCTAGCCATGGAAATACAAGATTTTGGAACCATGACATTGCCTGACAGAACTGCTGTTTTAGGGAGTTGCTTAGAAATTTTAAAATGCACCATTTATATTTATTTTCCCTCCAAGGTCTCTGCTAAGACAAATTAGTGGTATAGGTAGAGGGATTAAGAACAGACTTTATTAAAGTCTCAGAGTTAGGGTTTGTGTCTGTAAATCCTTTGGCATAAACAAGAGGCAGTGGTGTGGCACAGGAAAAATCCAAGTGTCAGTCTTGCCAGGGTGACTAATATAACTTACTTGTGGCCTCATTAATCATAAGTGGAGCAAGCATCCCAAATTCATGTCAATAACAGCTTTATGCCACCCCAGCAAATAAGGAATCCTCTATAGATATCCTCAGGTAGAGTGAAAAACCCTAGCCCTTTACTGGTGTAAAGCAGAAGAGCTCTGCTGAGGGCTATCAAGCGATACCCATTTTTGTTAGCTGAGCATCTGACACACACATTTGCTATTCATTATTACTATGTTATTTTTTGGGAGTCAGCAGAGTTCTTCTTGCCACTCTGAGCAAAGCGTTTGCTTTGTAATCTCACCAGACTGGGGATGTCTCCAAATACTCATTTGGAACTGTATATAAAATGCAGCCTCTGCCCCAACAGTAGGAAAAAATTGAAGATTTTTTTTTTACCCCAAGTGAAACTTTTACTGTCTTTGGATAATGGTGATCCCTAAATAGGGGATCACACAAGTGATCCTAACATTACCACTTGAATGGTTAGATTACAAAAGGGTGATAATTAAAACAAAAAATAGGAAAAGAGGCCTGGACTTCTTTAAAAGGTCTTTGTTTCTTCTTCTTCCAAGTTCTGTGTGTGGAAAATTGTGCCGCACTGTCTTTATCTCCACAGCTCCATAACAATATGAATTTGGATCAAGGAAGAAATGTTGCTGTCAACCTGCTCTTCAGGGTGCAGTGCTGGTTAGGAGCCCTCCTGCCTGCTGCCCAAGACCTGCATGCTACACTTGAAGAGCAGCCTGCTTTTTCAATTCTTCTGCAATGGGTAAGGGACAGCAAGTCAGCAGGTTGTGTCCCAGGATGTGCCACCAAGATACCTGCTGGAGCAGTCACGCATGCACAGATGTGATTTGAAAGAGGTGCCACTTCCCTTTGTGTGTGCACACCTCTCTCTTCAAGTAGAAGCCAAGCAATTAAAAAAATGGAATAAAAAAAAGGAAATCAGAAAGTGTCAGGAGGTTTCTAGTTGGTCTGGCCCTTCGCTGAATTTAAAAGTATGGTGAAATATTCATTATTTGTGGACAGTAATTGTAAGGTATTCTTGAACACCCTCAAAAATGGGCTGACCCTGGTTCTGCCAGGACAGCATCCCTGCTGGTGCTGCCTGCAGGTCCCACGTCCCCCAGGTGCTGCTGGCAAACACCATTCCTCTGCCAGCACAGGAGCTGTAATGATTCCTGTGGAGCTGCACTGAGTCCTCTGGAGCCAGGCCAACTCATACCGAGTGTTTCATACCGTTCATGTAACTTGAAGATCTAAGGCTTCATTTCTAATGAACCCTCTGCATGAAAGGCAGCATATCAATGGCGGTGGTTGTTCTTCCAGCTCTGATGGCTAGTGCGCCTCTGTTAGATGGCTTTGACACTGGGAAATTTGCTCATGCTCACTTTCTGTGAAGAAGAGGAATGGTGAATTCCTGCTCTTTCACCCCAAACAAACCCCATGCTGTTGCTTGCAGCCAGAGCAGAGCTGGGAGGCAGTAGTGGGGGTGATGGGCACCAGAAGAGATGCAGCATGGTTGTAAGCCATGAATTTGTCCCTGGCTCTTGACTTCCCTCATGCTTGCACACCTCACCGAGGGACATCTCTGAAGGAGGCAGACCTCATCAGTTCTTGAGGTTGTTTTGTTACTGTGCTGAAGCAGGGAGGCTCCCTCCTACACCTCAGCCTGAGCAACATGCAGAAGGGGACAGGGTTGTCACCTCTCGCAGAGGGAGGTGACAGCTTTTCCCTATGCCTCTTCAGCAGTGACTGCATGGGGAGAGATGGGCAGAAAGAGAAGCACAGGACAGGGTCCTCTGCTTTGGGCTGTACCCTGAATTATCATCGAGGTCAGTTGCTGGTGCTGGAGCTGGGGCAGAGGGGCAGCCACCAAACTCAGCCCCGCCAGCCATCAGGGACAGGCTGAAAATCTGAGATGAAGGTCAGTGTGTGGTCACCGGCACTTCCCAGGCTGAGGGCTGACACCGAGGTAATTGGCAGATCTCATCACGCCGGTCAAAGGGAGCTCTCCTGCGCGGCAATTATTGCCTGGGGGGAAAGGGAAAAAACCTGGAGGCAGGGAATTAGAGTAAGTGCTGATGAGTTGGCAGATGCTGCTGGATCAATGGCGGCATCGTGGCAGGGAGAGCAGCAACAGCCCTCTCGGAGCCATCAGTCACTGTTGTCTTGGGTAAATGCCAGCAAGCGGAGCGAGAGGAGAAACAGGAGAGGGGGCCTGGGCTTGCTGGGCCACGTTTAATTACTTCAGGTCACATTAGAGAGAGACCTGCCCACCACGACTGATCAGTCCCGCTCGGAGGGCTGCGCGCACTGGGGGTAGCATCAGGACTTATGCTCACACGGCCCTTTTTATCCAGGAGAAAAAAAAAAAAAAAAGAAAGAAAGAAAGAAAAAACAACGTCTTAAAGCACCACAACAGCCAGCTGACAGGCAGCAGCATGTTGCGCCCACCCGTGAGGCCCCGCGCCATGCTGGCTCTCCCGGGCCATAGCAGTGAGGGACATGTGTCTGACAGCGGCCGCCGAGGCCCAGCACGGCAGGCCTGAGGCAGGGTGTCCGCCTCATGGCACGGCGCGGCTTGTTCGCTGCTGCCACCACTGCCGCTGCCCCGGGGGGCCACGCTGTCACCCCCCTGCTCTTCCCTCTTCAAAGTTGTCAGCAGGGCCTGTGGCAGCATGGGGCCACTGCCCTCACCGGGAGCCACACTGACACACGGGTTGCAAGGTCTGGGTGTTGGCTGTGTGAGCCCACCATGCCCTCCAGAGCCCAGCACAAACTCAGAGGGATGTGCCCCGATGAAAATATGCCCGGCATTGCTCTGCCGTAGATTTCACAACACTAGCTGCTCCAGTGCAAGCACCAATTCATGTTTCTAGAGGGGTCTAGGGGAGCCTGGCTCCTCTTTCTCCTCAGTGATCATCCTGGTTTCAGGATCCCACCCTGCTTCTGCGCTCTTCCTTCAGCAGAGCTGATCTGATTGCTGGTGGCGCTGCGCTTTTGGCTATATTAACGAGCTGATCCAGGTTTAATTAGCAAAAGCAGGCAGGGTTGGTTTGACAGTGCAAACAGTTCTGCCAGAGATGACGCAGGGATGCAAAAGAGCAGAGAGAAGAGGGGTAAAACTATTTAAAGTGAAATTTGCCACCATAGTGTTGAATTACGGTGGGAGTAAAAATTAAAATGCTCATCAGTTAAGCCAAGACGTGCTAGGATGATTAGGCATTGTTTCTGTTTCAAACCAAATGCTGGTATAGTACAGCAAAGCCAACTGGGGACTCCTGTAGTGGAGAAGCCCTCGTTCCGAGGGGCTGCTTTAATGAGCAGGTTTAATCCAGGGTGGCTCAGCTGATGGCGGTGGATTTGGAACAGGCAATGCCAAGATGCCTCGGACCTGGGGTGCCTGGGCACGTGCTCCACCATGGCTGCAAGGATGCCTGGGCTGGGGGTTCTCACTTGCCCCGGCTGACTTGGTGATTTTCTCCCCTCTCTCCAAATTTTTCCAGGTGGCTGGCTCCAGCTAACAGCTTCGGGCAGACTGGTTTCAGGAGCATGCAGCCTATTTCTGAAACATAGCAGTGTCTTTCTGTGGTACTTTGTCATTTAGGGGGACAGCCTTTCTGTTATCAGCACGCTGCCTCCCCCTTCCCCCAACCACCTTTTAACTCCAGCAAGGTTAAAGCACAGCATTCTTATTCTTAGCCTGTCAGGTTAGTACAACCAGAAAAATGGAAAAAGGAGAAATTTTAATGCCATTCTGGAATTTCTGTGCAACTTCAGAATGGTGATTGTAAAGACAGAGCTGACCAAATACAATAAAAAGGTTATTCTCAGGTATTCATTGCTATTCCAAATAATGAGTCTACTTCATCAACAAGTCATACTTCATTTTCTTATTTGTTTGCTATTTGATTATCGACCTGAAGGGACTTTTCTCTCATAAATATTAGGGGAATGGCTGCTCTTTGCACAAATGCCCCTGTTCACCTGCAAGCAGAAGTATTTGAGAGGAAAGAAGAAAGCCATGTTCCTCATTGTTTGCCAACTGCTCTTCATCCATGATTACTATTACTGCTATTGCTAGTCAGGATCTGCAAGGCATCATGCAGCCAGGCAAGGGTTCGCTGTGAAGATCTCACCTTCTTTTACAGGTTCCAGCATCTGACCAGGGAAGAGACTTGGTGTTGTTTGGTGGGAATAATACTCAGTAGGGGAAGAAGAGGGTTTACAAGCAATCACAGATACAAGGTTAACATCAAATGGGTAAGTCACAATCATGAAACAAACAAACAAAAACTTAAAAATCAGGAATGAATGTAAGCACTAGGGGTAAAACAGAATGTTGTAGATTGCTGGTACCAACAGGTATGGAGGAGTAGGGGTGATGTATACTGAAGGAGAAGGTTAGTGGATGGGAGGACACTCAAAAAGCGATTGGAGACCTACAAGTGGGATACAGTTATTTTTTACTTGTGGGCTGAAGATTCACATAGGTACTGAAATCTGCAGGAAGGTCAGTGGTTGCTGGCCCAGTTTCAGGCATTTAGTCTTTTTGCTCTGTGCTCACAGAGACGTTATTTTTTTAATTTTTTTTTTTCCAGGAGTGCTAAATTATTTTGCAAGCTATTTAAAGCAAACAAACAAACAGACAATTCCTTTTTTGCTAAGCACTTAGTGTATTACATGGGCCCAAAGGCACTTTTTAATGACAAATATTTCCTAAGGATTCTGTTCACGCTTGGACACAGCAACTGCATGCAGAAGCCACATTATGCACACATCGGACCAAGCATAACAGCACCTGCTGCTGCTCCTGCTGCTATTAAAGAGAGAGCAACTAATCTCTTTAATTATTGGAGAATAATTAAGGCTTTGATTTTTCTTATTGCAGGAACATAGGTATTTCCCTCCTGCAGGCTGGGGAAGGGATGCTCTTTGCCATCCTGTTCTGCTGCAAAAGGAGCTTAAACCGTTTGGCCAGCAGCACCCGAAGGAAGAGCAGGGTTGTACAGACACCCACCCTTCCATCATTGATGCGGGAGCTGGCCCGTGTGGGTTTTATCCCACGGCAGAGGGGGGCAGGCTGAGGGCAGGGTTACGGAAGCAAGGCGAATGCAAATGGCAGGGGGATTGTCTGGGCACTGCTGGAGCCTGCTCGTCTGCAGGCGTGCTGCATGTTCCCTGCATGCCGGGGAGCCGCAGGACAGCCAGCACATCAGCCAGCTCCAGCAAGGAGACGGGCTTGTTATCAAGCGAGCACATCTGCTGCTTTAGCCCCGGAGGAAGATGCTGTGAATCAGGAGTAGAAAACAATTGTGGGGCAATCGTCTTCTAGATGAGGGTTTGGTGGCACGTTATTAGGAGGACCTTGCTGAATACATGCTGCAGAGGCACCCTCTAAGGGGCAAAAGGAGTCAGATGAGGAGGACTAGGGAGGGTCCTGTGGTCTTCTCTCAAACTGTACCAACATTTGGTGAGCCTCCTTTTCTAACCTCCCCTCCCAGATCCCTTTTTGTCCCCTTCCAGACCCATGCCTCCTGGTCAATGTTAAAGCAAGAGGAGTGCAGACATGGAAAAGAGCAAAAAAGATTCTTTCCATCCTTTTGGCTCCCTGCTGCCCTCATCTCCCTCCCTCCCTTCCCACAAAGGAGCTATAAGGCTTCCTCTGCACCACAAAAAGGACCTGCCGAGGGCTCTAGGACAGAAAGGGTTAAACTCAGGCTAGTGCTAGCTCCAACACAGTTAATCCATATAAAGCTCATGGATTTCTCTGCAGTGATCTTTGTGGTTGTCATTTGCATTTTTTTCCTTTTGTGAAATCTTTTCTTCTTCCCTTTTACACTCGTATGCATGCAGAAATTAGCATATTGTACCGAGAGTGGGAGATGTAAGAAGCCGACCCCCTGCTGTTCAGCGGATTGTGCAATCTGCAGGCGGCATCAATTTTTCAGCAGTTTTCTCATTTCTCATTACAGTCAGGGCACCGCACAGCTCCCGATTCAACACAATCCCTAGTGGTCCTACAGACAAGCATATGGGCTGTCGAATATCTGTACTGATACTTTCATAGCATTAATATCCTTGTTTATGCTTCCGCTGTAATTAATCCTGGTATTAATATAGTTTTGGCTTAGCTTTACTAATTATGCATGGGATAGCAGGATAATTATGTCAGCACGCTCTGGTGCAGATACTTGACAGCAGTTTCCTAACCTTAGAGAGGCGCATTAACACTTTGGCCGATCCTGCCTTGGAAACAAGGAAGGCGAAGAGAGGAGGAGGAGGGTGGATATGGCGAATCAATGTCTGATACCTATAAATAGTGCTTTTAAAATAAGGAAATTTCACAAGCACAATAAAGTTGTCCTCGGGTATCAAACTCTGTGGTTGTCATAGTGATGTGTGCATTATTAAGAGGGTGTTGTTCGCTCTGGCATCTGATCTCATAATGAGGACGGCTCATTATCGGCCTGACGAGGGTCCCTGTCCCCCCGATCATATCCCAGCTTCGTGGGCGCTTGGGGCGGGGGGGAGCTTCTCCCATGCTCCATTCCTCTCCTCCATCCCACCCCACCCCACGCAGCCTCGGCAAGCTCTCTGCGCTGTGTACCCCCATGCAGGGCTGATCTTCCACTGGTTTTGACTTTAATGGGTGTGAAAAATTGTACTCCGTCCGCTTTAGTCTCTTTGGCTCTCCCTGGCCCTTGTGTTCATTAACATTGCAGATTGGGGAGTTTAAAACGAGCCCTTGGTTTGCTTTTATTTCTGCACCTGTTTCTGCTGCCTGCCCATTCCCAGCAAGTACCCTTCGCAGGGTCAATGATACCCTTCTGCATCAGGCGCCGGGGCTTAATGGAACTTCCTTTGCTTATCATTAGCCACTTTGCATTTTTATAGAGCGCCATTAGCTGGGATGCAGGCTCGCTTTTAATTCCCTTCTGAGGTTTGTACACAGCAGTGCCTTCCCTCCCCCAGCCCCCAAACAATCCAATTATCACAGTTTGTCACACAGGCGCTGGTGACCCACACACCACCTGCTCCGCTCCTGGGACTGATCCTTCAGGGTGGCAGCGAGGCACGGCAGTCCCACTTCTGCCTCAGCAAGACCCTTTAAATGCCTTTTAAAATCATATATATATGTATATGTGTGTGTGTGTGTGCGCGTGTTTCCTGGCAAAACCAAAACTAGAACCTGAAATCGGCTGTGAAATTGCATTGTTTGAAGGACTGGCATTTGAAAATGGCTTGAAAGGATTTCATTTGTCCCTCTCTTTCTCTCTTTATTATTATTATTTTTTTTTCTTCAGAAATAGATCCCTGTCTAGACAGGCAACCTGCGCATTGTTCTAGCCAAATTAGGATTGAAATGACCCTGGCAACATAAGGATCTGATCAGCTGGAAAGTCTGAAAGTGGGAGTTAATGGGAGTACTGCTGTTAGCCTCCTGTACAGGTATGTGGGTAAGCATGAGATCAGAATTAAGGCTGTGATTAAATGTCATCATCTTCAATTGCATTTATCATGTGCTGCTGCATTTTCCTGAAACAGGTCCCAAATCTTGTCCAAGGGCATGAGTAGAAATGCTCCCCATGACTTCAGCCAGCTTTGGAGCAGCCCCTTTGAGCTGTGCCATTAACCTCCCCCCTCCCCAGGCCAGGATTTCCTGGGCTCAACCTTCCCTGCCTGATTTCAGCCCTTTCCCTACAGCTTTGGACTGTCGGCAGCCCCAGGGCACCTGGCTCCTGTGATCCCAGTGGCTCGTCCCTCATCCTACAGCATGCTACCTCGGGTCCTGCTCCCAAGCATCTTTCTTGAAGTTGAAGGGCCACTTGATAAAACACAGAACCAGGGCTTCATCGCAGGCCTCCATCCTCTCAAGCAGACATTGCAATGAGAGACGACAGTGTCCTGATCTCTTGTTGGCCCCCAGCCCTGAACTTGCCTTCCCCAGCAGCGTGATTTCAGTGGGGCTGGTGGCTGGCTCTGGCAGCCTTGGGGGAGGCGAGATAGGCCAAGCTTGGATTTCAGCGTGCAGAGGTAGGTCCTGAGCCAAGCTTTTACATTTTGAGGAAAATATGTCACCACCGAAGCATGTGGGCACTGCTGCCTCGCTGGGTGGAGATAAAAGAAAACGCTGACTTGGAGCGACAAACAACCTCTTTCTGGTTCACAGCAGCATTTAGGAAAAGCAAGGTGCCAGATAGATCTAGGTGGGATGAATATCCCTTTATCCTTTTATGATAAGATCACCCATCTAGTCGATCAAGGGAAACCAGCTGATGTGATCTTTTTGGACTTCAGCAAAGCTTTTGACACGGTTTCCCATAGGATCCTAGTGGACAAAATGTCCAGCATACAGCTAAACAAAACCATCATACGATGGGAGAGCAATTGGCTGACAGGCAGGGCTCAAAGGGTTGTGGTAAATGGGGCCACATCTGGCTGGTGGATGGTCACTGGTGGGGTCCCTCAAGGCTCCATTTTAGGGCCAGTCCTCTTCAATGTTTTTATAAATGATGTAGGACTAGAAGGTGTTCTGAGCAAATTTGCTGACGACACCAAACTTGGAGTTGTGGACTTGGATGAGGGTGGAAAGGCCTTGCAGAGAGATCTGGACAGATTGGAGAGCTGGGCGATCACCAACTACATGAAATTTAACAAGAGCAAGTACCGGGTCCTGCACCTGGGACGGGGCAACCCTGGTTATACGTACAGACTGGGCGACGAGATGCTGGAGAGCAGCCCCGCAGAGAGGGATCTGGGGGTTGTGGCTGACAGCAAGTTGAATATGAGCCAGCAGTTCGCCCTGGCAGCCAGGAGGGCCAACCATACCCTGGGGTGCATCAAGCACGGCATTGCTAGTCGGTCAAGGGAAGTGATTGTCCCGCTCTACTCTGCGCTGGTGCGGCCTCACCTCGAGTACTGTGTGCAGTTCTGGGCACCACAGTACAAAAAGGACATTAAACTGTTGGAGAGTGTCTAGAGAAGGGTGATGAAGATGGTGAAGGGCCTAGAGGGGAAGACATATGAGGAGCGGCTGAGGGCACTGGGCCTGTTCAGCCTGGAGAAGAGGAGGCTGAGGGGGGACCTCATCGTGGTCTACAACTTCCTCGCGAGGGGGAGTGGAGAGGCAGGTGACCTATTCTCCGTTATCACCAGTGACAGGACCTGTGGGAACGGCGTTAAGCTGAGGCAGGGAAAGTTTAGGCTAGACATCAGGAAGAGGTTCTTTACCAAGAGGGTGGTCGCACACTGGAACAGGCTCCCCAGGGAAGTAGTCACTGCACCAAGCCTGTCTGAATTTAAGAAGCGATTGGACTGTGCACTTAGTCACATGGTCTAAACTTTTGGGCAGACCTGTGCGGTGCCAGGAGTTGGACTTGATGATCCTCATGGGTCCCTTCCAACTCGGGATATTCTGTGATTCTATGATTCTATGAATACACAGGCCCTGTGCCTTTGAGAGACCTTGTGGACCCATTTCCATGAGGAATGGCGGCTACTTGACAAATGTCACCAGAAGGGCAGAGCCTGCAGTGAACAGCAAGCACATAGTGTCACAAACAGCACACACAGGGCTGAGCCAAGGTGCCACGCACAGCGAGGGCTGCTGACTCCATGCCTGGGGTAATCCGCCTGCAGGGAGCAGAGGGTTAGCTGTGGTTTGCCCAAATGGGAGGTAGTCCTTCTAAACTGTCCACTAAATTTTACCAAGACATCTCTTATAAGGACTTCTGTATGTACACAGCATGCTCCAGGGCTTCTCCACTGCCTCCTTCCTTCCTTACATTTTTTTTTCCTTTGACCAATGCATTCCCACTGAAGTTAGTAGGGTCTCTCCAGTAACAGTCCCACTCTTCTCTTCATCACACCAAACTCAAAGGGAATTTTGCACTTGACTAAAGCAAGGAGCTGGAAGAGGCCCTCAAGGTATGGCCTGGCAGTCCTGGATTCCTCCATCAGTCCACAAGAGGAATCCTTCTGCCCTGAAGCAGTCATCTCCAAGGAAAAACTCAGTGTTTTCAGTTTTTAGACTCAAACAGATAGACCATGGAACAGTATGAACCTTTGAGCTTTCCACAGAATCCCCACACCACACTGTTCCCAAGTCTTCAGATCCAGATTTTCTGAAAGTTACAAGGTGTTTAAATGCTGGACGTTCCTCTCAGTTCTGTATCTTTTGAAGGCTGGGAGACAGTAGCAGGGAGCAAAATAAGATAAATGTTTTAAATATGTGTGACTAGTAAATGGATTGACATTTTGTCTTGTGTTTCAAAAGGCTTTTTCTACTGGGAAATTAGGCTCTACTCATAGCGTTGTGATAATCCGCTTATAGCCCAGTTCATCAATATCTTAAGTACCCACATGCTTTTCCTCCACAACAAAGTAACTTTGTCATTTACATGCTGGTTGTCAACCATCTCAAGAAAATTGCCTAGCAGAATATGGGTGGGTTTTAGCCAGATATGTATACTTGAATTTCATGAACTAAATAGTACTACCAGAAATTATATTGTCCACTCACCAGGATCTTGTCAGACACCTCAGAGCACAACTGTGTTGCTCTCTGCCATCAAGACCTTGCAGACTGACATGGATGCAATAGGGAAAGGGAATAGAATAGCTCACTGACTACAGGAATGGCTCATGGAGCTACAGCCACCGATAGCTGGGACAGCCGTAAGCGTAAGATGTTTTGGCAAAGTTTTGGATAGAAATGGGGAGGATGGATCTGCTGGTAACTAAAATACAACCTAAGACCCAGAGGGTGCCTAATCTGCTGGCAGGCAGAAGCTAAGAGAGTGCATTAGGGAAAGATCTCTGCATACACGCCCTGCTTCTGGACTTTGTAAACATTTGCTTCTGGTCGCTGTCAGAGGCTGCTGGGCTAGAGAAACCCTTGGCTTGATACAGTGGGGCCTTTCTTAATTCAATTCACTGTGGACTGTTGCGTGCAGGTAGCACTGCAAACTCCTGGGCAGAGATCAAGGCCCTTGCTCTCCATCCCTGTGAGTCAAGATGAAAATTAATTTTAGCCCCCATAGGGGCAGAATTACTAATGCAGAATGCCACCAAGAGCTTGCTCTGTTACTCTAGGGTCTTGAAAAGGGAATCCTAGCAAACCAGTGTGGATATTAGCTTGTTTTCCTGGATTATTACAAGTGAGATACAGAGGAACAGAGATGTTAATGGAGCAAGGGATTTTTTTTTTAGTGCACGAGCTCTGAAACTGTAACTCATGACGTATAATTTGATTCAATGCAGTTTTACGTTATCTGCTGCACATGTATTCACCATACATAAATATCTGACTGCAGTTACACCTAGTCATGCCATTGGAAATCAGAATCTTATCTCCTCCCTGAGTTTATAAAAGGAGCTGTTCAACCTCAAGATGTCAAATTAGCAAACAAATTGTTCATACGTGCTATTTTAGGCATGTGCTTTAACGCAGGCCCAGTCTTTTAAGCACACCTCAAGCTGAGCAGGTAAGGGAGTGCTTTGCTCAACCAGACCAGAGTGAGATTTCCAAACAGTCTTAGAAATCAAACAGCTGGATTTATTTTAGTATTCCCAAGGCTGTAATGTCTTTGTAAGGAGTCCAGGCTCTGATAAAGTGCTGGTTAATGAAGTCACTTGGAGGAGGATAATTCCAGTTCTGTGGCAGCTTCTGAGTTTTTCTGTTTGTTTTCATTCTTCCCATTCAACACAGTTGGACAATCCGGGGTATTTCCCCTTCTATTGGCATAGCTGCAGGTGAGTGATGCTGTACAGAAATTTGCCTGCTTTTCATGTACACCGAATAGGTGTGCTCACCCACTTTTTGACAGTCTTTGTTGCACACCAGGAGTTATCTATTCCATGACAGCACCCTGGTATTTTCTCTCTCATGAAACTTTTCTCATGAAAGGTAATTTGCCTGAAAACATCTTGCTTTCAGCAAAGCAGAGAAATCACCAGAGATGTCCCTTTGGCAATTTCTGCTCTTTGCATCCACACCCTTTCCTGGCAGTGTCAGTAAGGGCAGTGAGGCTCTGGGTACCACTTCTTCCTGTGGTGCACATGGCACAGAAAGCTCTCTGTGGTGAGGTCCCACTCCTGCACAGCCCCAAGTGTGCTGGGCTGAGCTGAGAGATGTGGTCTTTCTCTACATGAAGTCAGGACAGAAGAAGCAGGTCTCTGATGAACTGCATGTCAAAGGAGATCCACATTCTGCCAGTTGCGTGATTATGTGCTGGGACATGTTTTTTTAATGGAGACTGTAAACAGACATTTTGACAGGACCTAATTTTGCTCAGGGCCATCTATGTGCTGCTCCCACTGAAGCTTCTTGGCCAAATGCGCCCCTTGTTTGAGAAGACACAACTCCACTGAGGCGTGATGGAGCTGAGTTTGATACTGAGGTGCAGCTGAAGAAAAATAATCCATACTGTCTTCGGTCAGGGTAGTATGAAGAGCCCTGTGAGAACCTTGTTATGAAATTCTACTGCTGCCCTGTGCTTTTTTTTTTTTGCTGGCAAGTATGCAGATTTTAAGAATTATTTGATTCTCTAATGGCTCTTTAATTCCGGCTGTCTTCGTCTAAGATTGTCTTGTTGACTACACTCCCCATGCATATGCTGTTTTTGTTCTGTGCATAAGAAAATCTCAAATACTGGCTAACCTTCATGGACATAACATTTTATTGAAATAAAAATAAATAAATAGATGAACAGTAGTAGAATCACAGAATCACAGAATATCCCACGTTGGAAGAGACCCACAAGGATCATCGAATCCAATTCCCTGCTCCACAAAGGACCACCCAAAAATCAGACCATGTGTCTGAAAGTGTTGTCCAAACACCTCCTGAACTCTGGCAGGCTCGGTGCCATGACCACTTCCCTGGGGAGCACTGTCCCAGTGCCAGAGAAACATAGAAAGAGAGGAAAAAATACCAAAGTGAATAATCTGCAGCAGCGTTTCAGCCCCTGAAATACAAGAGGGGGAGAATTTTTACACAGGCCTGTATGTGGAGCTTGTTAGAAGTGGTCATGTCAGCACAAGCTGATGTTTTCTTCTCTTTGGTGACGGCACTCGCAGGGCTTAGGAAAGCACCAGTGCTCTAAGTACTGCAACATTATCTTTCTATGGGTTTGGGAGGAATTTCTTTCCTCTTTTATGAAGGTACTTTTGTTTGAAATGCCTACACTGGTGCTCAGTCATCTCTCTGGAAGACTTCAGGTCAAGGCTAAGATTGTGTTGAAAGATGCACCATAGATAGATGCAGTTGAGCCTGGCTGAACTGCAGTATCTTCGCTGCATTAGCCCTTGGCCGACATTATATGGAAGATCAAATTAGGGTATTCGAGAACCTATTTACATAAACAGCTACCGCCGCATTAATAGGAACTAGCAGGCTGGTAAGCTAATGCCAAATGTCAACAATGACATTGACCTCAGAATGCATCAAGAAATATTGGAAAGAGGTTTTAGTTCAACAGGCTAGACTTCATGTAGTCTACCCACACGAGGCAGTCCCACTGAAGTCTTAGGATTTATTCTTGTCTTTTGGCCCAGAAGTCCTTAGTTACTCTGCTGGACTATAAGCTTATCATTAACATTATCTCATATGAAACTCATATGAGCCCATATCAAGTCATTCGAGCTGTTCCCTTGAGAGGTTCAAAGGGCCACCATGAGTGGTGGTTGATGCTGCCAGCGGGGGTAGTTAGGGCTAGCTGAAGTCAGTCTGGCTCTTGCAACAAAACTGACTCCACCACCTAATCCCCTCCACCACTGAGTGGCCAACCCCTCGAAATGACTTGAAGCTTTGTCTGTCTCTGCAGGGCCCAAAGTGAAGGTGTAGGAGACAAACCTCTCATCCAACATTGCACACAGCAGCCTGCTTCCTGCTTGTTTGTGGAAAAGTGTTTTTTTATTTTTATTTTATTTTTTTAAGGAAAAGTCAAACATGACAACAGGGTGTGAAAAAATACAAAATCAAGCTATCTGCAATGAATGGGGTAATAATTCTGAGAAACACAGTGATTTAGGTATTTAAATCTTCTTTCTCCATAGGAGAAAAACCCATCTGTTAGAAGAGCCATAAAGCCCTTTAAATCAGGCTCAGGTACCTTTTCAGAAATTGATTGCCAGATCAGGATCTGCTCAATGTGAAGTACAAATGTACTGTTTTTAATCATGATAAATAACTTCTCTTTTATCAAATCTTCTCGGTTGGAAATAGTTCCACTCCATGCAGTAACAATAATTTGCGCACTTATCATTCAGTCCCTTCCCAAGACAAGCAGCCAGCCATGGGATGTAATTTAACAACTTATCAGCCACGGGTTCAGTCAGCCCTTTCCAGCCAAAAGGGCATTTCACATTATTTAAGAGACCTCACCATATATCGCCGTCAATTTAAGACTTCACCAGCCCCCCGTCATTAAAATGTTCCATTCAGCACTTTCCTGTATGGCCCGGGGACGTTACCAGGCCCAAAGGATTATCTACTCCACGCAGGTGATGGAATAATTACCAAAAGGACTCAGATCGCTAACTGCCTAACAAAGGGAGCAATCATGATTAACTGTCTGTCCGTACAGAGGTGGGAAAGGTATGGTGGAAAAACTGTGTATCTGTGGCATGCTTGCTCTCCTTGCATGTCTATAGCTGCAGGCGTCTTTGGGATTGTGTCTATTGAGTGCTTGGAGCAATGGGGTCTCCTTTAAATGGCAGCAGAGAGGCAGGGAAGGTCTGCAAGGTCCCACAGCAAACCTACATGTCAGGTCCAGGCCTAGGAAACTCCTAGAGTCAAGGTCAGTGTGTTTCTTCATGACCACACATGTTATGTTGTCACAGCTAGGCGGGTTGGAGTTGCATTCAGGAGGAGCAGGCCATATTTTCGTTCTTAGCAAATAAGACCATTGACTCACAGGCTGCCCCACATCTTACCCATCTCTCCAGATCCATACAAGGCCTCCACCAGAGTGAAGAAACAGGTAAGTGGCTTGTTTGATGCTCTCTCTGGTCGTTCCCTGCCACAGGCGCCTGGAGACCCGTTCTACTGCTTGGCAAGGAAAGGGGACAAGAGGGCATGGAAGGCTCTTCCTGGCCAAAGAGATCAGTTCTGCTGAGGAGCACAGGGATGGTGCTTGTGGAAAGGCAGGGGTGGCTGTGGGTGGTGGAAAGCAGCAGGTGAATGACAAAGGTGTCATCTGGTGGATCTGCTGCTGCGTGTGTAGCATGCTAGGATTTTAAGATCTGCTTGTGCTGTGTGAGAACTGCAGGTAAAGGCTGAAAGAGCCTGCAGGGGATTTACTGACATGGGGGAGAAAAATGGGAAGAGACAGGCGGCTGCTGTTGCAAGGGGATTTCTGGGCAGAGACAGTAGCTCTTACCTTCACCCCTCGGCTGAAGACGTGAAATGGGATGACTGCCGGAGACACAGCGGAGTCCTTTTAAAAAGAGAAGTTTTTAATAGTTTTTTTTCTTTTTCTTTTTGGTCTTTGAGGTATTCTTCATTATTTGCAGCCTCTGCAAATTAGGTCTCTGGGGGTGCGGTGCTACTGGCTAGATGGCTGCTGCGCCACCCGCATCGGCTGGCAGGAGGCTAATGTGCGCAGCAGAGGTTTGTAGCTGAGGACTGCCTTTGTAGAAAGCCCTGTTTGGTCCCGCCCTGGCGCTTATGAGAGCTGCCCACTCATGTGCTTGTTCTCATGCCTTCTCCCTGCCTGAAGGATGGGGAATTAACTGGTGTGGCAGAGAGGGTTTGCGAAGGGAGCACTGGGTACAGAGGAGCGCGGCTCTGGGTTGAGGGTGCAGTGCTTGGAGCTTCTTTGCTGTGCTGGTTGACCTGGGGTTTGGGATCCCCTCCTGCTGAAAATACCTGCTTGTGGGAGTGTAATTTCTCTTTTGGATGGTAGGGTCAAGCAAAAAGAGGTTAGAGAGAGTGCTGGATGGGACTTGTCCTCCTGAAGAAAGATTTCCCCATCCCTGTTTTCTGCAGCAGAGACCGTGCTTTTATTCATTTTATTTATTAATCGACATACACATAACTCACATAGTCCTGTGTCTTCCTTCCCCTTATTGTCCTAAACTAGGTCATGGAACCCTAAATCTGTGTTGTTCTTCCCCTTTTTCCATAAACAGAGACACGGCTGACCAGCTTAGTGGCAGACTTCCATGTTGCAATGTGAACTGTGAGATGAGTCCCACCCGCTCCCATTGGGTTAGGCTCAATGAGACTGGGAACCATCTCTGGCTTTTGCAGCAGCTCTCTTCTGACAGCCCTACCAGCTCCTACTGGCCTTTTTGTAGTAATCTTAAAAAAAAGAAAACTCACTAGTTCAGTGTCCTGGTGGACACAATCAGGCCCAGTACTCTCCAGCTGGCTACTGGAGCTGGACCTGGTTCCCCAAAAGCCTGCTGAAGCCTCACTGAAGGTTGCTTACGTTCCTAATTGTGCCTCCCAGCCCTTCAAGGAACAATGCTGCTCACAGCTGTGTTCTTCCTCTTCCTCCTCGCTCAGGTCCCTGCTTGGACTGGGGTGCTTGGGAAGTGGTGATGGCACCTGTAGCTACCAGCACAGTGGGTGACCTGCCTCCTGACTCCCCTGCTGTGGAAGCTGGCAGGTCATACGGCATTGTCTGCAGACCTTTGGTGTGTGGCAGTCCTTTTACTTTTCCTCCCCACCCCAAAAAAACCTTACTGTCTTCTGTAAACTGTCCTATAAAGAAGTCCTGTCTCCTCATCCCTCCTCTCCTTGATCCCCTTCCCTCCTGCCTTCCCATATCCCAGGGCTCTGTGCTGGGACTGCTGATCTGGATCCTGCCCCTGGCAAAGAGCAAGGACTTGTGCATTAGCAGCTGTCGATGCTGACATGAGGCTTTCCTTCTCTGCTGACTGCCTCGGTGCTTGCAGGAACCTGAGGCGTCTGCCCATTTGGCAAACCTGGCTGAGTCTGACCAGACAGCCCAAATGCTGTTTGGAAAATCACCCTGCAAGTCTCATTGCCTTGGGAAACCATAATTTATTTAAAGCTTTTCTTCATTTAAATAATTTAAATAGGTCTTTCCCTTCCTTTGGCTACTTCTTGCTTTTGAAACGTCCTATGGACTGGAAGAAAAAGTATATAATCCCTTCCATGAATTGTTCAATGTCCATTCTGAAACCCTAAAAAATGTGAAGAGGGTGACTTACTGCTACCACATGGTGATTTCAACATCTCACCTACAGCATAGGAAGCAGAAGTCAAAGACCTCACCAGCCTTTCCCAGGCTGCACTGAAATACAAGGAGAAAGGAGGGATAGGAAAAAGCAGGGGAAGTAGAATAGGAAGGATTGCACATTAAAATGAATTCTGGATGTATTTTTTCCAATCATTTTAATGTCGAGGTGACTTTTGAGCAGATCGTTGTGGATGGCATTTCAGCCAGACCCGTTAGAGCAAAAGCTCACAAGCTCACAGTGCAGTGCAATTTAATTAAAAAAAAAACTACAGAATTCACAAGTGCTCATTAAGCCTCTTAGCAGCACCACGGTGCCAGGAGGAGAGCAGAACTGGGGGCTGAGCTGTCATGCGCCACCTACATCCCTGGAGTCCCCACCACGTGTTTTAGTCATCCCATCAGTTTTTCTCCTCACCTCTCTTAAGCCCTTGCTGCCTCAAATGTAGGCAATGCCTGGTGCTGTCACGGTCCGGTGCTAGCTGTGGTGGTCGGAAGGGGTGTGAGTGAGAGGGCTGGCTGTGCTCCAGATGCTTCTCTTTGCCAGCCCCCTGCTGAAAATGAAGGCAAGCTTTTCCCCTCTGGTCTCTGCGCACCAGAACCGCACCGATATATGCGGTTATATGTCTGGGTGCAGTCTGACCATTCCCTGTCATCGTCCTCTGTGGTGACTTTTAGCAAGCTGGAGAAGTGCTGATGAAGCCCAGCCTCACATACTTCCACGACTGCTTTACTTTTTTGCTCACAGATAAAATGACCCTGACATAGATTTGGTGAAATGCCATTGTTCTGCCTGAGAAAGGAGGAAAATCCCCCCCACGTTTCTACCAATGGTAATGAACGTACTCCTGGCCTTACACCTGTGTAAACACGAGGAGAATGAGACCCGGCTTGGCACTGCGGGAAGGCTCGGGGCCAGGAGAAGAGTTATGGCTCAGGGGAGACGTGGAAAGGATGGTGCTGAGATCCGTGCTCTGCCTCTGCCTTAGCAGCCAGGATAATCATCTCTCGTTGTCATAACATTGGGGTGGGCTGTTTGCATCCCTGAAGCTGTTCATCTTCCAGATGGCTTGCAGGTGCTGCATGGAATCAGCATTAAGCTCTGCTTGCATAAGATATCAGGGAGGGAACGTTTACTTGAAAAAAAAATATCTCAAAATGCAGGAAGAATCCGGTGTGGCACGTTGTGAGGACACAGTGGTGGGTCAGTGGATTTCCTGAGTGAGAATCCAGATTTTCTAATGCTCTTTGTTTGTGAAGGGGCCGTGCTTTAGGGAGATGTCACTTCTCACCAGAGCACATAACCTCAGGGCAGGGTCTTCACCAGCGCCAGGCGCTTAGCATCACACCGAGAGCTGCTCACAGTGGGAGTTTCTGGTATAAAGAGCTGTGGGGTGTTTCTGAAATGTGATCTCAATTGTATCTCTTTTGAAAATTTGGCTGGGTTGTTCTTCAGCTGGGTACAGAGTCCCAGGGAAGCCTGCAGGTATGAAACATGGAGACCAGGGGAGAATTACTTCATGAATGGTGATGCTGAGAGGTGGGGAATGAAGCCAAGAAGCTCCTGCTGGTGTCTTTTCATTAACACATGGCTACATGGGATGCCAACAAAACCTCAGTTTGGCATCTCTGACGTAGCTGGAGAGCCTCACGTGTGGGCCTGCAGAAAGCACAGCCTCCCCTCTCTGGTGCTCAGCACTGGACACTCTCCCCATGCTTTTTCTCACCTTGAGAGAGTGAGGATTTGTCCCACTCATCCCCAGTTTGTGGTGGGGGTGTTCCAGGTGCCCTTCACCCAGCAGGTTCAGCCCAGCCCGCTACCAGCCCTGCTGTAAGCCCCTCTCTTATGCTCTTGGTGTCCACTAAACACCTTTGTACACTTGGTTGATGAGACAACCTTTTTTAACCATTTGTAATTTCAGTCTTTGCAACATCCTGCGGTGATGTTTGTGTCTTTGTTTTAAACCTGATGTCTGGATATGTCATTGGACGGCCGTTCCCCTTCCTCCCAAAGCCACTTGGCTTCACCCCGTTTCTTCAAAGAGGGCTCTGATGCGGCACCATAAATCATTACAGCCAGAAAACATCCTTTGAATCCCACAGTATCATTTCAAAGCTCCGGACTGTGTGTGGTCTTTTAAAGACATCATGTATGCCTGAAAAATGTAAGGGTGTTTTTTTCCCCCAAGTGGTCTGGAATGGAGCGGATTGTCCTTGGACCATTTGCAGAAGCTGGATTTCAGCAGCTGCCATTTGTTTGGCTTCTCCCCACCGCCAGGACTTATGATGTCCTGGAAGGCAGGGAGGGGGACACAGTTCAGAAAGTCTGGGGGAAGTAGAAAGAGGTTTTGAAACTGCTAGCGGCTGTGATTTCACATCTAAAAGATCTCTCTTCTCCCATCTCTTAAATTTATTGTACCCATTTGTTATTTCCTTTGACCAGAGGCCAACAAACAGCAAACAATGTATATATATTTTGCAGAGCAGAACTAAAGAGTGGCTTCCAGCACAGGGCAGCAGCAAAGTCTTAGAGCATTATTAAAGAATTTATATTCACCCTGCATGGTAGAGGGTAGGAATCAATGCTGTAATCAGCTATTTAGAAACAATCCATTACCAAAGCTAAAAAAAAAAAAAAAAAAGAGCAAACTTCTATCCTTTGAAATAGAAAATGAAAAGGAATCTAAGCAAGTATAGATTTGCTGACAATTTTGGAGACCTGAAATAAAAGCTCTGTCCAGGATGGAGCACACTGTGGTTCACTAGCTAGAGATTTTGGAGAGTGAAATTCATGGAACTCTGGGCTCCTGCACATGCTGCAAGATTAAGAGCCTGATCCTACTCTGCTTGGAGGCAGTGGGACTTTTGTCAGACAAGGGTCAAACCTAAATAGAGGGCTTATGTCTCCAACAAAGCAGGCATGCTGTTCTGTAGGGTATGGGCAAAACACCTCTGGTCTCATCCAGCAGATCCCATTGTCCTGGCAAGACGTGCAAGCTTGTTTCTGCAGGAAATCTCTCTTCCCTTGCTTTGGGAGAGCAGTTCCCAGAGCTGGCAGCTGTCTGGGAGCTGCAGCCACCCCAAATACTCATTTGCAGCAGGCATGCAAGCCATACAATCTTGCAGTGTGATGGAGGAGCTCTGTACCTGCTACAACCACCCCAGCAAGGACAATCCACATTTTATTTCTGCCTACCTTGTCTGCTGCGCAGCCTTTTAAACCATTGAAGAGTTACACAAAACTTGCCCCTGTATGAACAGAGTACACCATGGCAAAAGGCTCAGAGAATCTGGGCAGGAGGATGCTGTCGTTGTCTGCCTTTTTTTTTTTTTTTTTGGAAAAGGAGCAAATTCTTTTGCTCTGATCTGTCGTGCTGAATCCTGGCAGTAGTGGGCTATTAATAGCAGCCAGTTACTGCGTGAGGATGCATGAAGGAGGTGAAGTGTACGGCAGACGTTTTTGCACATTGAGGGATACAGCAGTTGGGCAGAGGCTAGCTTTGTCTGGGCATCTCTTCCTGAACTCACAAGCTTTGTCCTCTTCAGTAGGGGTGCTTGGAGCTGGCAGTGCCAGCCATTGCAGTCACTTTGGGACTTCAGCCTCAAATTGTGCGAGCATAAAGTGTGCAAAACTGCTTTTACTGATTTGTTAAAAGCGAGAAAAAAAGAAAGAAATGTTGCCATCCTGACATCTAGCCTGGTGCGTGAGATTGGCCTGATGACAGCCGTATGTACACTTGCCTCTAAATCATTGACGCTAAGTCAACTTAGTTGTCGAGCTGTTTTTTTTTGTTTGTTTTTTTTTTTTTTAATGCCAAGGGAAGAATTGGTAACACACCAAAGGGCTTCCCACCCAGCACCAGTTTTGTGAAATGGTGTCATGAATGTGGGCTGAGTTTACAGAGCCAGATCTTTATTGCATTTATCCCTTCTCTGATAATATCTAGATTAACATTTGAGGTGATGGGCCACGTAACTCATAAAAGGCAAATCATATAGCACCATGGTCTCACCAAAATGGGCCCTGCTGTTTAGTGGTAGAGTAGCTTGGAAGGACACTGAAAGTGAAGGTGGTAGTCAGAAGAAAAAACACCCCTTGTTTCACAGCAGTGGCTCTGAAAATGGTTTTAGTTTTACTCTGTCCTTAAGGCTACGGGGAGATGTACATGTGACTCTCTGTTCTTTCAGTTAACACAAACTTCATTGCAAAATATTTGTTCTTTTGTTGTCTTGCCAGCTGGGTGGCTTCAGGAGCTTGGATAATACATGTGCAGTGTTGTACAGTAATTATTCCCCATCCTCAAAAATTCACAGATTACGAATCCATAGATGGTTTGTGCAGCTGACAGTGACTTTGAGCATCTCCACTGTTAGAAAAGGACTGCACCCAGCACAGACTGCATGTATACAGCTTCAGCGGATCCAGACTTAATGTTTATCCTGAGCCAGATCTGGCAAAAGTCCATCAGCCCCAAGCCTCGTGCAAGAGTGCATCAGGCTGAAGAGTGTGAAGCCCGGGTTCATCCTGACTACACCTAGACGAGGGGATATGGATATGTGAGGTGCCTGATTCAAGAGCATCACCTGAGCGATAGCATCTCCAGCCAGCACAAGTCTGCAGAAGGCGATTAGTATGGGATGGATCACCCTGCATGACCTGTCTTGGGAGAAGAAAAATAGAGCTCTTAGTGTGACCAGCCAGTAATGCAAAGTACAGGTAGTGCTTTTAGTTCACATGCACTCAGGCCTGTGTGCCTGAAAGTGTTCAGGTTGTGCCAGAGAGGGTCCTAGAGCTTGTGAAATGTCGGAGTAGCTGCTGGGAGTGCTCAGACCCGGGAGGAAGAGTGGCCTTGCAGCCGGAGGTGAAAGAGAAAAAGCATCCAGAAAAAGGCAGAGGAGTAATTAGGAACAATGAAGGTGAGGAAAAGAATGAGAAAACACAAGGAACACTGGAACAAAGAATCCAAAAAGGGCGTGACGCTATGGTAAGAGCAGTTTGTGGTGGTGCACATACCTCCACATCTCCTCCGAGCAGTGTTTGTTCTTCTCTCAGGCAGAGTACGCTGGCGCTCCAGTCCCCCACTGCTGAGCAGCTCTAAGGAATGCTCGTCTGTATGTCTCCTAAACACCTCCTATGGCTTCTGCAAGGTACACTAACATATTTGTAAAGGTTTACTTAGCAATGAATAGATCTGCCTAACTTCAAAATACATCAGTGGCATGTAGCCTCAGGACCCCCTGTATCTTAAATGAATCCCTGGTGGCAAAACAGATTTGACTGTATACAAAAGCAATGTTGTTTTCTTTTTTAGGGCACATCTTTTCATTCAGCTACAGGAGCTGCAGCCATCTACAACACATTATCCTGATGTGAGCCAGAAAGGAACAAAGGAGTGCTCTTCACAGATGCATTTGTCCCTGTGTATCCTCGGTGTGCGCATCAACTTCGGGAATGAAAAGCATTTATATTTGATTACTCTTCTTTTAAAAGAATGTCACTCTCAGAGAGAATTTCAGTGCCTCGGGGCATGAGAAAAGGATTATTTTTTTTTGGTTGCTCTGAATCGAGCGTGGGCTCTGTGTGTGTCAGGGTTCTCTGCTTCGGTTTCCTGCTTGGGGGCTCTTTGCCCTCGTGCTGGTGTTCAGCAGATCTCACTGAGAGCAGTCTAAGAGTGGGGTGGATTAGTGCCATCTTCCAGAGAGAGAGAAACTTGGCACAGCATTTCTGTCCCTAAAATGATTAATTATTCCTGCAGTGAGGTCCTGAAGACCCAGTGTGAAAATTGGACACTGAAGCGTCGCTCCTAAATCTCTTTCTGGCCATATAAACACAAGTGCTCCACGGAGGATTCCTCTAGGACAGACATTGCAGCTGAGGGAGTAAATTTTGCCTGGAGAGACAAACCCCTGCTGCCTGGGCTCTGCGAGGCATGGGAGGGCCTGCAGCCCATCTGCTCTTGGCTGCTCGACAGCCCTCAAGGGTTACTGCATCTGGAGTGCGGTTTGGAGCAACCCCAGGTCACTTCTCCAGCGAGGGGCTACGGGAATCTCCTCTGCAGTTCCCTCACTCCTCTGGTGCTCAGATCTGAATCCCAGATGTTTGAGGCTTTGAAGAAACCACTGCCCATGTCCAGCCGCGGGGTTACCGACATGATGAAAGCTGCTGGCGAGTATCCGTAACGGGAGGTGGCTGCTTCAGAGAAAGGATTTGCTGAAGCAGAGTCACCGAGGAAAACGTAATGTGAGTTAACTAAACATGTGAACTGAGAGTGGATTAGCAACGCCACATAAGTGGATGGATCCCTTATATTAATTCCTTCAGAATTAAAACGGTCCTAATTTGTTTTAGCGTAATTATGAAAGAGGATGTTATACAGGCTTTAATGAGATCTAATGTGCTCACCGTAAAAGTTAGTCTGGGTTAAGTTTTTGTGTCTCTCAGCAGGGGCGGGATTGGAATATAGTGCTGATTTTTTTTGGTAGAAAACTTGTATTGTCTTTACTGCAGATTTTAATAACTGATTCTGATAACGTAGTAATCTGTTATTATTATTATTATTATACTATTTTTAATCACAGGATATAAAAGCTCTGAATAAGCAATTAATTAATCCTTACCATGTCCCTCTGAGGTTGGTAAAAGCTTTGTAACACTCATTTCATTCGTTACTGTACTATGTCTGCTTTTCATGTGGGATATTGCAATATAGCTACAGGATATGGGAGGGAAGATGAATATCAAATCTTATTGAATGTATGGGAAAAACTTAGTAAGAAAAAAATGTTATTGCCCAGTTTAGAATTTGTTCAAGCCACCATGATGCGCTCACAAGAAAATGTCAGGGGAGCTTTAGAGATCAGGGCATCTGCTTTATGTCTAACTCAATTCACAGTACATATAACAGTACCACACACAGTGCACCATGGTGGGGAGCAGCTTAATAGCAGGGTGTAAATATCCAGGATTAAAAACAATTTATCTGATTTCTCTTTATTTCAAAATAGGATTTATTTATTTAAATTACAGTTCAGAAGGAAAGAAAGTAGGAAAGAAAGAATGAAAGAAAGAAGGAAGGAAGGAAAGAAGGAAGGAAGGAAGGAGAGAAAAAGAAGAAAGAAAGAAAGAAAGAAAGAAAGGAAGAAAGAAAGAAAGAAAGAAAGAAAGAAAAAGAAAGAAAGAAAGAAAGAAAGAAAAAGAAGTGTGGTACTTGTCAGTCCCTTCTCCATCAGGGCAGCTTCTTTCTTTTCCTCAGTGGACAGTTTATTTTCTACTCAATGCCTCATCTCATGTTTGTCTGACTTCTTTAAATGAGAGCAAGCACTGTGCTTTTGTTCTGCTCCTCTTCCAGGGCCTTTTTGCTGATCTTCTCTGCATGTATCTGAAAGATCAGGAAAACAAATCAATACAGAAAAGGACCTCCTGCCCCTTTTAACCTAACGTGTGGGAGGGAGGGAAGGGAAATAGCCAATTACATGAAAGGGAATTTTAAATATGTTTGAAAACAACACAGTGGGAGTGAGGGTTTGGAAGGACAGGTGTCAACAAGACCAGCCTCTGCAGTCTATGGAGTGCCTTTATGAACTCGTGGTCTTCTCCACAGCAGCATATACTGGCCGAACCATACAGCTGAAAGGCATCCTGTGGAAGAGGCACTGTAGCAGGTCTGGGAGGGATCATTGACCATGAAGATCTCTGCAAGGGTGACCTTGGTGCACTGGGAGCTGGTCTGAGACTCACCGCATGGTCTGAGGGCTAGCAAATGCTGACCACTGTCTTGTACTGTCTGGGTTTGCCTCAGTACTTTCTGGTACCACTGTCCTATTTACTCTCCTCCAGGTGACCAGCTCCCATCTTCTGTGGATAGCCACCATGCCCATTGCAGAGCATCAGGGAGCAGGAGAGAGGCTCCACATCTGCACAGCAGCTGGACCCCTGCTGCACATTCACAGGAGCACTGAGGCCTCTGCATGAACTCAAGCCTTCTGTAGCCAAGTTTACTAATTATGGCCTCTGTTCCCAACATCCACCCTCAAGCATTCAGCTCAGAGACCCTACTAGAGAGCCCTCCCGGGAGCTTCGTCGGTGGTTGATGGCGAGGACATGACTCTCCCATTCCTTTCCGGTGATGAAGACTTCTAGATTGCTCATACAGGGTCTTTGTGCAAGTGTCTTACATTAGATGCTATAAATGCATCCCTCATCTCTTCAATTAATTTACTTTTTAAACGTATCTCATTGAATTTAGCTTTGATTGATTGATCTATTGGGTGCAAGACCAGTGAACACCCTGCTAATGTACCTTCCTTTCCCCCCAGCCCCACCGAGGTGCCTTTTCAAGAGCCACTTTTCACTTACTACTTATTTAGCAAATCCCACAGTGTGGAAAAGCGGTTAATTGCTCTGATCTCTTTCCAGCACCAAGATCAGCAGATAGAGAACACAACACAGCAGATAGAGAATGCAACACTTTAAAACCCAGAGTTTCAAACAGTGGCCGTCCATCCTAGGTAAATAGCAAAACTTTACACAACTATCAGCTGACAGCTTCCACACCGTCAGCTAGCCCTCTGCTAAATTTCTGTTCTATTCTCTATGTTACATTTTTTCTTACAAAATTGCAAAGCAAGAGAAGCAGCGAAACAATAAAGTAAATGTTTTCGCTTCCTTAGGTGGCCTGTTTGCTTCATTAAAAGCCTTTTAGGAATAGAGTTCATATGCTACTTGCATTAAGAGCCTTTTGCAAAAAGCAGCTGTTGAAAAACATTTTTTTCTTTTCAGGTGCTAAACACAGAAGCCCACTTTATGGATGTTCTTTGGTCTTTGCTTTTCTTTCTCCCTAGTGCCCTGCACCAAGCCAGTACAGTCTTGCACCTGTTGCTGTACTTTGCAGTGTTGTCAGAAAAGTGAGCCTAAGTTTGATATGCCCAGAAATTAAAACACAAATTAGTCTCTTAGACCAAGCAGAGAGTAATTTACCTGCAGCTTGCTTTACTTTGTCAAAGGACAGTAAAGCTGGCATTATTCTGAGTGTGATCACAGGTGCTTTGCTGTGGAGAAGCAATAGACTTTGAGACAAGAAGGTTTCCTGTGCTGCTCCAAGTAGCTCTGATCTTCCTTCATGTCTCTGCACGGTTTCAAAATGCTGCTAATGGGGAATTCTTAACATTAGGCCCCCTGTATTGCTGGATCATAGAGGTCTTAATGGGCCCCCCTTATGGGAGGGGTCGGATTCTGATTGCAGTGGTGTAAATCTAGAGTATCTTAGATGACTTTAATAGAGTTATTCCCAATAATAGAAGGAGATGAAGCATTTTAAAAGCAATATATTTTTATGCGGGTTAGCTGCCCCACTCCTTTACTCTGACCAATTGTTTAGGATTCTCGTGTTGGTTTGAAATGTTCGCTCACACACGGTCTCTAATCAATCCGTATACACACTGTGATGGAAATTTGCTTCTTGCTTGCCGTCCCATGTACCTCAGAAAATGACACCGAACAGCTCAGCATCTCCCTGAGGTGATGGCACGGCCATCCATCTGTAACTCACCCGGGAGCATTTTGCAGACCTTTTGAGGTTGAGTTGCTCAAAAACATCAGGCAGCAGTGTTTAGCGTGAACTTGTGCTCATCTTTATTTCTCCATGGAGACAGCAGCGCTGGAGCAGTAATCTCCCCTGAGACTCCTCGCCTAATGCGTGCTCTAAACGGCCAAGATGTGCTGCTCACATCCTCCACAACCACAAAAAGAGGAGTGAGTATCTAACTGAGGCTTGAGCAATGAAAATCAGAGCGATGGGCTGCAGTGGAGTAGGCTGATGATGGAAAAGATGAGTAACTAGCATGTACAAGTTAATTGTTGAAGGCATTATGTGTAAAATAGCTCATTTTACATGGAGACAACCCTGGATGTTTGTTGGGGTGGCAGAGCACTGTGGGTTTGCGCCACGTGCTTCACACCACTGCTACGCATTTATTCTGCTGATCAGATAACCTGTTATTCCTATTGCTCCAAGCTGCCAAACTTGCCCCACTTGCTGAATTCTTGCACTGTGACAGCAGCCCCACATGTACCACCACTAAGTCGCAACAGCAAGCATGGCGAAAAATCAACTCCATCTTCCCTCCCCTGCTATTTTGGTTCAGTCTCTGCTGAAAATTCGGCACCAGGTTCCAGAAGCTAACCAACCCTTTGTCTACTGTAGTTTACCCATAGATTCCCTTCAGAAAAATGCCATCATGATCAATCTGCAACACAAGGCGCTAAAAGATTATACTGGAGTTATGTATGAGAGGAGCCCGCATAATTGGTTTGATTCTGATACCGCTGCTGCTTTGATTTAAGGTTCTAGCTGCAGCCACCAAGAGTATGTGACTATTCAGTGTGTATGTGTGTGTGCATAACACAACTGTATTTTTACTGCCCACAAACTCACCTAATCAGGCTGAGCAAACTGTCACTGTCTGGAGGATTGGGCTCAGGAAACAGCTGTGTCCCTATCCAGCAATGTGTCCTCAGAATGCTAAAGGAGATGAACCACAAACATCCAGAAAATAAATTACTTAAAAAGTGACTCTTCAGTAGTCCCCTCAAAAGGCATGAACAAACGGTAGACATTTACTCGGAAATCCTTCTATGTAGTATTTTCTCATCTGCAATATAACACTTGCTCTTGCTCATATAACAACAGAGGATCCTAAAAGCTTCATGGGTGTCCAATGCACCTAATAAGTGAACCTCAGACCCATGCAGCACCCCAGTGCCTTTGGGTTAGATGGCTTCTTAATGAACAGAACTGACAAAGCTCTATGTAGCTTACTGGAGGTTATGGAAAAGGCCTTTCACAGATGACTGGTCTTTTAAATTCCTAAAAACACCAAAGGTTTCTGAAACACGCCTAGCCATCACCAAGACCAAGTTCCTACTTGGAACATCACCATCACCAAGTTCCTAATAACCATGTATTTGCTTAAATTCAGACCTTTTTTTGGAGCCCTTTTTCCCTGGTACACTATTGGTGTTCAGGACCTAGATTTGAGTCACCCATCATTTGGGGTTTGATTTTGCAGAATACAAATCCTCCCCATTGAAATTCTTAAAGAGCATCTTCCAATGTTACCTCAGGCTGGACTGAGGAGCTCAGACAGAGCAGCCAAGATGTGCAAAGGGGACCTGCACAACCATATAAGTAGTGCCGTGCCAGGTGATCAGGCACCTCAGTCCTGCATCAAGCAGTGCATGGGGTGCAGGCTGGAGCAATCATAGCTCCATCAGCTCCCCTGCTGAATTTTCACTTATGGCTAAGCTAGTGTCCTTGGGAAACACTAAAATCCCCAAAGGTGATGCAGGCCAGCACTTAGCTTCTCTAATAAATGAGCAATGCTGGGCTCCGTCTGCATTTTCAGTCTGTGTTATTATTATTACTACTATTATTATTATTATTGTTGTTGATGATGATGATGATTAATAACCATTTGGTGTCCTGCAGCATCCTGGGTTAGAGCTACAATAGTAAACTTCCAGTTTCCCAGTATGTTCTTCTTTTTCTGGGTTCCTTGTGACCGTTTTTAAGTCTTCCTGAAGCAGTAGCATAAATACCTGACAGCCTAGATTACCTTTCATTGTTCTGATTCAACCTCTCTGACTAAACCAAGAACTAACCTGAAATAGTCCTTGGGATATTTTCTGGATGGTGGAGCCTTGGTAAAGGCAGTGAGGAGGTCAGGAGACCCTGTAAAGGACAGGTACTTCTGTCCCAGAGCTGAGTTGCTGTGTGTAGGTGTTGGGGCCCACTCCCCTGGCATGGGTAGAGCCTTACTGCGGATAGGATGTGTCCCTGAACTGCACCATGGATGTCTCATTTCTCCCTAAACTGGTGTCACAGCATGGCCTTGCTGCTATTTTTTCCTCCTTATTTTATTGCATAGGCCCCTTTGTGTGCCTAGAAGAATGCAAGGCTGGAAGGTATCTTTGCAGGAGTGACGGCAGGAGATGAGGCCTACAGCAAGGAGCAGGGCTGCTAGCTCAGGAGCACATGGCAGGACAGCAGGGAAAAGGAGGCTCAGCTTCACCCAGGCCAGGCTGAACCTGCCAAAGTCTTAGAGGTCTGAGTGGGTCATGGGGACTGAAGAAAGCAGCTACGAAGAAAGCTGGGAGGTATTACAAGAATAAGTCACTCACCAGTGACCTATAATAGTCTCCCAGCAGTGCTAAGGACTGACTAATCCCAGAAGCCGAGGTCAAATCCATGGAAATGAATTGCTAGCATGATTAAATTTGGGCTTATGATGCCAGCCAACACCTCCAGGAGCAGCCATGGAAACAGCCAGCAGGTTCTCCTGCCTGCACCGGGAGGTGGTGACCCAGCACAGCCTGGTTCCTGGACACCAGTTGGCACCCATCAGCAGCCTGGCACTGCTAACGCACTGCCTGCACATCAGGAGCCGGGAAGGATCGGGAGCTGGATGGACACGGGGTGATACAAAGTCTCTGGAATGCTGTTCTGGGTTCCTGAGCAAGGGAAACATACCGCTGCTGCTGCTAAAGCCAGCGTCAGGTCCTTACATCACTTAGCAATGGAAGAACGCCCAGGAGTTTTGCTGGTCGAGGATTTCTTCACAGCTGGGAGAAAAGCTCGAGTTAGGCTCTGAGATTTTTGTTTTACTAACCATAACCTTGATTTGCTCTGACTTCACATTAATAGCAACATTTGTTCAATGTCACTCCTGAGAACCTGCTTTCTTGGGTAGAGAGAGCCCTACATGCCAGGAAACTGTGCCATATGACCATTAAGGGAACCCCCCCCAAAAAAAGTGATTTGTAAATTAAACTGCTTTGGAGGCCTGGTTATTAATCCCTTCACTTGATTTTGTTATCCCCTTCTTGAGACATAAAAACAGGTTTTAGACTTATGATGGTGATTCTGACTTCTAAAATACCCATTATCAACTTTATTCAAGCAAGGAAAAGTCCCTGATCTCAGTCAAGTTCTGGCTTTGGCTATTGCTATCGCTTTTCATTCATGCTAGCAAATATAGAAGCAGAATAGGGTCCTGACAATTAAAACCCCTGCAACATGTTTTTTTTTTTGCCCATCCATGACTTCTGGAAAGGCTACAAACACCATATCCAGTATTCATTAATATGCTGGCTCAGAAACAAAGTTGATGGTGTGGAGTGTGAAACCATTCATTTCCAGCTGAGGCACTGAGCACTAAATTTAACTCTGACACTGGAAAAATGACGCAGCGCTGGAGTCACATTGGTGATGCTATCTCCTGCCTGACACCTTTGTAGCTCAGTAAATTAGAGAAGATATTGGAAGAAATTTCAGGGGGAATGAGATTGCCTCATGATAATCCTGAAACCTGGGCTGAGCTGAAAAAAGTGCAGCAACCCACTCCTAGTACTGCAGAGTTGACTAAGCTGCTGGGACATCCTCCTCATGTCTGTGCTACGTGGAAGAGAAACAAATAAAAGCTGCTCCCAAGAGTGCCATTTTTGCCTATGCTGTACCAATCTCTTGAAGAAGAGGTATAACAAATTAATAAATGCAAAGCATAATTATTTTGGGAAAAGGAAAGAGCTGGAGTCAATCACACCACTTTTCAGCCCCTTGATGTCCTCAGGCTGGTGTTCCTGGAGCATTTGGTTTATGGCATTTCAGCTCTCGAGTCATGTCATTGCACGGACGTGGAATGACAGGCCCCTTATTGCACACAAGCTGTGTATGTTGTCTGCATAAACGCACTTACCACCATGTGGCTTACCTCAGGTGCTGGCTCAGGGGGTGCTCATTTTTCTCTCCTTAACAGTCCCACCAAAGACCTTGCATGAACTTTACGAGTCAGTCAAAACCGGTTTTGCGTGGAGTAGCTACTACTTATTTTGTTTGACTTGTTTAGGTTTTGGTTTTGATTTTAATTCATATTCCTCTTTCAACGTGGCTTGCAGAAGTTACCTAGAAACCATCTCGCGTCAGCTCACTCATCCAGGACACACAGCTCCCCATATGCAGGCAGAGAGATAAGCTTAACTTCCTATTTTTTTTATTTTTATTTTTTAAGAAATGCAATTAACCCCCCTTCCCCCTCCCATCGTTGTGATATCTGAGGACTAAGAGTCAAAAAAAAAATTGCTAAGAGAAGTCTAGCATGCATATTGTGTGGGGGTGTGTGGGTGGAGAAGGAAGAGGAGGAGGCTTTCTCAAGGCAGTGGCAGAGTCAGAGCTGAATTTACCCCCTCTCAAAAGTCCAGCAGGCTTAACCCAGCCTTCCACTGCTTCTGGTGATGCAAAGCAGCCACAGACATAGTTTGGCTGGGCATTATGCTTTCACCTCCCTGCTTGTGAAAATATTGGTCACATCCTTCACCGTGTATCCCATCCAAAGTCTTCTCTCAGCTCTTCCTGTCTTTCATAATAGTTGTAACTGGCTGCTGGGTATGAGGGGTACACGTTGGGCAATCAGAAAGCTGATGTTTTTTCTGGTGTTCTTCCAGGGTAAAATCACCTCACTCATGAAAGATTCAGAGAAGCTGGGAGCACTAAACAGAGAGCTGATGGTGGAAACAGACCCGTGCAAATGGAGATCAGAAAATAAAGGTGTCTTCTGGGTTGAACTAGAAGAAGTTGGGTTTTGGACAAAAACCCAAAGGTTTTATTAGGCTCTCTGGGAAAATTCAAAGCCAGAAAAATAATTTTGGGTTGAAATGTAGCTCTTCATTTGGAAAACATTTATTTTGGGGTGACTAGCCTTTTTGCTTGCAACTTGGGATGCTTGTAAAATGGAAAATACCATCTCAGAAAGAAGTGTTGAAAGGAGTTAAATTATTCTAAGCTGTAAATGAATGTTTCAACACTGAAAAAGAAATGCTGCCTTTGTGGGACTTGAACCAACTAAATTTGGATTGAATTTCCCAATGTTTCTGCTCTTCCCCAAGTTCCACTTTCTGGCAAGATTTGCTATGCCTTGATCGTTTTTGCATGTATGCAGACAATAGGCAAAGGGTTTAAGGACTAATGTGAACACCTGCGCAATAGGAGGATCTGAACTGCCATTTTTAAGTGTAATTCCCTAGAATTGACCAAAATAATTGTAACTTGTCCCTCCTCTGATTCTTGATGCCTCTCTCTTGCTGCTGTTGCCATTTTTGCCGGGGTGCTTGAGTCTGCTCCCTGTGCTGTGCATTGGGCTGACATAGAAAGCCTTAATCAAGATCACTAACATGACACTTTCTGCCCAGCATCCTTTTAATACTCCAAGCTGGTGTCTTCTGTGACTGGAGCCTCCACTCATCTTTTACTGATGGACACCAAATATTTCATACTGCGATCCCTATTACAGAGACCGGTGTGTGAATTCACTACTAAAGGTGACATGTAGGGATGCTTGGGAATGTTTTGCGTCTCTTTTCTGCTAAACACTCACAGTCTCTCCTTGGGTTGTTCTTGAAGCAACCTGTTGCTCAAGAGTCAGAGGTTAAAACCTTTTAATGCCATACGATACACAGTCAGATGGCTCAACATCAGTAGTGCTCTGAGGCACGCTCTGGCTGCCTTCTAGTTTTGGGATGAATTACAGGAGTTTATTTTGAGAAGCTTCATGTGACCTGAGCCTTAGAGGATTGCTCCTTCACTATAGCATGGTCCATCACTGTTCAAAGTAGCAAACTTCTGGTGTAAATGGCTGACTCAACTTCACATTGTAAACCAGCTTCTCTGCTTGCTGAATAAGAGTTTGAATCTGTCACCATGGGGATAGTAAATCTTGGTCAATTGCAAGTAATGATGTCCACTCGGTTCTCCAGAGGTAGCCATGCTCTCCCAAAATACACCAATTCCAGAGTTCATGGGCAGCCCCTCATAAGGAGGGCAGAGAAAGGGAACATGCTGTATCGGAGTCTTTGGGTAAGGGTGAAGAAATGTAAGGGATCCTTTGTTTATACCTTCCTCTTTCTGGAGAGTGAAAAGAGATATATGAGAACATGGCCGAGGTCTCTCAGTGTGTATTTGCAGCTACTGATTGTTCTCACCTTTCACAGGGTGAAGTGTGAGCTCCAAGAGATGTAAACAATTTACCAGTATGCTAGGGGTCAGGCAGCAAGACACTGTGGTGCAGAAGAGGGATGCTAAATCTGCTTACAGATTTAAATGCACACATTGCTCTTGGCAACGTAAGCCATCCTGTAAGTCTTGAATGCTGACCTAAGGAGATGTTTCCAATAAAGATAACTTATTTCTCGGAAATTAGAGCACATCAGAGGCTTTTATCTGAAATCATGCAGAGTTATCGCTGTCCTGATGATCTAACAGATAGACTGAAGAAGACCTCACATTGCAGGGAAATGGTGCCATTAGCACCGCACAAATGTCCACTTCCTCTGGTCCCAAGGAATTCAGAGACAAAGGTCTTTAAGATGGAGTGCTTATTTTCAATTTCAAAAAGTTCAATGATTAAAAAGCATAGGGGGGCATTTGAAAGAAATCTTTATATGTTACTCCAAGAAAGATACAGTTTAAATCTGCCAAACAATCCTAATTTGCCCTGCAGAGGAAACTGAAATCTGTAAGCAGAGAAATCAAACTTAAAAGCTCAAGTGCCTTCTTGCTTAGTGGTGAGGCTCTAGCCGAAGGGTATGGTAGCCCCTCTGCAAGTCACAACCAGAGAATGGGGGCTCACTGGTCTGGGGGCTAAGCAACATTTGAAATAAATGCAATATGTTTTGAACACAAACAGAGCAACTCTTTAGGGATATTTTAAGTTAATTCAAGGATCTCAAGTTAATTCAATTAGTTGCAAGCCTTTGCTATTTTTTTTTAAATTTATTTCACTTGCATAAGCAGTTATTTCAGATGGTCTGGAGTGCTTGCTTTAGACAGTAAATTCAGCAGCAGAGCAGGGCAATGCAAAGCAGAGGAACATGCCCAGCTTAAAACTTCTTTGAGTTACCTGGCTGCAAGATGGCTGAGGCCTGTAGCAATACAGGACTCTAGTTTTCGGTTGATTGCTTGGGATGTCTGCAGCTGCTGGCACCCTGAAAGTTCCTGTTGTACTGGTGGCAAACCCAAGCACACCTTGTCTAACTGGAGCTGGATAAAAGCAAGGCATGAAGTTGTTATCATAAGGCAGCTGGAGACACCTGCTCTAAGATAAGTCAGAAGGGATGAATTGCCTCTTGCAAGTGTCATGTTCTCCCTCCACTGCTCCTAGGGAAAACCTATGCAGACGAATTAGGCTAGGTGCAGGTGGAGCTGACACGCCACATGGGACTGACTTACTCTTTGGTTCCCACCAGTGCTCATCCCTTTGACCATTGGCCATGGCATGTTACTAACTAGCGCTGCTGAGGCAGCATTGCCACCGGTAGTTTTTCAAATATTGGTGCACAAACAATCAGGCAGCTGTGGAAATGACTGATCTGTTGAGCTGACCCTGCAAGCAGTCTATATAATCATCACATGTCCATCATTACGAGCTTGGCTTAGTTACAAGCTAATGTCTTCAAATACAGTCTGGGCACTCAAGACTTTCATTCTGAAGTGTACAGGAAAGTTGCACAGAGGACTGGCAGAAGTGCTAAGTAGCGTAAAGGCTACTTTTTTGTTTTGTTTTGTTTTGTTTTTTAAACAAAAGCACTTAATGGATATTGTGGTAATTCTCCTGAAAACTCACCTCACAAAGCGCTGTAAGTTTTTAAAGGCATGAATGCATTAATCATAGGTAACAAGGTTGAGTTTCTGTTTGCAGCTGAAGGAGCAGGCCTGACATCTGAACACCACGGTGTAGTTGGTACCTCCCTAACACAAATAGCTGTGCCTTGTGGCTGTTTTCTCTGCATTCTTTGGTTTCCTTCCAGTTATGCCCTATCTGTCCTTGGTTATCCAGGCTATATTAGCGTCTCCCGTAGAAGTTAAGTGTTCAAGGCAGAGTTGAGCTCTCGTTGAACAAGTTTTCCTTAAGAAGCATTAAGCAGAAGAGCCATAAAACTAAGACGGGAGGCTAATAGCATTTGTTGAAATTTGGCACTCTGTTTTTTAAGAATGGGAAGAAAAGGCATTATATTCCAGAAATGTGGTAAAACAAGTGCCATTTTGTTTTTGCAGTGCTGTAGTTGTATAACAAAACAAAGTCTCTGCTGTTGAATCATCAGATGACAGGGCTGTTACATTGTGCTGCTGTAGTTCCTGAATAAGCAGTCCAGTAGTCATGTTCTTTGCTATAAATTCACGTGTGCCTATTGCTGTGTCTTGCAGCTTCCCCTATAGAAGCAGTTAAAAGTTGTAGTCACATTATTCTCTTGCTTTGTTCACACAGAGCAATCTGGTTGCTATCAAAATAATAAAGTACAGGGAGACCACAGTGCAATATTCAAGTTAAAAATAAATAATTGGGCCAAATGCTCAAAACATTGGGCCAAATTTCCACTGAAGTCAGCTGCAGCTCAGCCTCAGTTCTTGTGTCTGTCTGTCTGTAGGAGCATCGTATCCTGCTCAGCAGTCATAAATTGTGCAGTTGAATTTGAATTTAATAAACATTCAGGAATGTGCCTCACAAAGCCCTGACTAAACACATCCTCCCACACTGTGCTGTTTTGGCATCTGTCTCTGATGTCTCCCAAGCCCACAAAAGCACCTGAGTGAGGTATCTGTCTGCTTGGACTTGGCAACCCATCCATAAATCCCTAGCTGTCATTCCTGTGCTGAAAACTGTCGAGGGGCTGCTGGAGGAAAAATTACCCTGAGCTCCAGCCCTGCCTTCTGTCTAGACATATTCTCCTTACCTGGCACGTCACGAAAGTGAGGAGGTGTGCCGGGATGCTCACCGGTACTGCATCTGGGAATTGTGATAAATAGAAAATGTCTGAAAGCTGAAATTCAGCTTTTAGCCCTGAAGTGCACAGGAGCCACACGGCACCTGCAGCCTTGGAAGCTGGGCTGGAAGATAAGTGAATTTTTACATATGCTGTTTAAGGTTGTTACCAGCCTCCTCGTTACTGGAAGATGGTTTAGGCAGGGAAATAAAATGCCGGCAGCCAGGGTCTAACAAAGTTTGGGTAAGATGGTTCGCTGGGGTGAACTGGGGTGGACGGATTGTAACTGCAGCATCTGGGAGCAGGGAAGGAGCCAGCAAATGCACGGCTGCAGACTGAGGCTGTACTGAGCGATGTGTGCGTGTACATGAAACGTGTGCCTTAGTGATAGCAGGGCTGCTGCTGTGGGCTGTAAATGGGATTCTGCGACAAGCCCGATCTTTGATGGCACTGGATTAACATCACTGCTCATTCCAGCTTATTGTGTGTCCGTCAGTACCTGCCACGTCTTGCTACAGAATTTGGTATCAAACAGGCAGGTTCTGCTTCATTCAGGGTCTGACTGAAAGTCTGCCAAAATCCACTGAAAAACTGTCCTCCACCAGCAATGACATGATGCAGAAGCTGGCCCATGGCAAACAGGACCAGGATCTGCTTCATGAAAGCACTACAGGCACCGACTCCTCCTCCTCTTGGGTGAAAGACAGAGCAGTGTTGTGTTTGTGTTTTCAAGATTAAGTAACTCAAATCATAAATGTCAATAAAATTATGAAGTACATTGAAAGCTTCCAAGTTACTTAAAATTAAATAACAGCCCTGTAACGCAGCCAAGGCAAGTATTGCTCAGATCCATCCAACCCTTGCAGGAGGCAAAGGAGGCTTTCAATTTCTTTGTTCAATCACTTCATTAAATTCCAATTTCTCTTAAAAGCTTGGCAGTCCTTATCCTATCCCACTTACTTCCGATACAAGTCCCCTTGTTCTGCTCTCAGCTTTCTCATTCTTTCTATGCTTACACACCTTCCCATACTCCAGAGCCTCACTGACCCTCAAGGCAGTGCCCCTTGTAAGGACAAGCTATGCTTTTTTTTTCCCCTTTTTTTCCTAGAAATGTGTAATCCTTGCATTAAAATGGGATATGTCTGTGTACAAGCAGGAGAAATGCTGCTCTGGTGTTCTGTGGGATTTGGGAAAGAAAGTGCGCTGCGTGCTACCAGCCAGCAGTGCCTCTGGGGAAAAGTGTCTTGTCCAGCCCTGGTCCTCAGGAAATATGGAAATAACCTGAAGTGAGCAGTAGGACAGTCGTGTTGGTAGAGGGACATAGAAGAGGTAAAACTCCTGACCTCAGGATCATCATTACTGTACAAGAGAAGCATGACTCAGTGGAGAAATAGCTCAAAAATTCCTGGCACTGTTAACTGGTGTAAGTCCCTGCCACCCTGATCAGGCACCTGCAGCGTGTATTTAGGCTGTGAAAAACACCATGACAATGATCCCTGGGCCCTACAACTCCAGGATGGAGACCTAGACCATGGCACTGTAACTTTTTTTTTTTTTTTTTTTTTTTCCCTCTACTCTTTCCTCTGAGGACAAGCATGATGTTAGCATATTCTGTGGTAAAGGGGAAATACATCTGACAGGCTGCAGCTCAACCTGAGAATGTACTACTTCTAGCCAAGGGATTTGTTAGCTTTCCTTCCCCTTTTCTCATAGGTACTCAGGGAAAGGCAACAGCAGAAGATGCTGTTGGACAGAGCCGCAAAAATTAACCATAGGTCCTGAAGGATGCGATTTTTCTCTTTCTAAAGAAGTTCTGGTGATGGCTGAGGTTGCCTTATGTTTGACTTGTGTTTGTAACAGCCTGTACTGGCAGTAGGCTTTACAGCCTCTTATGTGTTCTCATTTCTGCTGGCCATCCCACCAGCTCATGAATGCAGTGCCTGGACTTATTTTCTTTTATAATCTCTTCCTAGGCTCTTGCTGAGATTTCCTGTCTTGGGGGATCTTGCTTAGGCTGGATGGATTACTCAAATGTTCTTGGTCCAGCTCCAATTCCGGCTTAATTTATCTCTGGCTGTTATGGTTTCTGACTGGAAAAGCTACCCTATAGATTAACGAATTCTTACTGAATGAGGTGCAGGAGCTGACGTGCAGCAAATGAGTCGAGATCCCCATGTGCAAGACTCTACTATCAATACCTTGCAGGAGGAGCTTGCTAAAGTGCTCTTGCAACTTTAGTAGTAAGTCCTTCTAGGAAAGAAGAGGGTGGTTTTGCCCATTCCCTGCAGCAGGCAAGAGGCTGAAAGCTGCACAGGTCTGCCCATGGGCTTCCACACCACCATACCCAAATGGGAGACAGGGTCAGTGTCATGCCTGGCCTTAGACAACTTTAGTGAAGTAAAATCAGATCTGGAGAGAGGAAGCTTTCAAATTCTCATTGTAACATGAGCGAAAACCTCAAGTCTGCAGTATGGGGGAGGTTTCTGGACTGGTGCTGGGTACATAGCTCCTTTGCTGTGCCAGTCCTTGTCCTCATTAGCTCACCTCTGGGTGCTATTGCTGTGCAAAGATCCACAGGATGGGCATGCAGCAGTAGGCATTGGAGGATACAGGCAGCTCCCCTATAGAAATCACAATACAAATTGTTGGTTTTACAATGCTCTTCATTAAGTTGAGACATTCCTAACGCCTTGAGGCAGCAGTTTCGCAATGGCCAGTGAACTCAGGTACCTTGCAAAGGCTGGACGTGAGGCTGACTTGGCAAACTGCTCCCGGGACTGGTGCCTGAGGCATAGGTTTTGTCCAGTTCATGTCTTGATGTGGCACCTGGGTTTCAGTAGTACAGGGTGAGTTGCAGATCCCTCAGAATTGGTCTGTGTGAGTCCCAGATGTCTTTCACAAACTAACGCTTTATGACTTCAACACACGTTGAGATTAACTCAAGGTTTCTGCCAAACCTTTCACCTTGCCTTGGTGACCTCACACCTGTGCTAAACATTTTTAAAGTTTTGCCAGTGCCAGACAGAAGTTAAATATGACATCAAGGACTGAACATGCTCTTGATACTCTGGAAAATTGACTCCACCATGCCAGAGGAGAACATGTGTTGTTGGCTTATAATGTGTGGCCCACAACATACATTTCACTAGCCTCAAATCTGCCCAGCAGGGGCCAATACTAACCTACCCAGGTCACTGCAGTGTTTCTGAGAGGTGATGCTTTAGTTCTCTTAGCACGTATAGAAAAAGACCTTGTGATTCCCCTGCAGAGAGATTGTGTATGATCTATACTAACTGCTGAAAAAACAGGTCCCAGGACTGTTCCAACTGGCTGATCGAGTGACATGAAAGTGTTGTCATTTACATGCTCCATGGAGCTTCAGGATGCAAGGAAGATGGATGGTTATTCTTTCTGTGCCCACTTAAATAACACATTTGATCCTGTCACCTGCCCTGTGTCAACTGCCTTCTTTAGAAGTCAGTATTAATGATGCAGATCAAATCTAGATGCTGCCACTTATCCCACTTGCTTCAATAGACTGTTAAAAAAAAAAAAGTGTGTGTGAGAGACCTTAAAAAGTGGAGGCAATATTACTTCTGTAAAACTGTTAAGAGGGGTTTTTGAGGACTAACCCAAGTGCATCATTTGAAGAATGTACTAGCAAATGCTACTTGATCACAGGGCCATCTGTATCCTTGGTAAGAGACACTGGAAACAGATCTGTGATCAGCTTATCTCCCTCAGACATTGGCATCGCCTGTTCTCACAGCAATCTGGCCTTGCTTCACAGTCTTTAATGACCCTTAAAAGAAACAGCACTGTATAGGTTGACTGTATAGGTTGACTATACAGCATAGCCTGCCTATGGAGTGGGTGTATCTTTGGCTGATAGTGTTCACGGCCCATTGCCACCTTCCCCCTCTTCTTCCCACATTTTAGCCCCGTGTCATTACAACCCAAATGAATAGTCCCTTCACCAGAGTTTCTCAGCTGGAACCAAAGCAGGGATTTGAACAAAGCTGTCCAACTCCTCAGGCATGTGGGCTGCCCATTACGCCTGTCTAGCCAGGTACCAAATGTCTGCCAAAGATCTGCCTAGGGCCGTGTTCTGCTTCCAGCAGTGGCCAGATGTTGGTGTCTGGGGAAGACACTAAACAGGAAAAATGTGCATTTCCTGAATGCGCTCCCAGCTTTCAGCTATCCTCAAAGATTTCCTGAATCGAATGCTGCTTCTATGCATTAGCAACACCCTGTGTATTTCTCTTCCATGAATTTGCCTGCTCTCCCTTTGAATCCCTGTTCCAGCTGTTGACTTCGATGACCTCTTCCAGCTGTTGGTCCCTCCAGCCTGTCCTCAGCTGGTTGTCGTAACTTTCTTGCCATCATTTCCTACCACTGCTTCATGCCATCTGCATTACTTTGTTGATTGTGCAATGATGTAAGAGGTTCAGAATTTAAAAAAATATATATATTTTCAACAGTAGTATGTCCTTAGATTTATTATTGTTGTTGTTGTTATTATTATTATTTAACTGGAGAGTTTAAGATTTGAGTTGGAAAGCAATCTACTGAACTGCTTAAACTGGGTAAAAGCATGAATGTGATAATTACCGTTGGTGTGGGGAAAGGCTGGGACAGTGAAGAGTGCTGGGGAGTGGTGACCTCTTCACCTCAATCAGCAGCAACTGGAACAATTTGCCCTCAGTCTGCCTGTGTCTGGCTTGCTAAATGTTCAAACACTCCACACAGAGTGGAGCTGCCTGAATTTGGCCACCCTGGAAGTGTTTTTTTTTTTTTTTTTTTTTTTTTTTTTTCTCTCCAGCAAATAAATGATTCACCAGCCAAGAATAACACAGGCACCTATCACAACAACTCCAGTTGCTCCTGTGTAGAGCAGACCCTTTAGCTGGCAGTCTGTAAGTGGAGGAGGTGCTGGGTATATACGTTTGTCCATTTGTGCTTCCCACCAGAGCTCTGCAGGGAGCATCGCCGATCGAGACAGGGCTGCCTGCTTCTGCCTAACCTGGGGCATCTGCCTGACCTGGGGCTCCATGCAGGAGCCTGGGGTCCACCACCCTGTTGCAGGGCTAAGGAGAGCAAATGGACACAGCTTGCAAGCCATTGGGAGGCTGAAATTTGCCTGGAGCACTTGCCAAATGGGTATGAATACAGAAGAGGGTTGTTTAAAAAGAACTTCGCTTGCAAACAAATCATGGACCAAAATCTCTGAAATTATTTGTGACAAATAATTTGGTCAGTTCTATGTGTCGCTGTCTGATACTTGCACAGACGGGAGTTGCTCAGCTCCAGAGCAAACAGAGCAGCCCAGCATGCTCTTTGGTTAGCAGGCTGGAAGGACACAGTTTCTGTGAGCATTTGCTCTGACTTAAAAATATGCTTGCTTTATCTGTGTTCACACCTCTTCTGCGTTCATGAGCTGTGAACATTCAAACAGGTGAGATTTACTCCTCCAAATACCAACCGAAAGCAAAATTAAACCTCATTATTTGCAAGTGGAATAATACGTTTTAATGTGGGATCTTGTTTTCGGAAAGCCTTGTCAGGTCTCTGGAACAAAGGCTACAAAGTGAGCCAGACATGGGTGTGCCAGTCTTCTGTAAATAAAAACATGCATGTGCATAAGTACGTCTCAGGAGTGCTCAGACAGAATTAACTGCAAGATCCATATCTAGCCAAAAAATCTGCTAAGCATCCTACTTTTATTTATTTATTTTTTAAAGTTGCAGTGCCTCAGGTAAAGGTCTGTGTGGCCCAGAGAGGAAAAGCTGAAAATGGTCTGTACAAAACCTGTGGAGTCACGGCTGCCCTCTCTGCTGTCCCTGGGTAGTGAAAGCCACCAAGGGCCTTTGCAAATCCACCCCCTGATTATAAGATTTGTGCTTATCCAGGCAGGAAACTAACACTGCCATGGGACCTGCGTGGTCCATTGCTACAAGAAAGGACATTTGCAACAGATTGTTGGCAGCCTTTTGCTGAAAGCAGGAAAAATTACCACAGATCTGCAACTTCAAAAAAAACTGGGGTGTTGCAAGGCACCGGAGGCTGATCTATGCCTTGTGTCTTGACAGGTAACATGTTTCTGGGCAGTGCCAGCTTTTCTTTTAGCATGAGGAGAAAGGAAAGCAGGCTTCATTGCCTGCTAAGTTGGTGCATTAATGCAGAGAACGTGCTGGGGAGTCAGGACAGAGGGTAGCTGGCCCAAATCCCTCATTTGAAAAGGCAGGCACTGGGCTAAGGAGGGAGCTCTAGGGGTCTCTGGCCTGAGATGACAGAAATAAGGGGTGTGGATGGGCTTTCCATGTGCTGCTACTTTCTTCTGTCCCTTGTAACCATACTACCTTTTCTCAGGGCTTCCAGAAACCACACCAGAAGAAAACGACTGCGACAGGAACCTCAGCACCTGGCCCTGTGATTCAGCTGATGGGCGTAGCGCTGCGTTGTGTGGGAGATGTGCTGCCCCTCTGCTAGCAAGGAGCTTGCTTCTCAGCTCCTCATGATGCTGGTGGTGGCTGAAAAGTCTTCCTTGCGCATGTCTGTGTGTGCCTGTGTGTCACCATACTGAAATGTGCAAGTTGTAAAGGAAGGCTCCTGAAGTTATGAAGCCTGTCGGACCAATGTTAGGGACTGCGAAAAGTGACTGCATCTTTGTTCTGCTCCTCTTTGCCTCTGTCTTGTGCTTAAAATCGGGCAAGGGTCTGGTGGAGAAGCGCAGCACTCCATTGCACATGTGTATGTGGAAGACGGGGTGTTCTGGGAAAGCTGGCATTTCTCAAGTCCCAAGTGCTTGGCTTCATATCCCTCTTGGCCTTCCTGCAGGGGAAGTTTTCTGCATGTGATTTCCTAAAGGCAAGCACAGCCCTCAAGCCAGGCCTGAGAACGGTTGCTGTGACAAAGCCCTAGTTCTTCTGCTTCTTTGCTTTTCTTTTGTTTTCCTTCCCACTGCTTTACTCTTCCCGTGGTCCATGGCATCCCCAGTGCAATGGTGGCACTGGTTTGCAAGCAGTGTCTGGCCCCAGCACCTTGGACCGAGCAGTGCTTTGCTGTGTGATGTTGTGGCTCAGTGCTAAAAGGTTTCTGAGACGTCCTGGGGTGGAGGTGAAGAGTACAGGGTGAGGGAATGAGGGGGAGTGAAATGGCAATTCATTGTTAATGCTTTATCTACCTTAAAAAACTGGGAGAGCAATTCACAAGGCTAGGAAGAGGCGTGGCTTTCACCCAAGGGTTCTACCTGCTGCATTTGAGATCTGCAAACAGTAGCCATCTCAAAGCCTCCCTACAAACCTGCACAAATTGTTTATAATGCAAAATGTTAGGTATCCTAAATACAGTAGAAAGGGCCTGAGTGATCATGCCTCATGCTGCTTCTTATGCTTATTTCTTAACCAATGTTTATGTGCTCCAAGCAGAAGTGGTCTCCTCCGCCTGCTTCACCTGACAGTTATGAGTTTGATTTATCAGATTCTGGGGATCCCACTTGCCTTACACACTGTAAAAAACGTCTAATTTTGTGGTCCTGATGAAATGTGCTTTCTATTTCATGTTCCCTGGTGAGATAAGACGGCTATCGGGGCAGGAAGCCTTCTTGGAAGTCACCGTGGGCTTGGCATCGCCGCGCATTGAGGTAGCCATGGAAACCTGCTCTCAAAGCCGGCGCTGGCTGATAAGAACCTCAAGTGCCACCGCCTGTGTCCGGCCAGGAGAAGGTGAGCAGGAAAGGTCAGTGCTGATGGAAGTCCCTGAACTGCCCGGAGGAGATGGAGGGATGTGTACAATGAGGTGGTAGGGCTGGAGCAGGAGGGAAGGGGAGGGGATGGGAGAGGAGTCGCTCTGGACGAGCTCAGGAAGCAGACGAACCCCTTTGCATCCAACAGCAAATGCTGTCGGGGAAAGGTGTTTGCAAAGTCCAAAATGGAGCCTGGCAGGATGTGGAGGTGGAGTAAATGAAGCACACAGCTAGCTGTTCTTCACTCATCTTGCCACTTACACTGGTGCTTGTCTCTAAGTTGGATGTTTTCCATGTGGTAGGCTCTGTTAGCACCCAGTCACATCCTCCTGGCTGCAGCTCTGCTTTGAAAGTCAGTCCCAAGGCAAACCTGTGGAAATACTTCATCACAAGCACTATTGTGTTATTATTATTATTATTACTATTATTATTATTATTATTAACCTCCAATCCATGGAGACATGAAATTCTGACACAAAATGCTCAGGAGGATGAGCAAAGAGCCCTTCCAATAGGTAGATGCAGAGACTTCTGCAAGAGGTGACTCTTCCCCTCATGTGCATTATTGAAATTGGTGTAATCATGGGACATGTGGCTTTTTATTGCTCCTGAAACTCCCTTGGTATTTAGCTGTGCAAATGAAGATTTCATTGTATGAGTCATCAGAGATCTGCGGTCTCGATGACAGTGAACTCCACGGTGTGTGTGTGCTTTCTTGTCTCTGTTTAGGGCCCTGACAGATTCTTTAAATGATCTCCGCATTTTGATACAAGGAGAAAATCAGTATCGATTTTTAATATGTTCATTTATATTCTGTATTCTTGTTTTCTCCCTACCTTGCTGTCATCTCTTCTGTTGTAATGTGGGTAAATAAATCTCAGTTTCTCTTTCTCTGCCCTCTTTGAATTCCCCTTGCCTCATCCTTGATTTATTGCCAGCCACCCTGTCTTCCTGAAGTGCTGGTTTGTCTTTTTCATGGGTTGTTCCAACATGTCCTTGCTGGCCTGGCACTTGAACTGCAGCTGTGCTGCTCATCTGCCTTTGTAGACAGCCCTTGTGGAGCTTCCTTTCTCACTAGATGCCACTAGTGCATTTTACATCATCAGCAGTGCTTTCTGCCTCTTCAGGCAAAAAGAATGCATTCAGTGTTTCCCAGTATTTCTGAGGGCTTTTCTACAGCTGGAAATGAGTGCATGGGGAAGCTAGATTGCTACTCTGTCCTCATGCTGTATGTTAGCCTCTTCAAGCTGCCTAGGAGAAGCTGCTCTTTGCAAGGCACTCTTGGCCTCTGTGAGATGACAAATACTGGATCCTTTTACTGGAGTACTTCCCACCCACTCTGCTGTCTCTTATTCAGGTCACGGTTTGGACTCAGAGTTTCCAACTGGAGCTTTGAAAGACCTGGTTTGGGGGTTGCTGCTGGTGAGCTGATCTGTAGCACAGTCACACCAGTCCCTCCAGAGCCTGTGAGCAAGAGCCTGGGTAAGGGCAGCGAGTGCTTCAGAGTTTGGCCAGCGTGCACATGGGATTTTAGGTGGTGAATGGGAATAGCTTTGAGCTGAGCTTTGGGTGAGCGAGCCTGGCCGTTCTCTGTGCACAGTAAAGACAGAGGGTGGAGGGTGCAATGACTGCATGGTTTTTCCATACTCATTCTCTGTGCAAAGTCCCCCTAGAAGCCCCCTAGGCTGTCTTACTGTCTTACTGCCCTATAGCATGTCAGCTGTGGTAAAACCCTCCCTGCCTTTCTCAGGACACAGTTCATGTCCCTTTTGAGCCACATGGGATCCCAGCATATTTCTAGGCCTATGAGCTTGTCCTATTATCTCTGGTCTTTTTCCATCCTTTCACTGACAACCAGTCCCCACTTCACATCTCGAATTCCAGCTGCCTGGAAAACAATCAGCAAATAAACATTGGAGGAAATATTGGAAAAAAAAAAAAAAAAAAGCCAAGTCTAGCAATTGAGCTTGCTGCCTCCAGGCAGGTGCAGGCTGCATGTGAACAGCAACATTTCACTCAGCAATGTTTTTGAAAGCAAGGAGCTGACGGCACTGGGAAAGCTGAGTGATGCGATGGGTCTGGGGCCAGGGAAGCATCGTGTGTGGATGCCAAGCAGACGGCTGAATTTTAGACGCCGCTAATTTTAGTTCAGCCTGATTTGCTTCGCTGAGCTCTCCTGGAGCTCCGAGTGCTGTCATTCAGGTTAATCATAATTCTTTGCAAGACTTAAAACTGTCGGGTATGCAAGAACCTGATCTGAGCTTTTTTTTTCTCAAGATGAGGCTTTCTGATGTCTTCTGGCCTTACCACAAATACACATTAGACCAATACCAGTAATCACGCATCTGCTCTTTCATATTCTCTCTCCTCATTATGTTCTTTAACCTATTTTGCATGTAATACATTTCACAACGTGCAGCCAACCGAGTGTTTAAGCATTCAGCTCCCTTCCTTCCCTCCTGCCTCCTGTTCTTGCGGTCGGTTGCGGATCACCGCCTGGAATCGGGCAGAGCGGGGAGCGAGGTGAGCGTTGTTCCTCTGAGAATAGCTCCTTCCGAGCGACTCTTTACCCAAGGTGACCATTGTGCCCTGGTACCGTATCTGGGTTGAAAGCATTTCAATTTCTGACAGCGCTGTCACCCGACCGTACTCTTAAACAAAGCTGAGTGCTGGTCCCCAGGCACGACTGCTGCAGGAAGCCAGGGGCTGGTACAGCGCCACACGTCCTCTGTTTTCTTTAAATCCTACAACTTTTCTGTCTGTTTTAGTCTTCTGGACTCAGCTTCCTACATGTTTGCAGTGGTGGTGGGAGGGAGAGGGTCTGCGTGAGAAGTGCTCAGGTGTGAAAACAAGAGAACGGTTAAAACCTGATTCGGAAACAGACCCGGGCTAATAGAGTTTCATTTAATCTCCATGTTGACACTTGAAATTCAGTTTGTGCAGGCTGTGATGACATGTGGTTACCGCTGGACGAGTATTCAGCGCTCCGCGTAATGAAAATTGGCACTCTGGAGCAAGGCCCGAGCAGGTGCGACCGCAGCTGCTGTGGGACGGCCGAGGACATCTGTTTGTCCCGCAGCTGCCACCACCGTGGTGGCCCCTTCCCATCACCCTCCTCAGCCCGGGCACGGGGCGGGCTCAGCACACCACAGCGGTGAAGGGAAGCAGAGGCTGTGGTTGTGCGGGTGTTTCTCCTGGCAGCAAGGGCAGGTGAAGAGTTTCCTGTCCTGGGCTGCTTATTTCATAGAGTCATAGAGTCACTGAGGTTGTGAAAGACCTTCAAGATCATCAATGTCAACGACCAACATGACCTACTGAGTCCCATCACTAAACCATGTCCCTTAATGCCGTAGGATACCCCTCATATGTAGTACCCCGTTAGCTGTGTCCACGATACTGCTTTTGGGGTCATGTGCTAAGTGCTATGTATTTCTGGGATCTCTTAGCCCAGAAACATCTTTCAAGTAAGAGTTGATGTACAACAGCAGTGAATTGTAGGACATTCATGTCATTGTCCATGACATGAATGCTTGCCTTGCATTCCTTCAAAACTGAGTACTTTGCTTTCTGGTTCTGGTCTTGGTTTATCAAGCTCCACAAGCTTTCTTTGATTCACATTTACAAAGCTGTGCCTGTAGAAATCAATGTCACATTTTTTTTTCTTTTCTTCTAGCAATACCTGCTCAGCATACTGCCACCAGTGAGTCTGTACAACTGTAACACTAGTCTTACCCTGTAGAAGTCTGCCCATATCTGGTCCACACCCACCGACATGGTTCTGCAGTGGCTCCTCTCTGAAATCCTCTGTTCTGGAAGGAGAGCGTACATAAAAGCAGCTTTCCTACAGTGGTGAAGGAGATTTGCATTCAACAGGTGGTTTATTTTGTCGTGAATTTCCTGCAAAGACAAATTTTAACCTTGTAGGTAGTTCCCAGGTGGCTCCTCGGGGTGTGATTGCAAGGAATGGCAGTGTTTGTAGGATGGCAGTGTTTGTGTTATACCTTCCACTGATGGGCCCACCTTGCCCTGAGTAGCCACTGTTGCAGGATCAAGGCAAGAAAGGGTTTGATTCATCTCAGAGATACATTTGCAGCTTGCATGAGCATCCAAGTTGCAAGTAAAGACTTGTGGAGGTCAGGTGCACAAAGCTAGTATAGTTTTTGTGTAAATATGAGGCAAATGGGAGCACAGCCACAGAAGTTTTACATCTATAAATTTCAAGTCTGGGTCAATTATCCATGTTAAAAAGAAAAAAAGTTCTTGTGGTAAAGTTCTCATTTTGGTTATGAAAGTCTCCCACTGACATAAATCTTGTTCCTGCCAGGGCAGAATTATCCCTTGTGTCAGTGGGGCTCCTGCCCTCCTGGGGGAAGAGAGAGGTGACAGCAGAGAGCTGCCACACAGCCAGCAAGCAGAGACTTCCTGTAATGCCTTTGTTAATGGTGTGTTTCTGGGAGCGGGTCCAGGCCCGTTTAAAAGCGTAAATACTCTTTTATTGTTATTCCTTGGGTTGAGTTTTGATCCATGAGGCTTTATCTTTGGACACAGCCATTTCCCAGAGCAGTGTCCCTGTCCTCATGATGAAGGGCTCTGCAGTACATCCTTTGGTTCTCTAAAACACGGCACGTTTTGCAGACCTAAAACATTTCCTGGCTGATTGATGGCAACTCATTTAATGCAACGTGTAGGTCTAAAACTATGAATATATTGAGCTGAGGAACAATATATTTCTCCTTCTCGGGTATACTTATCGTACACCACTCTTGCTTAAAATGGAGGGAGCAATTGCGTTTTATCACCTGTTTGCAAAAAGTCATTATCAGAGGCTAAAAAATTTACAGGCAGAACCTCTGAAATCTGACGTCTTGACACATTGTGTTTTTATTGTTTTTTCTACGGCCCTGACTGAGAGGCAGTGAAAGCAGAGTCCTCCCCAGCCAGGCAAAGGTATTGTACTGTCAGAGAAGGGATGGAAAGTAAATTGATGTCAAATGCTGAGTTTTATTTACATCCGTAGGGACTGGTCTGGGCTCAGTTTTGCCACTTTCTGGGTTAAATATTAATATTTTTTATCAAAAGTTGTCTGATTACCTCAGGACATTTTCTAAATTTGTCAGGTTTTGTAATGAACATGTCATCAATAGGGATGTTTTTGCCACATTACCCCATATATAATAAGGACTGAACCCTCCAAATTGCAATACATGGATGGTGATAATCACATATTGTTAGCAAATAACTACGAACTAAAAGATAATTGTAAAGGATTCTGTGCAACCAAGGGTGAGCATTATTTCTCCTTACCGGGGTTTAGGAAATGGAAATAAGCAATGCAACATGGAGGTTATGGAACTTCTGGAACTGCCAGGGTTGCTCACGCAGCCGTCCCCTGAAATGGCTCCCATGGCAGATCAGGCTTCAGCACTGCACATGGGGTATATTTTCAAAGGGGTGACCTAGTCCATGGCTGCTGGTGGTAAATACACACCAGCCTTATGCAAAGAGGCGGGGTTCCAGCTCCTGCGGCCACTTCAGCATTTGCATTTCCTTTGCTCTCTGTGACCGTAACCATAGAATCCGCTACAACACTTGGAGAAATATAATCTTTGGCATTTAGTACATTTTCTCCACCCATATGCACGTGCACTTTTGAAGAAGCAAATAGAAAATCCACGTAACTCTGGTGTCCACAGCCAGGAAAAGCTATGACCTGAGAGAGAGAGAAAAAAAAAAAAACAAACAGTAATAGCTATAGGGGGAAAAATCATTAATTTGGGGAATTACAGACCCACCTCTGGGAGGCAGTGCGGCCAAGCTGCTTCATGCCATTCTGGAAGCGCGGATGGGCTGCAAGGGCAGAAACAGGTCAGGGGAACAGGGGTGCTCAAACCAGCCCCCGCGTCTGGTTTAAACATGTGCAGGGTTCATACTGGCCGTTATGTAGTCAGTGAGTTTTAATGGAAAGGAACGCAAATAGCTACTATGAATGGCCTGGGGTGAAATGGCTCACCCAGGCTATTTTGACAAACACTTATGAATGACAAATATGTTCACCCATTAGGGCTGGCTCAGGAAATAGGCTGGATTAGTTGTAATGATTGCAGTGGATCTGCAATCAATATAATGATTCAACTGGGTCTACCATTAGAGGTAGCCTTGGAGTGAGTTTTGTGGGCAGAGAAAATAAGGAAATTGAAATGGGCTGATGTGGTGCTGGCTGGCAGAGAAAGAAAGAAGAGAAGGCATGTAACCAAGAAAAAATCTACCCGTCAGCTGGGGCACTCAACTGGGATGTGAGATGCAGGCCCACCACGTTCCTGCGTGGATCTAGGCATGGAAGCATTCAAACCCTGGAGCTCTTCTGTTTTCTTTTTCTACTTTTTCCCCCAGGCAAAATAGGGTGGAGAAGCAGAACTATCATGGCAAGTCAAGCAAGATCAGGTCCTGGCATCGCTGTCGCTTCTGGACAAGAGCTGTCTCCCCACAGCCCCAGGGGGGTCACTGAGATGCTGGGTGGGATCTGCCTGGGAGTGGCGATCTGCTCATGCAGCAAACGTTGAAGGATTTGCAGGCTAAGGAGGGAGAGCTAGGGAGGGAGAAGAAGGGGTGTGAGGTTGCCACAGCACTTGTGTGGAACAGTTGTGTTCCAAAAACTGGTCCTTGCAGCAGATTTACTGTTGGCAGCATCTTGCCCCATCCCTCCCTCCACAGTGGGGGTTCAGAGCACAGGTCTGGAAAAGATCTCCTTCCAGCTTCATCCTTTACTTGTAGATTCATTTTGGTTAATTAGGCCCTTGTGCTGCTGCTTCAGGATGCTTAATATATGATGGACTCAGAAAACATGTGCAGGTCATCTCCCACGATTTCTGTTCTTCTGGCACCATGTTTTGGAGAGCCCCATGTAGCATGGCAGTACAGGGCCTCTTTGAAAAGGGTTTCTGCCTGGAGAGGACTGGATCTCTTCTGCTCACAGAGACCTTTCTGGTGGGGTCTGCTAGTTAGTTGGGGTGAATAAAGAGGACAGCAAAACAGATTTATGAACGATAAGGAATGGTTATGTTGCTTTCACCACAGATCCTAGCCTTGCATTGCGTGTCGGAGCTTTGCACTTCAGTGTGGGCCACAGCAAGATTTAAAGACAAGGTGGGCAAGCAGTGGCCATCCCCACCTGAGGCTGCTCCTTCCTGCCCACTGCTGTGGGTCCTACCTTCATCAGTACTCTGTCAGGACACCCAGCATGGCTTCCTGGCAAGGTTGGGGTGCTCTGATGCTTCCCCCTAAGCACCAAGGAAGGGATTGGTGCTGCTGAAACCAGCCTTCTAAGGGTTCGCTCCACTTTCCCAAGGCCTAGGTTGTTCTGATGGGATGCACCCAATTTGGTCGGTCTGTCAGAGGGGACCTGTGAAGCCTGGTGGGCCATCACTGCAGCATAAGCCCAGAATGCTTTGATTTCTCTCCAGCAGCACCCAGGAGAGGCAATTCAGAGCTCCTGGTGACTCCTCCAACCCCTCCAGCCCTGCGGGGACATGGTGAGGCGGGCCCCATGCCCGCCAGGAAGGGCTGCGAGCTGCTGGGACGAGGGTTTCTGGCGCAGGGGCAGCCAGCTCACAGAGGAACATCTGTGTGCAGCACCGGGGAACTGGGAATGAACCCTTGCAAAAATAATAATAATTAAAAAAAATAGCCGGGCCTGTATTTCACATTTCTCTCTGCCCTTCCAGCAACCCTTCCTTGAAAAGTTTATTTCTACATAGCGAGAGGCGGCCGTGCTTGCACGCAGCCAAGCCGTCTCCCCCCCGTTTTCCACAGCTGAGCTGGCCTCGGCGCAGCGCGGGGGCCCTCACCGACAGAGCCGGGCCTGTCTCCGAGGCGTGTTGCACTTGGCCGGTACCGCCTGTCTGCCTCCCGTTCCAACCACCACCTTTCCGAAGGAAGGGGGAAAGCCAGCATGCCCCCCTGGGAAGCCTGGGCGGTCGCTGACGGCGGTTCCTCAGCCTTCTCGTGCGGATTTGCTCCCTGCTCTCGCAGGCACTGGCCTAGCTGCGTTGTTTTTTCTCTGATTGAGAAGCTGAAATCGGGCAGCTTGATTGCAATCAGCCTGAGTAAGCCATGTGCTAAACCAGGCAGGAATATAACCTGAGAAAACACAGCCCCCCTCACAAACAACTATCCCTTGTGCTGGTGGGTGGGTGGTAGAGCTTGCTGTGATCCTACACAGCCCGATAACTTCCCGCGGGCTCGTCCCTTCCCAGCGGGTTCGGCAAAGTCAGTATTTGACTGTTCACTGCTTTGGAGCCGGGCCTGAGCATATTTTTTCCCCTTTGCCCCAGAGGAAGGAGGAGCTGGGTGCGGATGGGGTCTCTGTAGGCGGCTGGCCCTGTCCTGGTGGGTCTGGGTGGTGGGGAAGGGGAAAGCTTGTCATGCTGCATGGGGGAAGAGGAACGTCCCTCTGGGGAGGAGCAGGCCTGACCCCACATCTCCTCTGGCCAGAGGGACACGAGGGCCATGTGCAGTCAGTGGGAAGGACCACATGGAGGGTTTTGGTTACCGAACCCTGTGTGCGCAGGGCTGTGGAGCGCAATTGTCCCCCGTCGCTGTTTCCACCACCTCATTAACCTCGCCGTCCATAACACAGCACTTCTTGTGCTGATGGGAGCGCAGAGGGCAGCCCTGCGGGGGCTGACTCACTCTGACTCCTGGGAATGCGGGGGCATTCGGGTCAACCTCAGCCTGCTGAACCCTGGAGAGAGGGGCATCCCCTCCGCTGTCTGCCCCTGTGTCCTACTGCAGCCTGCCTGGCCAGTTTGTGCTGGGGCAAGGCAAAGCTCCCCAGGACGGGGTGAATGAACCTGGCCCTCCAGTTCCCCCTTCCGAGCACTGGGAGCCTCACGATGGTGTATGTGCTCTGGATAACCTGGGCAATTCAGGCTGAAACAGGAAGCTCAGGGTCTTGGAGGCAGCGCCTAGACCTGAGAGACACCGCTGAGCTCACTGCAGTGCTTTTTTTTTTTTTCTAAGTTTTTTGAACTTGCCCTTTTGGGAACAGCAGAGACACAGGGCAGAACAGGCCCCCAGGGAACAAAGTTTGTTTTCCTGCACTTTAATATTCTCAAATCTGAGGTTGATCTTTGCCCAGGCAGAGCATAAACTTATTATACTTCTTAAGGGTGGATGGGGAGGTGGGGGGCACAGCAGGGCCTGTCTGGCTGCTGGAGATGCACCAGGCTTGGATGGGTACAGCCTGGTCTGGGGGCAGCAGCACTGAAAGTCAGTGCTGATCTTTCTGCCACTCCTGAGATAACACTTCAGCTTGCAAGGATCTTCACATTGCTTTTCTCTTTCCTTTTGTTTCTCTCCCGGGGAGAAAGGGTGAAAACAAGAGGGCTGAAAGAGCAGAAAGGTACGAGAACTAAGCCACCCCGTATCACCATCCTTCTGGCAGGTGCCATGATGCTGAGCCCTTCAGATGAGCATAGCTGGAGTTAGGGAAGGGTGAGGGAAGAAGGAGCATTTTCTGAAATGTTTGTCTCCAGGCTGTCTAGCCCCAGGTTCAAATTTTCTAGTTAAAAAATAAAAAATAAACAGCTTTGACACTGGCCATCTGCCTAAGGATTATTATTTTTGTTTTTCGTAGGAACGGTTAAGTTTTGGAACAGGACAGCAACTGTGATGGAGCAATAAACAAAATTTTAAAGTAAATGAGAATGATTGAGGTTGTCTTTGTGGTTGTACGCTGACAGTGCTTTTCAGATTCAGTTACATTTTCCTGTTAGTGGCATGCTCCTCCCTCACCCTCTCCCTCTATTTTTTTTTTTTTGGGTGCCCACTTCCTATTTTCCATTTGCTCTCTTCCCAGTCTATTCCTTCCACAACTGCTCTGACCCTTCATCCATCCCAACTTTTTGTGATGCCCAAAGGTGTTTCCAGTTCACCCAGTGCAAACACTTGGCTTCCAAAGCCTCAAAGAGTTTCTCATGAGACCATGTTTTTTAACTTACTTTGTTCTGCAGAGGGGAGACCACCACTACCCCAAAGCATGACTAGACTCAGTAGACTAGATCCAGTCAAAGTGAGTGCAGCCTGCCAGAGCTCTGATGCTCTCAGCATGCTGCCCAAAAGTTTAGCAAGCTGAATGTCTGGATTGGCAGGGAGACACACAATGGACGTACCTGTTGGTCCCCACTCTATTTGTTTAATATTTGGTTATCGCTTTCCATTACGCTCTCCAGCTGAGCAGTAAGACTCAAGCAGCAGCATTGATTGTGGGGCAATGGGGGGCAATAAAACCACAAGGCACAGCAGTTGTGAAGCTGTGACAGCAGCTCTCTGGTTAAAGCTGTGAAGCCTCTGCCTCCCTCACCTCCTCTGGATGCCTTGCAGGGTGCTCAGAAGAGAAGCTGCTAACAGCAGCCCTTGTGCATTGTCAGCCTGGATGTGTGGCAAGGCCCTGCTATCAAGGTCCCCTGTTCTGGATGGCAACCAGGGCTCTGAAGCACAAAATTAAAAATCCTGTGGCAGTTTATTTCCCATTAGGGAAAACAAACAAACCAACCGACAAACAAAAAACCAGACTGATTGAATTAAGCATATGTGCCAGTAATATAAAGCGTGGCTTGTCCTCTGCCTTATCCCTACCTCAGTGTGAGTTATGCTGTTTGGCTCTGATGTGCCACAGCCGTGGTGCTCCCCGCGCCCGGCAGGGCTGCTGGGGGAGGCAGGAGGTGCTGGCAGCAGCACTTCTCACCGCCGAGACAAGGAGGCAGCTCCAGCCATGGGGAGCATGGCTCTGCTGAAGCCATCAGCGCTCACACAAGTGCTGTAGGATCAAGCTCAGCCTTGAGGAGTAACGCTCAGGATTCGGCATGCTCCGAGCCTTCGCAACTGGTGCCATTAATCCTGTTTTCACTTGCCTTCTGGTTCTTGAGCTTTTTGTGCCAGCACTTTTAAAGTTTTCTTGGAAACTGAGAGCAAGAAACATCATTTTCTCTGTAGACAGTTGAGCTTGCTGTGTAATGATTTTGGGAGTCGGGACTTTGAGAGGAACACAAAGTATTGTCATACTTGCAGTGTAATCGTGGCACCTTGCAACATTTGTCTCATTGCTTCCTCAGCAGCCACTTCCAAATTCAGGGACATAGATGTGTATTAAACTTTTGAACATCAGCAACATTTCTTTCAACTAGAAGGTCTGAAACTTAAGTCTTCAGATTCCCTCATGAAGTTTTGCAGCAGAAGATGCATTCAATAGCAACTGAATGGCTCCCTGAAAGTCACAGCTCTACCTTATCACACAGATACGTTTTGCTTTCAGAGAGTAAATATTCCTCTATCATGCTGCAATCTGTGCTGCTGGTGAGGCTGGCACTAATGCAAATATGCTGTGAAGCTATGTGCTTCCTGCTCACTCTGAGCATCAGACATCAGATTGCTCCCACCTTGGAAAAGCTGGTTTCATCTTTATTTACAGAGCTGGTTATATCACCAATGCACTTTGCTGGAAATGAAGTCTCTTCCAAAAGTTAAAAATATGCATAACCCCATAAAGGGTTTAAAATATATCTGAGTACCATTCGGTGAAAGCTACTTAATTGGAAGTTCCACACTGCTCTTTGTAATTAGTGGTGATGCTGCTGTTTAGAGGAAAAAAAAAAAAAAAGGAGAGAGGCTCCAAGTTGGAACACAAAGTACAATAATGTCTCATCTGAAAATGTGGTGCACAACTACAGATGCTATTAGTTCTGTTTCATCTCAGTGCCTCCTAATTATGAATGAGGTTTACTCTTCTCCCAGACACATTTTTTTTGTGGGGGGCCCCTGTGCTGTAGGGAAGCTGTAGGTAGAGCCTGGGGGCTATATGGCTGAACCCCCTTCCCTGCTCTGGGCAAGGGAAGTGAGATACTGAGTACCTGCTGGCTGCCTCTGAGGACCTTCTTCACATGCAACTGGCTGATAAATGACATGAAAAACAAAGACTTGAGGCATTTGGATTTATTAAAAGTTATGAAGGGGTGGAGAAGAGGCATTTGATGCTGGTCATGCTACCCAAATCCCAGCAACAATGCGTTCGTAAACTCCACCACTTCTTTTTAGCAGGGCATAATGGGTTATGGGAAGAGAAGGCCCAGGGCACCTGGGCTGTACTTTATTTGCCTCAAACCCTCCCCTAGATTAGGCAGAGCAGTTAAAAATAAAAAATAAAAAATAAAAAATAAAAAACAAGGACAGGAATTTCCTTGTTGACGAGAACAGACTGGCTGAGCAATTCCTAGGAGCTTTCAGCAGACTAACCACAAATTTGCTGACTAACCACAAATTTGCTGTGGAGCCTTGCGCTTGGAGAGCAGTGTGGGCAGGAACTGTTCCCCTTTGATGTTGGACCTTGAACCCACTTCATTCTCAGTGTAACTGGCCTTGTTGCCATGGTTGTTACAGCTTGCAAAGGTGAAGTGGCAAATTCACACCAAGGGAGGCTGGAAGCAGCCCTGTTTTTCCCTCCTGCCTCCTGCAGCTGCCCCCAGCCTCTGTCTGATCACCCCTCGGTGTGTGCTGCATGGCTGGTTCGATGGTGGGGAAATGCACATCAAAACAACCACACCACGTTCAGCTGTGCATGTCATCCCGTTGTTGTAGGGTGAGGAAAGCCTGGTTTCCTCCACCACCTGCCCCTGTGAGCCCCATCTCATCTGCTGGGAAAGGAGCCTCACAAGCAAGCCAGGTCCTTTGCAAAGCCATTGCAGCTCTCATCCAAAGACAACGTGTGCAGGGCCTGTGATGATCAAAGGCCAGTGATGAGTCATCCTAAATCCAATGAATGATCATTAGTTGGGGAAAGAGATAATTAGACTGGCCTCACTATCTTGCTTTCATGCTCAGAGGAGTAATGGGGTGGTATTGCTACCATTGAACACATTATTTGTTAGGAGTGACTCATTGGGGATGTGTCATAAATTATACATGGGAAAAACTACCAGTGCTCCCCGTTGAGAGATGAACACCCAGTGCAATGTGCCCAGAAGATCCTGATGGTTGCTTGGTGATGACAGCACCACCTGGGGAGCATTCTCTTTCCCTCCATCTCACCTAGAGGGACACCATCAAAGTCAGACCTTCTCTTGCCACCAGTAACATTAGGGGCTATGGATCTGCCCCACTGCAGAAGCTGAAGGGGAAATGTGTTTAGACAAACTGGGAGAGAATTGACAGAATGCAGAACGCTGGTATCCTGGTCTGCCAGGGCCTGCAAGAACTCTGTGGCCCATGAGAAGGAGGGTAACCTGATGCTCTGGGTCAAAGCTTCATGACTGTTCTGTTTCAGCAGTAAGCTACAGTGAGGTTTGATCGCAAAGCCAAGACATTTGCAGTATCCAAAAATCTGTCCCCAGATCTGAATTTCACAGTTGAGTTGGCCCATTTATTTTTTTAAAGAACTGTGAATTTTTATTCTTATTTGACTGTTTTTTATCCCACGAACTTGCAAATTTCAGTTGAACCAGGTCATCCTGTAAAACTTTATAAACTTTTTTTTTTTTTTCATATAGATCCTTGTGTCTCTGCTTCCAGAATAGCATGAGGTTTGGAAAGACAGAGGCAATCAACAGTAAATGGAGACAAAATAATTGCTTGGATCTTTACATCCTTTTGCACTTTTAAACCTAATTTTAGATTGCAGCTGAGGCTTAAGATTGTTAATTTGCCCAGTCTGCTTTTCTTTCTTCCAACAGAGCAAACTTGGTCAAGCCATGATTGCCCTTCAAAACTGAGCTCTGAGAAGAGCCTGGTGCAGGGTTACTCAGTGTAATGAATGTAAACACTGTGAAGATTTCTTATTTCCTTTGTGCATGTTCTTTTAAGTTGGAATTTGATTACAGCACTTGAAGAATATCCTCTTGCTGTATAAAAACACAATTACGGAGACCTGATCCTCACCCTCACTTCTTCCGAGGACTGCTGCTAAGGTGTGTGGCTGGAAAGCAAGCGTGTCACAACGTCTGTTGGGATGCTGTGCTCTGGGTCAGTGGGGATTGCTCTGCAATGCCTGCTTTCAGGCGGTGCATCCTGGGCCAGATATTCCTGCTTTGTCATGAAAACAGCCTCCGGACAGTCTCAGACACCATGAGCAGGTAGTGAAGGGCTTGATCCTGAAGGGATTCTGTGAGCAACACTGCAGCCAGAAGCCAAGGGGAGCTGTGAGTGTGACAAGACACTTTAGAAAGGGAAGAGCATGGTGTGCTTTGCAAGGCCCAAGCTGTTTTGGTCAAATCCCATCCCTATTGCCTCATTGGAACTTTTCCAGCCTGGACGAGCTTGTGGAGGTCACTGAGCTGCACCTTCACAACTGCCCACCTTCCTCTCCATGGCTGGAGAAGCTGAGGAGCAAGCAGGTTGCTTCTGCCAGCCTTGCCCAGCTGGGGCCAGCGGTTTTTGAGTTCTCTGGGGAACTAGCTGCCTTGTAGCATGGGCCAGGTGCTGCACAAACACAACAGGACCATGATTTTGTTTTGATGAGAGCTTCTGGACATTTCTGTGAATCAGTGGAGAATCCTGCAGGACAGGCATATCTCTGGGAGTCAGATCTCCTGGGCATGGAGAGCAATACAAGGGCAGATGTAGCAGCAGAGCCCCAGGGCGATGGGGGACACCCTGAACCAGGGACACACACTTCATTTCCCAGCCAGTGGGGAGCCCATGCTGGGCTGTTGGTATTTCTGCTGATGAAAGCAGATGTGCTCCTTTTGCTGAGCAGATATCTCTTACGGAAGGAACTCAATGCAGCTAGACATGCCCTGCATTGGCGTTTCCATATTTTGCACCCCCAACCCATCAGGTTACTCGACAGCTGCCATCTTCCTGCTCTTGCTTGGCTTCAGGCCACCAGGACTGCTGGCAAAGGAGTCCCCCAGACCCTGGGCCTTGATGGCTCCTCTCTGCTTCCAGCCTGGTCCTGCTACATGGGGAATCCTCCTTGCTGGGGAATGCTTCCCCAGTGCCGTTCTGGCATTTCTGAGGTTGTGAATTTAACCTTCCTCTAATTCTTGCTGAAGCTTTCTTATCAAGGGTTTCTTTTTTCCCCATGACTGAACTGCTGCTTCAGGTTTGGGGTGACTGTCTGTCTATTCCACACATTCGCCTCACATAGTTTCCTTGTGAGGGAGAAGGGAATGGTGATGGAGAGCAGCCAGATAAATGTCATCTGGCACCCCTTCCTACATGCCACTGTGCACAGCAAACTCAACATACTGGCAGACAGACATTGCATTTTTGGGGTCGCTTGCAGCCTCAGTGAGCCAGGATCAAACATCTCCTCTCCTTGCTTTTATTTCCCCAACAAGACAAGAATGGAGAAACAGAAGGGGGTCTGGTGTTGCCTTGAAGACTTAAAATGTTTCAGATGGGATGTGGGGAGAGATGAGGTCCATGGCAGAGGTGAGTCTAAAAGAGATACAGGAAGGTCATACTTATCATGGTCCTATTTTCTTTGCTTTCTAACCTCAGCCTTTTTGCATCAGTACAGAAGGAACATTTAAAAAAAAAAAAAAAAAAGTAGAATTTTACACCTCTTATTATACCACTGTCATTATGCAAAGTGACTATAAAGTACAGAAAGGATCTAGAAAATCGGTTTTTCTTTTTCAGCCAGTTATTTTTTTAGGTAGAGTTAGCTTTGTGTTAGGTTGGCACTGGCTGACATACTGCATTATTTTTAATAAGCCAGAAATCAGCTCCAAGATAGTTGAAAGAATTAATAAGATAACATTTCCATTTTAGGAAATCCCCTGAAAACAAAATGGTGAAGAGCCTAAACCCCACTAGTCTGATTTTCAGGGATCCTTGTTGCCTGAGGCTCCCATCAGTCCATGAGACTGGAGGCAGGGCAGCATCTCCCAGACATCAGCCCAGCAGTGCAGAGGAGTTGGGCTGGTACAGATGGGAGGAGAACCAGGGCCAAAAAATGAGTTTGCCCCAGAATTTCCAATTTCTTTCTTGCTCAGCTTGGAACCTCTCTGGTTGCTTGCATTCCTGCCTCCCTGGTGATGGACTTCCCATATTGCACACAAGCAAGCCTCTCCATTTTTATTTTTTTTCTCCTAACCCTGATACTAGAAAAGGCATTTATTTGTTTCTCAGAAGAGGCAACCATAGAGACCTGGACCTTCAGAGAATGGGAGGGGAATTTATTAAAATCAAAGGAAGACTGCAGGTGTAAAATGTTTGTCATGCTAACACCTGAACAAACATATCACTGTGCCCTTGCTTATCTCCTTCCTCCTCACTGCCTTTATTGAGTTCAGTGTCTTGCTGACTGCAGACACATTAATCAGGCAGTTAGATTAGAACAAAGTCACTGCCTATGTGCTGTCTTATCTAGACCATATAAGTGTGTCATTATATAGATCTGGGCCAGGCTGGAGGGTTTTTTATACCTTTGTGATGACCAAGCTGCTCACTGCTGCTTGTTTACGTGAATTCCTTTTGCCTTAAAGGGAAATCCAGCTTCTGTGGGGACTGAAGCAAAGTCCGCTGTTGCAGTTTCTCTTCTATAGTCACTCCTGTGTAAATAAATATGTAGCATTTTTCTCCTCCTCATTTCATCATTTTCAGCTCTTTCCTCACAAACATCCATTTTCTCCTTCAAAATCCAGGCTGATGAAGCAAGCTCTCTTTTTGATCCCATACCATTTGTAGACCAGAGCTGCATTAGCAGCGGGGGTTTTGCCAAGGCCAAACATTTATCTGTGATTTCTGCTGCTCTGCACTTGTTAGCGCTTGGTTTCTTACCGGGTTCCCCTTCCTCTGCCCACTTTCCAGAGTCCTGCTGCGAAGAGGCTGCTGTACCTCGATGAAGTTCCCCCAGCTGCATGGCTCAGAGGAGCCAGCTTGGGGAAGAAGCCAATTTGGCCTATGCAGGGAAAGACCTGGCACTGTAGCCAAGGAGGGTGCTGCTACCCTGGCAGCCTTGCAGAGGCTGGACAAGCCAAAAACCAACTGGGGCAGCAGTAAACCACCACAAGGGCAAGTCGTTTGCCCAGGGTGGCACCAGGCAGGGCAGGAGGGAAGAAGGGAAGGCCCCCGGTGTGGGCAGCACTGTGTTGCCCTCACCACAGGACACACAGTGGTCATGCCTCCTTTCTGCCTCTCTTTGCTACCACAGGCAGGAGCGTAGTTGCCATGATATGGATTTTGTTCTTTCTTTCAGGTCTTGGGCTTGCTCTGTGTCGGTAGGGTTTGGTCTGTCCTGCTCACATCCCTGGAGGCTGTAGCAGGGAGCTTCTCCCTGTACGAACAGAGCACAAACCTGCTTTCACACATACTCAGAAAACAAAGTCTCTCCCTTTCCTTTCCCCTTTTCACATTTTTGATGACAGTAGACAAAGATGTATGCAGACAAGAGCTTTGGGAGTGTCGCTGTCTGCTTGGTGTGCTAAAAGCATATCCTTTCCTTAGTGGGCGTGCAAAACACAAGATACTTCTGTGATAAAATGAGTTGTGGGCACCATGGCAGCAGCAGGCTTCTGTGTCCCAGCTGGGTCTGCTAGTTCCTGGCTATCAGAGTGCCTCTGGAGGAGCTGCCCTGGTTTTCAGCCACCTCCTTTTCTGTTCCTTGTTCTGTTTCTGGCTCATTAAAATTAGAGGTGCACTAAAGGTACATCCTGGGAACTGGATGTCCTCGTGCTCTGGAGATCTCTGAGTCACAGCTAAATGCTGGAGCAAATGCCATGGTTAAGTAATAGGGATGGGGTCACGAATCAATGCAGGAAGTGTCTCACTTCTTATAAACAGCCAAGAAAAACTCAGCAAAATCCTCACGGCTTAATGCATGGATTAATACTTATGTACAACATACATGGTTATAATATTCTTAATCAAAATAAATATGTTTACCAGTTCCACAAATCTCCATAAAGCCTTCTTTCTCTTTTGCATGTAATTCTCCAAAGGCTCAAAAATGTGCATGGTGAGTCCCTAATGCTCACTTTATTTGCTGACTTCCAGCATAGACATTTTAACTTCAACAGAACATCTCAGCAGGAACTTTCTTATCAGGATTTCTGAGGCTCACAACCATATTCAGAGCATCCAGTAGAAAGATTCCCGAGCCTCTGGAGACATCCCTGCTTAAAACCATATTTGCTTTCTGGCAGTTTCCTCTGAGAGCCTTTGAGCATGGGGAACAGTGCCATGAGTGTTAAGCTGTTCTTTTCCCATCGCTACAATTCCAGCAGACGTCAAGTCTCCCGTGCTTGCGCTCACTGTTCTGCCAGGGAATCTGGTGGTGTATCGTGAAAATGACTGGGATTATTATGACAAAAGGTTCCTCCACTTTTTGTTCCAGGAACCTCTTTTGCCCTAGGAAATGTCTGTGTTTCTGAAAATGGCTTAGCAGCGATGTTGCAGCGAACTGCTCTCTTAAAGGAAACTCCCCTGTTCTGTTAGAGGGAAAACACTGAAACAGATGCATCATGTCTGGCAAATTTTGCAGTGCTAATTTTTACCGTGACAGTAACTTTCTTTAAGTGGCTTGCTGTGATAAAATAGGATGAGAATATACCAGCTAAGCTGTTAAATGCAGAGGAAAGCTCTGTCCTTGCTGCAGATGGGATGCAAGCTCCTTGGTGTAGCTTCCTCCTCCATACGTGGCAGACTGATTGCCCTTCACTGCTGTGCTCCAGGTATAAGCAGTATGCTGTGAGGATAGACCCCAAATGAGTGCAGAGCCAGAGTGCACTCAGGGACTGCTAATGGCTCCATAAACTTTGAGAACATCACTTTGAGTGGCTGTAAGTGGCAGGCAGGTCTCCAGAGTGATTTTGGTCATGTATTCACTGCAAGGCAATGTGTACAGTAGCTATTTTTGCTTGTTTGCGTAATAAACCTCTCTCACAGGTTTTTGCCTTTTAAGTTCCCTTTTGAGTGGCATTTATGAAGGGTAAGGTTGCCACTGTTCCTGTGAAGTCTGAGAGAGTGTGATGCTGTCAATGCTTCTCTAATGGCTGTGCACTGAAAGCGGGTTTTAATGTCTTCAGAGCAAGGATCTCAAAGCTCTTTGTAAACAGGACGCCATTTAGCCTCAGAAACACCAAGGCAGGCAAATCTTGGTTTGTTTGCTGCTAAGAGAGGGTGTTATAAGAAGGCCCAGCATCTGTCTTAGTGAGAGCATTGGGCACTAGGCAACCAGCCCTTGCTGGTACTGTGGGACAGAATGGGGGTTTCCAAACCCCAAAGCCTCCATTACTTGACTAGAAAATCCTTCCTGAAGAAGGTGTCACCTTGCACTTTCAGCTCTATGATTTGCATGAAAGGATCTCATACTGCTGTCAAAACAGCAAAGCTCTCACATTCAATACCATGCCACAAACTAGTAAATATAAAATATATTCCAATGCAGAAGGTGTTCTGTTGCCTCCTTTGAGAAGCTGATCAATATCCCCTCTCTCAGCCAGCACTGCTTCAGTTAGCAGCAGACAAGCTGTTGGGTTTAGGCTTCCTGGGCTGACTTTATTTTTAGCTGGGAGTGCCATTTTTCCCCTGGAAGCTTTCCCTGCCTCACATCACACAGTGAAAGCTGCTTGCTGGCATGACACTTTCTCCTCCTCCCTACTATTTCCCCTCTGCTGACTTCGTAGCCTTCAAAAACAGCAGTTTGCTATTAAACTATTATGCTGCCCACTGAGAGAGAGCAAAACATCTTAGTGCATAGCTTGCCATATAGCATAACGTAGGGCACCCCATCTGCAGCCTGACTGGCATCTGGGGAGGCAGGCAGGATGCTCTGGGGTACTGGGGATGCTGCTTTGCAGCTGGCTGGGTGGCAAAGCTGGATGTCTGCCTGAGGTTTTGGTCTGAGGTGCTGTGTGTTTGACACCAGTGAGACCTCAGGTGGGTCCTGACAAAGGCAGCATGAGTGCAAGTTGCATGAGAGACCCCTTGGGGACCACCACACAGCTGGGCCTTCAGCTAAAGCCCTCATCATGAGACAGAGCAGGCCTCATGGCTCAAGGTGAAAGAGAAGGGGGAGAGGAAGAAATAAAGGCCTTGTGTGGTTTGCTGGCTGTGTTGAGATCATGTGCATTCTCCAGCAGGGCTCCTGCTTTTTTCTGTCACTACTCAGCCAGAAGGTTTGCCACAAGCTCCACCTCTTGTGAAGAGTCGTGTTTCAAAATGCACCCTTTTATTTAAAAAAAAATAGAAGATGAAATAATGACAAGTTTTGAGGGCTATGAAGAAGTATTTAACAATATGAAGAAGTGTGTACCATTTCAACCTCAAATAAATCTTTAGAGAGCCCTGAAAATCTGCAAGGGGCGGATGAACTTGCCTCCATCTCTTAAACCACATGACAGCTTATATCTCTACAGTGAAATGATTTGTGCACTGATCAATCGATTCTAAAACGCATGCCCTTCAATCTTAAAACTCGTCCCTGCCCTTTAGAGCTGTGTCTCCACGTTCCCTACATAGCCACCAAAATGTCTGGCGACCACCTCTGTGATGCCATTATGCATGGTAAATATTAGCATGAAGGAGTGCTAAATACATGGGTGCCGGGCAGAATTAATGCAATTCATGCCTCTTCTGCAGTCCAAGCATGCTTCCTCAGAGCAACGATAACATCCTGAGCAGGCAGGTAATAGCAGGCTTCGTACCGAAGAGATGCACAGACGATCCTTTGTCCCTCCCTCCAAACCTTTCAAAATTAGATGCACAAACCTGGCTGCTGCTGCTGCTGCCTTCTGGAGGAGTGTGCTGCAAGAGCAGCAAGCACAGTATAAATTGGTCGTGATATCTGAGCCTGTTTGAACTTTGTGCTTTCCTTCCCTCATGAGATAACGTTATCAAAATCCCAGTGTTAAAGACCTGCAAGGTTGCCGTGCAAAAGCATAGGGAAACATTTCTGTCTGTGAACGTATGGGTCTGTGTGTCTGTGCTTTTTAAAACCTCTGCGTAGCTGTGGCCAGATGTGCCTCTAGGTCCATACTGTCTCCTGCTTCTACTATGTGCATGCATGCACATTGGGGTTTCTCTTTATTCTTTGCTGATGTGAAATGAACCCTTTGAGCTTCCCTTTTAGCTCAGCCCTTCCTAGAGGACTCTTTACCCCTGTTATTTCTCTGTAAGACTCATCCATTAGTATTTAGAGCAGTGAGAACTGCCTTCTCTGGCAGGTGGGATGAATCAACATAATGGCTCTTCACCTCCACACTGGGGGCAATGTGCCCACCCCAGCTGGTGAAATGGCAGCCACCAAACATGTGAGATGTGATAGATTTGGTTACAGCTGTATTTTAGCATCTGTGGAAACAAATGTTACCAGTCACCAAGCTAGCCAGCTTGGGTATTTGGCTCAGGAAGGACCGTTCCAGTGGAAAATCTATTTCCTCTTGTGGTTTTCACTAGCTCTCAGCTAATTTTCCCCTGTCCTAGTGTCACTGATACGCCTGTCACTTGCCGTGTGACTGATATTCCCAGCGTACTCAGAGAAACGCATGCCCCTGTGCAAGCACAAACTGCTGCTTACTTAAAGCCGTGCTGATTAGCCAGAGCATGGGCAGCACAAAGCACCCAGCCTGCTGCTGCGTGTTACATTGCTTCGGAGGGGAGAAGAAAAGCCCTGCTATATATCATTCTCCCCCAAATAACAGAAGGAGTAAATGATATTAATGAATTTAACAGCACACCCCATTAAGAGTAAATGCGTATTCTTAGAGGGCTCCATGATGGAGTATAAATGCCTCATTAATACTGGATATGTCAACCTGGGAGCACAAGCAAAGTCAGAGAGAGCAGTGACTGGCAGTACAATGAGTCCACCAGACCTCATGCAGGGAGGTTTTCTTTCCTTGCTCAGCCTGCATTCAGATACAGCCCGCTCTCTAAAGACACCATCTGTGCAGGTTTCCAGCGCCGGGCTCCTACCTCTGCACTGCAGCCCTGGCTGGGTTCCCTGGGCTTTTCAGGGCTTTCTGACCAGATGAAGCAGCTGTGGGAAGGACAAGTACAAGCCAGACCCCAGCTGATCCTGAAGCTGCCTCCCAAAGGCTATAAATATTGCTGCCTGATATTCCAGTCAGCTTCCTTCTCGGTGCATTTTGGGAAGAGTTGCCCATTAAAAAACAGCATTTCCTTGGTCTCCAACTCTTCTGATCTCCAGAAGCAACCAGAGGGAAACCCATAATACCGTGCTATGAGCCACGCCTGGCCAGGGGACTGTGCTGCTTCAAGCTTGTCCCAGCCCAGGGCTGCGGTGGTTCACCTGTCTCAGCACTTCTGGCTAATCACACCTTACCCAAAGAAGATTGGGAGCTGTTGGAGAGAGAGAGGTGGATGAAGGTGCAGGTGGCTCCAGTTAGTGTTGTGTGAGGGACAGACCCCCGAAGATAGATGTCCCAACGGCAGTCCTTGCTTCTTTCCTACTCCTCCTGGGTAGCAGAGAGCTCCTCTGGTCTGTATGTTACTTGCCCTTGCGTTATCCTCTAGAGGTGCCTTCTCCCAGTGATGTCCAGGCAGGACTCAGGTGGTGGCAACAACGGAGATCCTGTGATAGTGGCAGGAGAAAGAGAGACCCACAGACTGTTTTTTAAAGCTCCTTCCTTCCAGTGACATCCTTTGCAGTCGCCTGGAGAAACACTTCCTGTGAATCAGGTTTCTGGCTCAGGCTCACCCCAAGCTCAAACACTTCAGCTTCCTCTGCTGAGAGCAGCAGCAGTCAGCCACAATCCTCTTCTGTGCAAAGCTCTTGTGGCAATACCTCTGAGGGGGGATCACTATTCACTGCCAGGAGGCTGGTCCCGTATGAATATACAACAGGTTATATTTTCTCCTTGAACCTGATATGCCCATCGTAACTACACTTTAGTTGTGTATATATGGGAAAGTTCCGGTGGGAAGTAGCATTGCTCATGTCTAACACCCTTCTCTGATTAATAAAGATCATCTTCTGCAATGTATGTGCACCTAATTACAATTCCAAGTGATCATTAAGATGTGCACAGAGTTAGCAGGAGCCTTGATACTCCTTTATCTGGACAGACCTTATACCACAGCAAGGGAAAGCAGGACAGAGGAAAGCACCTGGCAGTCCAGCATTGCTCTCTGAATGCTCCTGCATCCACGAATGAGGTACAGCTTGCTGCTTTACCCCTTCAGAAGGAACAGAGCTGTGTGTGATCCTGGGGCTCACATTTTAAACCAAGACACACTTTACCAAGTCACCAATGAGTTTGATAAGGTGTTTATGTGCATCTCGTGCTCTTTTCTCCAGGGCTTAGTGTGATGTCCGTCAGCTCCTGCTTTCATCGTGTAGCTGTAAGTTTCTATTATCAGGCACGCAATAAGCTGGGCACGGGCTGTTTCTTCCTCTGCTGCACTGACCGCAATCTGACTGTCTGGCAGTCTCCCTCTTATTTATTCAGCTTTGGCAGGCAGGAGAGCACTTCTTGCAAGGGCCGAGGTGCTAAGCCTCGGGAAGCGAACGCACTGTGCTAACCACTGCCATATCTGACCCGCGTCTGGTTTTAATGCGAGCGAGAAGGTGACTGCTGTGCTCAGAAATGTGGGAAGCATTTGCAGCAGTGAGTGAAACCATGCCAAAACAATAACTGGGGGTGGCTTTCTTCCAGCAGCTTGTGGTGGATCACAGCACGGATCTGCTGGGGTTCTCACACGGCACCCGAACCACCCAGCTGCAGCCCTGAGCCTGTGCATAAGCAGGTCCCCTCGCCAGTGCTCTGCGCACAGGGGAAAGCCTTTTCATTTAATTTCTGTGTACTGTATGACTGCAGTAAAGTTTCCAGGCTGTACAACCTTGGAAGTCATCAGAACCAGTCTCTTGCAGGAATGGCCTCTGGACCTGCTGCTCTGCTCTGGAACAGTTTTGGGGTAGTGCAGAGGTACAGCTGGGGCTGGGCATGCTTGGTCACTAGCTGTGCCTATTGGTTCACAAAAAACTGGGAGGAAAATGGGAAATGGGCAAGGCAGGTCCAGCTCCTGGGACACTGGTCAGAGGCTGCTGGTGGGCATCCCCAGTGAGTCTGGTTGGGACAGAGAAGGTCTAGGTCTCTTCTTCAACATTGCTTAGTGTATAGAGCTGTAATGATTTAGATAGCCTCATCTATATCCATGAAGTCACCACTAACAAGAAATTTCATTGTTTGATTTGTAATTTCGAGTATCAGCACCAAACATGAGAGGAAAGCAAGCTTGTTCAGAGCAGATGCAAAATCAGGTCATGGAAGGAGATGGCTGGGCCATACTCATATGTTCAGGAGCTTTGTAGGCTACATCAGCACGTAACTCCAAGAGCAAATGGGGAAAGCAGATTTGCTTACAAATAAAGATCAGGTGCCATTAATTATTTTCTGAAGCTAAAACATCAAACGAATAACCTCGGCTTGTTCCAAACCACACCAAGTTCCATCAGAGCCTTTCCACCAGCCTCAGCAGGCATTGGAGCAGGTCCCTGTGCTGGCACGGGCAAGCCAATCTCAGCTGCCACTCTGTTCCTCTCTTTCTTTCTTTATTTCCATTCAGGAGGTGTTGAGGGCTTTTTGCTGATAACCAGATCACAGTCTGTATGTCTCGCAGCATGCCCGTGAGCTGCAGCAAGCGAATGGTGAGGGTTTGCAGCCATCGTCATGCTCATGAAGGTGGCTGTGAGCCCTGTGGGGAGCTGCTGGGGGAGGCACACTCCTCCTCATCAGCAGCATGCAGGCTGGAAATACCACCCTCGGAGATTCGGATCAACAGACGGCCCTGTTATTCCTCAGACTAAGAACTCTAACATTTCCTGCCGACAGCTATTTTGGGAATATTAAGCCTGAATGTTTTGGTGGAAAGTGAATTCAAAGGGCCACAAGAGCAAGGGGATGAGTGAATGAACACAAGCAACTCAACAACACTGAAAATTTTGTAACGCTTTTTTTTAAACACAGAGGCAGCTTTGATACCGCACATGGCTACAAAGACCTTTGTCATGTAGGCTGCTTGTAGTTAGTATGAAAGCATCTCCATTGTGCTGGTGTTCACATGCAGGAAGCAAAGCTTGTAGTAGGGCGTGAGATAAAAACATTTTTAAGGCTCATCACTTTTTGACATCTCCACTCCAAAACCTCCTTCCCAAAGCGCTGTGTACAGACAGCTCTGTTGTGACTGCTACTTCTGATCTTCAGCCTAACCCAGCAAACACACTTCGAGCACACGTGGTGATGCAAACTGTGTGAGGAGGTGGAAAAGCTTACGATGACAGCCTGAAATCAATGGGGACAGCTTATCTGTTTAAGGTGTGCAAGAGCTGGCCTCCAGTGAGCAGTCACTATCTTTCACACTGAAGCACAAAGGAGTTGAATGTGTCTGTGAAATTACATTATAATACAACAGTGAGAGAAATTGACTTCCCGTGGTCATGATTATGCAGGGGTTGAGCCATAGCTGGGTACCACCGGGTGGTTTCGTTTTGTTTTTAAAGAAGCAACTGGTCATTCAATTAATTCCATAAAATAAAAATTCTGATTTTCATCAGAGGTAGTGCATGCATTGGATTAGGACCTGAGTGCCTAATTGCAAAAAAAGTATTTCTTTTGGAAAAATGTTTTGTCATTTTTCTCTTTTTGCTACCTTCTGCCTCAAAATTTCAAAGGAAAGTGTAATTTGAACAAACTGCTGCTAACTAGGAACATCTAATATTTATTCATAGCAAATGCTTTTCCTACAAGAGTTCTTTGGAGCACATTTGCAATTTATTGCACAAAAAAATTTGCATTTTAGAAGAAGATTCAGCCTTTCCAGGCTTACACTGTGTAGGCTCTGTCCTGCTAAATATTTCCCCTGCAGCTGCTGCAAGCCACAGTGTGGCTCATGTGCTGTAAGCATGCACACTCTCTAATCATTTTGAAATTGGGTAAATGACATGGTTCAAACGGGAATGTTTGTTGACACTGTAGAAATGCAGTGTGTAGTAATGTTACAGAACATGTAAAGAATGGTATCAGGGCATGTGGGGTCTTCCACTACCAAGCAGTGAAGTATACACATTGCATATACTTGGGATGCTACAGATTTCCCAAGCTGTGTTTCAGCCTCCAGGCACATATTTGCACACACCCTATAGCTGATTGTGTCTGTCCGTGCAGTAGATAACATGGTTTGTGTAGGTACATCAGGGGCTAATGTTCGGGTGGGCACATCATGGTTTGGTGATGTGCCTGGCAAGGCTGGAGCCCTGGCTCCTGTCACATCCTTCAGGAGTGGCATGGAAAGCCCAGCACTGTGGAGAAACAGCTCAGGGGTTCTTGGGGCATTGTCTGCAGCTCAAGGGTAAAATGAAGTCCAGAATGGACATGTTTGGTTAAATCATTCCTAGGAGTTTGGGGACAGATTAAGATATCCATGTTCACACAGCCTAGCCCTGAATGGTGCTAGCTGAGCAATGCTTTTACCCACGAAACTCAGCCATGCTTGGTTTTACAGTTGCTTGTATTTTCTAGCCCTACTTCATCTTTTCAAGGTGAACTGGCAGAGGGCAGAGGTGAGAAAGGGAACTTTTCTAGTGAACCGGTGTCTAATTTCATATTAAAATCATTTGGCTTCTGCAAAAGTGGATGATTTTAAGTGATTGACAACATCATGGTTTCTGCTGAATTGGGTGTCAGATTTTGGAGGTCTTTTGGTCATGTAGCTGGATAGGAAAGGTTTGTGAGAACCTCCAGGACCTGAAGGTGATATGTGTGTTTTTTCTTTGCTAAGCAGCAGAGCGGAGTGAATAGGAAAAAGGAAAAAATGTATGTAACAATTTGAATTTAAAAGAGAATTATGTTTTGATTGAGTTCAGCAGTCCTTCTATGTTTGACTTCTGCATTTATTTGTATATTCAAGCTCTACAAGCATGAGGACTTGCCTAGTGAATTTTAAAAAGAGATGTTCACGTACTGACCAGCAACAAATTCTGAATACTTTATTTACTTGTAAAATTTACACTGCACTGCTTTGTTACCTAATTCCCCTTATCAGGGAAGAAAAAGGGAAATAGATGAATATGGCACATATTGCATATTATAATTAATAATGGAGCGCTTTACAGAGAGGAAGTTATTTGCTGACGTTACTATTGAACATAAATAATAAATAAATTGGTGAATGTTGTAATCTGTTTATAGAGAATTCTCAGACAAAGGTGAAATTCATGGAGGGAAAAAAAAAAAAGATGCAAATTATTCTAGTTCTTACTTCTGTGGCTTTGAGGGACCTTGACTACTCTCCAGCTGATAACCTTCAATTCCAGAATGGCAGGCTATGAACTCCCCTACATGACTTATAGAATCAGAAGAGCTTTAATTAAAAATACTTACAAATGCTCAGGCCCTCCTTCATCTCCAGAATGACTTCAAAGATGAAGGGAGCTGTGGCTGACAGGAAATATAGACTGTTCTTCGGCTTTTCCTGTTGCTGTATCACCTGTGAAGCTAAGTTTGCATAGTGACAGACTATCAGCAAGGGGTTTAGTCCATACAAGGCCCTAAATTTGGGATGTTAACAAGGCAAAGCTTATTTGTGTCTCTTGAACCTCAGTAAAACATGTGTGGGGTGAACGCAATGCAGAAATGTTATGTTTAACATAGAGTAGCTGTCATTGCCAAGTGGGATAAAGGAGACTTAGGTCAATGATCACCCAACCAGGGTGCAGAGAAGAGGCTGTGATCTCATATAAGTGCTGATGTGCTTGTTTGTGTTAACAGGCTGCTGTTAGCATAACCTCCTTTGGGAAAAGTCTTCTGGCTACAGGACATCTCTGCAAATCAGGAGATGAGAACTTTATTATCAGCTGTGTCAGAGACCAAAGAAAAAGCCATTTTGTCCAACACTTTAAGACTTAAAGTGCCATCGTATGTGCTTAGTTTCTTTTGATTTCTCCTCATTACTTTTGTGGCACCTAACTGTCAGGTAGATATGAATTTTGAAGTGGCCCATACCCCCTGCCTATTTCTCTTCAATAAAATAAAGACTATAATCTCTGCTGATCTCATGGGGATGCTGTGAGGGACCATTACATGGTCTTAGAGGAGAAGCTATAAAAGTTTACAATGTCTTATTAGTGATGCAGATCAGTCTGGAGTGTCTGGAAGGCTTTTCAAGACAATTTGGATGAAATGTTTTGAACAAGTGAAGGCTATCACACCCTCAGCCCCAAACTCAGAGGGTTTGTGAAAGAGAAATTGTTTCAGCTTTGAGGCACCTGTATGCCCTACATGTCAGCATCTCTTTTGGAGCAGTGTGGTTTGGGATGGCAAGAATGAGCAGTCCCTGAACAGGATGGTCAGAACATCATTTTTTCTCTTGCATGCCTGCTTCATGGACAAGCAGTTTTTGTTTGTTTGTTTTTATTTTTCATAAATCCCAAAAATTGGCTTTCTAGGAGCCTGTTAGTCACTCCCCATACCTGAGCAAGGTGACCCTGGTCTTCCAGGTTTGAAATAGCCACAGGGATCCTGCCCTCAGAGGTACTCACAGGCCCACTGCTTCGCATTTCAGGTTCCTCTTAATCCGTGCAGCAGTTCATAAAGATTATAGGATTAATGCTAATCAGACTATTTTAGGCCTAATGTTTTTGCATTTTGATACCACGTTTGCTAATTATCCATGGCGTTACCTCTCTTAGATTTCTCATTTCTGTCGGGTACACAACACGGGGAATTTGTGACAGGTCCAAGCAGAGATAAAAAGGGGGAAAATCTCAATTTCCCAACCCCCAAAGTGGCCTCCATTCAGTTTCTACCTTAGCTTGGCTTTCTCCTCCTGCCTCTGTGGTGGCTTTGCTGTGCTCCTGTCTCCGCTCCTGCGCTCCACCTGTCTCCCCTCTGTGTGCCCAGGGGTCACCATCTCCTGGGGCAGTGGAAAGCTTCTCTCCAGGCAGGTGGCTGGCCATGTCTTGTGGTTCTCCATACTCTGCAGTGCTGTGGCTCAGCACAGCTCATCCTGCCTCAAGCCTCGCGGGGTGGGAAGCAGCGGGTACCTTGGCTTCGCAGACTGGCATAGAGAAAAGGGAAAAAAAAGGCTGGATGTGATGGTGATGTTCAACTTTAAAGTCTTCCTCTCTCTCCAGCGGCTGTAAACCACACTTCTACTTTCACATGGTGTTTTGCATTGGTTCGCAGGAACAAAATAAAAAGACATTTACTTTGCTCAGGTTTGTTATATATGGATTTGGCAAAACATATGCCCCCTTACCTCCTCCTTTGGTCTGGTTTGCTTTCTCTGCATGCCTGACTGTGCTCCTGTAGGACTGTAACACAAATAATAGTTCCCTTAGGTGAATCCTGTTAGAAGAGATGTTGGAAGATGGTACAGTAACCGAAACAGCACATCAGGGCCGAGTGAAGGTAATAACAAGCTGTTCTGCAAATTGTGGCCTAAAAGAAACATGAAAACAAAATCTGAGGTAGAGTTACTGCAGTTTTTATACAGCAACTGTGATTTCTCTTGCCATGTTTTGCCACTTCCTTGGTTTTAGCTTTCTACCTCTGTTCTGTCTGAGATTACAAGGCCTTGTTAACCAGAACATAAGATCTTAGTGTGACAGCTGGTTCAGTCATAATCTGTGATGATATAATGTGTGTCACCTCTTCTCTGGATTCAGTCTAACCAGGATAGGGGACCCTGAGGCATCTCCACACCTATCCTGTAAACAACGGTGGTATGTATCCTACTTACAGCTATGTTTTTGGAAGGGATGCTTGGGAGAGGTGGCACCTAGGAGGTACTAGTGCAAGCAGATAAAGTTCTGGTGGGAAGGAGAAAGTAGCCCTGTAACCTGCTGTTTGCTCTCTTTTGGCTGCCATACTCCTTTAAATGAGACCAAGGGATGCTGCTGAGTAGCGGCCCATTGTAACCACTGGCAATACAGCAAGATGTTGTTTGTTAGCATCTGTAGGGCGGTGGAGATGAAGCATTTATACTTACTGAGCTATAACACTTTGTTTCCCAGATCTAGCTCCTGGCCCTTCAGAATCAAGCCTCCGTCACTGAGGAGTTTTTTTCCAGTCAAAAAAATCCAGTTCTGAAGAGGAAAAGTTTTGATATTTAGTACTACTGGATGTGGAAGCTTGTTCATAAATTACCAACCTGCACAATATCTTAAGGATTCAAAACACTTTTTTTTTTCTTTTCACTTTTTTCTCCAGGTTTACTTAGATTAGAAAATTGTAATGTTATATCTTAGACCTTTTGGTCACAACATATTATTAGGTATTTAGATACTGTCCCATGGAGTGAGCTTACTGCTGACCATGTTGATGAAAAGCTTTGCACATGCTTTTGGAGAGCACCCCATCATCAGCTCCTGCTGCACGTTTCCATTTATACATCAGTTGTACAAGCAGCCAACCCCATCTCAAATAGCAGGTTGAACTCAGAGGTTGGGGAAGGCTGCAGGAGAGCTGCTGCCAACTCTACAGGGGTTTGGTTAACACACAGAGTGAAGGCAAGGGTGTCCACGCTCCAGCCTCAGAAGGCTTGCAGGAGCAGCCCTTCCAAGGCAGGCAGTTCCATTAACCTATGAAGTGGTCTCAGTAAATGAAGCTACTGGGTGGAGACAGGCGATGAACTGGGTGGAGCAAAAATTTATATTTTTGCAACCAAATGGATAGGTTTGCTCTTTTGGAAGACAGAGTATAAAGGTTCTGAGAGCTGGCAGAGAGTGCAGAAGTGGAGCTGGAGTCAACCATGAATTAAATATATGCTCTTGGGCCTATAATATAAATGGTTCAACTCCAATAGTCCTATAGCAGGTTTGTTTTCTTCCCTCCCACACTTCCACAGTGTATTGCATACGAGATATCACTAAAGAGATGACGTGAGACAATATCAGAGCCCTTTTTCCTGCTCGTAGCAAGAATATATAATAATCTCTCTGGGAAACAAATCTCAGGCTATCTCCAAGAACAATAGATGCTTGTAAGGCATCCATCCAGTGAAGTCAGAATAGCTGGAGGCTGTGAGTAACATAATCACTTTTTTGTGCTTGCAGAGTGTTTCATTTGCAGACTGATCTGAGTATGAGACAGGAAGTAACCAGATTTTTTCTTTTTAATTGGCTACTTCTCAAGTTGATTTTTTTTTTATTTTTTTTTATTTTTGAAAACCAGGCTGTGCCATCTTAATTATCACATGGGTAAGCAGGATCAGGCTGCAGGAACATGAAGTCTCCTGTGGATGCTTCTGCTCTTCAGAGTAGACCAAGGGAGTGGAAGGAGGGTTTGAAGGGGGATTTAAGTGACACCCCAACCCCCATGCAGCGTAGGAAGGAAGCAGCTTCTGGAGCCATCTCAATCTGCACTGGGTGCCCCAGTTTGTAGGTGGGAGTGCAGCTCGGAGCCCCTGCAGTGGGAGGAAATGAGATAGAGATACTATGCCTTATTCAGGCTGGGATGAAGTCCCTAGGATACTGTGTTCTTCCCAACAGTGTGGATAAATTCCAGCAGGCTTTAAATCAGTGCTATTATATGTTGCTTGTAATTATGTGCTGTACAGACTTGTATTTGAGGAGGATTTTGAGGGGGCTGGGAACTTATTTGTGTTTGCTTTTTTTCCCTAAAAAACATTATTTTTTTTTCCTATTTCATTAAGCTGTATAGAAACAGATCACAATTTGGTAAATTCTACCTGCTGGAGAAATTTTTCAGCATTCCCTAGGAAGGCATTATATCTATGATCACCCAAGTTACCTGGAGTGAGTATGAGGAAGAGGAAACAGGCTGGGTGGCTGCCTTGTGCTTCCAAGCAGAGGGGACGGAGAGTGGGAGGAAGTGGCTTTTACTTGTGACAGGTATCTTGAGTTATGACATTTAAATCAAGACTCTGGTTGTATTTTTCCTTTGCATTTAAATTATGGCTTCCAACAAAGCTGTCTATCTATGTATGTGCTTCAGCATAGGAGCACAGATGCAGTATTCCACCTGGCTGGTGTATTGTGTTGAAGTATACTGTGCTACTAGTCTCAGAAAAAAGATTTCATCAACAAATTATTTATTTCAGTGTCAGGACAGGAAAAACAATTCAGCAGATATTTTTAGGGAATGTAAAAAGAAAAAGCAGATACATTCAATGGAGTTAGTAATAGCATATTCAGCTCAAATATTTTCCTTTTGCAGTTTGACAGATTCTTTGGAAATTGGAGTCATAAAGAACATCCCTTCTACCTCCTTCTCCCCACCTCCCCTCCTTTGCATCCTGACATGCATCTTTACTTGCATACTTGCCATTCAAATGTGAGCACACAGGCTCGGGACAGGGCCTTTCTCAGTCTGATTTGTCTCTTCTCTGTCTGATTTGTACTTTTGGAAAGGACTTTCACTGCTGAGCTTTAGGATATTTTGAATATTGACTCTTTTCTACTGAAATTGTTTCACTCGGGTTACAAATACTTGTATATGCAGCGCAAAAGACACTTGAATTTTTGGAGAAAAAACTGGCACTCAGCTACACTTGCCATATGAGCACCCAGTCATTATTGCCCAGTCTGAGCTGGTGAGTCTCCCTTTTTAGTTGTTCTTCTGTCCCTCCCTCATGACTGATTTATAGCCTGCAGCCCCAAAAAATAAATAAGTAAATACAGAAATACAAAAATCTAGGTTTCTCTCCCCACTCCATCTTGAACATTTTAGTTCATCTTGGGTTCTCTCCATCCCATAGAGTAACCCTACGTTTCCCACCTACCTCTCTGGAGTTTTATCTAGTTCCCAGCCCCTTGCACAAGAGCTATCCCATGCCTGACCCTCTTCCCCAGGCTTTCCTTTGTGTGGCTTTTGACCCTGATCGGTGTCAGGAATGAAGCAGCAAAGGATGCTCCTGCTCTGAAAGGCCTCTCGATAGAGGTACTGATGTTGTTCCCCTTCATCTTTCCTTGTAAAGCTTACAGCATCTTGCAGAAAACATAGATGGGGCTTTTCAGACTTCTCATTTTACTCACCAATGGGGTGTTTCAGTACGCTTCACACATGTTTCAGGGGAGGGCCTGAGCCACTGGGCTTTGGAGGAGGAAGGGAGCAAGACCTGTGTCCTCCTCAGCATCCTGAGCAACCCCTCAGCTCAGAGATGAACCTATCCCTGCATTTCCCTTTTCCTTTGCTCTGATTAAAGATATGGGGAAGTAAAATGTTTTGAGTTGAACAAAATGTTTCTTTGGATCAAGACAGTTTATTTTTTTGCTTGCTGAAAAAAGAGGGAAAAAGAATTTTTGGACAACAGTCTGATTCCTCTTCTCACCCCCCTCCTTTTTTTTTTTTTTTTTTGTTTTTGTTTTGGCCACCTAACTGAAAATATCAATTATTTCCACAGTCGCAGGCACTCTGCCAAACTCCTGCTCCTCATGACTAGCGATGCAGTATAACTTTATGGATTTGTTATCATGGCAGATTCAGCCCTGGCTGTTTGGCTTCTGTAAACATTTTGCTGTTCTTTACGGTTCCTCATGCTTCCTCAGAGCAGAGCGCTAACTGCACCACTCCCCACACATCTGCACATCTGCTACCTGATATTAAAAGCACTTGACTCAGCTATAACCCAGGCACTCCTCTTTCTGTTGGAGCTACACCCATCTCAGCCTTTGTGTTTGTTCTTTGTGATGTTTGGGGTGTAATTCAGCTATTGCCACCATTTTCCAAACAGCTAAATCTCTTATGTTTCTTACAGCTGCCATAAGTTCTCCATGCTGCTAACCAACTGTGCGTTTAGCCTCATAGATCATTAGGCTACCCCTGCCATTAAGGCTACCCTTTCATCACAGTGCCCAACGAGTGTTTTTTGGACGTACTTCCCCATGTGCAAAATTGGATGAAGCAGCAGGGCCTGAACATGACATATCCTGTGATGTATTCAGATGTATCAGCAAAATCTGTTTTCTGTTTTGCTGCTGATAGGAAAACCATGACACACAAACAAGGGAGCAGAACACAACACAGACACAGACACAGACACCATCCTTGAATGCTCAAACAACAGGTGGAGCTATCAAGATTCAAAATTTAGTTTATTTTCTTGTGAGCTGAAGGTATGTATTTTCACCAAAGTCTCTCTAAAGTACTATAAAGGGAAGTGCAGAGCCATTGGGGCATGTCCCAGTGTTTGGAGGTTCTCCAGGATTTAATTCTTGTGGACTTCATGCCTACAGATAGATTAATGTGCAATTATTTCCATCCAGAGCAGGGATGGCCTAACATCTCTAGACCTTGCCTTCATATTTTGGACTGTTTGTGCCATTTTTGATCGGCAGATCTTCAAGTTGCCATTGGTTTCAGAATGCACATGAACCATTCAGCATTTGGGAATTGCATTGCTCAACTGCAACCAAGGATCTGGAGCATGATGTCCTAATGAAATAAATCATACGTTCCCTGACCAGCACAGGCTTATTTATGAAGTTACTTCTGTTTAGAAGTTAAGATGAAGTTTCGCTGCAAATTCAGTCATATGGCTGGTGACACACCATCCAAGTCACTAAAAATACCTTTTTCTGCCACAAGAATTCACCATGAAGTAATGCATATTTTCCAGGATTTTGCTCATACTACACTTTATTGCATAATGCAAGTTTCTTATTCATTAGATAATAGATACTCCAGGTAATGAAAATTCATTCTGTGTAGCAGAAATACTGAGAAGAAGTGGCATCTTATAACTGTTCAAGGGCTCAAAAGTGGATACTTGTATGCTTTCATGTTTGATTCTTGTTCCACATCATTTCAGAAGCATAATTTTTGTTGACAGAAAATTGGCCAGGCTTAATAAAGCAAGGTATTTCTATACCAGCTTCTGGGTTCTTTCTAATGTGCTTTCATTTCTGGAGCTAATTGACTTCTTAGACAAGATATGTTGGGACCAAGTTTTCAAAGGTTTTTGGCTCAGTAAAAAGATAATCCACAGGAATTTTTTTTTATTTTTTATTTTTTTAGTAGTAGTAGAAAAGATTAATCTTAGTTTCCAGCTCTGCAAGAGGCAGAGCACCACTGCATGCTGTTTCAGGGAGAGAAAACACATAGTTAAGCTCCTGGCTCATGCAACCCTCCTGGTTGTCACTCAGGGGTAACACTAGAGCCATTGCCTGGAGAAGAGGAGCATCTTACAATGTCTCCTAGTTTGTGTAGTAGGAAGACGGAGATCTGACCCACTTGATGCAGTTCCATATCCCCTTAGAGATTTTCTGCCTCCATCTCCATGGCAGCTGCATAATTTCTAATCCTGCTACCTCCAGAGAAACCAGAGCTCCAAGAGCTCGAGTCGCTCATTCTGAGGGAGGTAGTTACACTCATTCCCCTGGATGTTACTGTCTCCCATTTTGTTTTGAAAAGAGAAGCAAATCACCCAAGATGACTTCAGAGTGAGCTTGTCAGAAGATATTATGTAAATCAGCAAATCACATGGGCTTGTATTTCGAGCAGACAACTGAAAAGAGGGAAGTGTTTAGCTCTAGTGTAGTCTGAATTAACTGCCTGACTTTGAGGCACGAGATTGTCAAGTGACTTGTGCATTCAGATGAGATGTAAAATTGGAGGAAACCAATCATGTATCAAAACTAACTATCCAAGGAAAGAAATGCTATATATATGTATGTAGGTATGTATATATATATATATAAAAAATAATAATAAAAGGTCCTATACACATACACATACAGATACTTCTCATTTGTATCCTCTTATTAAGCAGTCCCAGGGAAGCTACCTCATACTTCACAAAGTCAGGGTTTATAAACCATGCTGTTTGTTTCCATTTAAAATCTCTCAAGCTCTCCTTCCTCTCTTATAAGACGTACAAACCTGCAGCTCTCAAGAGCAGCCTGGGAAAGCCCTGGGAGGGAGTTGCTGCTATGTGCTATTAAATCTGCTTTCAGAAGGAGACCCTTTGGGCCCACCTACTTATAGATTCACATAACACTCATTTTGAATTAGGTTTCCTGCTAATCATCAGAGGCAGCACAAGGCTGGTTACTGAAAGGGCAGGCACTGCTCTGCGGCCAGCCATTCCTCTGGGTTCTGCAGGGAAGGAGGCCATTACAGTGTCAAGGTCTGCAGGTAAAAACAGAAGTGCAGAGAGATGGCCCCAATGTGAGACCTCACATGGCTCTTCCCAGACTTGCTAAGCAGCTCTGGAAATGCCTTTGGACAGCAGGAGAGACTTCTTTTCTCAACACCTGCTCAGCACTGGCAACACAGAGAGGTACATTTTTTCACCAAAAGTGAAGGGCCACTCTCCCAGCTATTGTGGTGCTCTCCTCTTCAAAGGCCTCGCCAGTCACACATCCAGTGGCTGGAAGCCCTGCCCGTAGCCTTGCAGACTGCCACATCTTGGTGGTGTTGCCTTCTAATGGCTGATGTAGAAACAGGATGAAGTAATTGAGCAGCAGCAGGCTCCAAGCAGGGAGGAAGGTGGGCCTGTTTCTTCGAAGCTGAAACTCCTTACAGCGTAATAATAGTGGGTTGGAAATACTGAATTTTGCACATCAGCATTTCAGAAGATTTCCATATGTATATTTCAGTGAATTACAGCTTATTTATATGTTCCATAAGCACTCAAAATTCACTGGCAATACTTGACTTCCTGTGAATGATACTAAACTGCCCATACCCCCAGTACAACAACTGAAATGGTTTGTCAGTGTCTGCGAGTGCAAACGGGACAAACACTTCTGAGGTCTCCATCCATTCGCTGTATTCCCTCTGCCATGCTGCAGAAAACCAGGCAGCAAGCCCTCCTCAAATGGGTCAAAGAAAAACCTCTGATATGAGCACTGAACATACCAGTTCCACTCTGTCCCTTCCTCCCCACCTCCACAACCCTCCGCAAACTGGAGTTAAGAAAGCACTTCATCTGATAACACCGAGAAAGGTCAGAGCACTGGGTTTAGCATCTTACTGGAAGAATAAGCAGCCTGACTCTCTGGAGTGCCAGGGACTGTGATCTAGTGGCCTGCACACAGGACCAGCAGCTATAAATTCCCCAGTCTTAATCCCTGCACTGACAATTACATCTCCTGTGACCTTGAGCAAATTGCTTAACCTTTCTGCTCTTGCTTTCTCCCATGGTGAAATTGGGAATCCTGCCTCTCCAGGCTGCTGTGAGAGTTAATTATTTAATGTGTGCACTTAAGTGTCCTTTTACTGGTGTCTGTTGTGTTCTTTGTGTTTATCAGTGTCTAACGCAGATGGTCACTGCAGTGCATGGACCTTCAGAGCCTGATGGGAGACCTCATGCTGCAATCTCATCTGCAAAAGACACCATCCAGCAGGCTTGGGGCAGCAAGGACTAAATGGAGGAGGCTACATGAGACCATCGACCTGGCAGACTGTCATTCCTGTAGTAAGTGCTGTGAGAGCTGTTTCCAGGGTGGAGGGAGAGAAGGAGCATGGACATGCTGCTGATGCTTCAGACCATAAGGAGGTTACATCCCTTTTCTCTGCCTCATTGCCTGCTGCAGAAAGCAGGGCTGTGGCTTGGAGGTGGGGCAATGCTTCTCAGAGCTGCAGATGTGCAGTGCGGTGTGTGTGCTGCTTCTTGTTCAGGTCTACAGACAAAAAATAACCACAAACCCTTAACTTCAAAGGTGGGTGGGATCAGGTCCTTCATGACAGTTGCACTCTGAAAAGGGGAAGAAAGAAAGCGGCAGCAGTATGTGCTCCCCCTGTTTCACTTCTCTCCGCACTTACATATTAATGTTACTTCATGTGCCATTAATTAGACTTAATAGTCTATACTTTATCTCTCTTGTCATAATAAATTGTGAAAAATTTCAACAGGAAAGCACTCAAGTGATCTTGGCATTAACAGACTGAGTTTTCCTGAGACCTGAGTTCAGCAAAGTGCTTCAACACCTGCTTAAATTTGAGCATGTGCTTAGCTGAGTTGCAGCCCGAGACAGTGCCAAGCGAAGGGCAGACCTCCAAGGTTAGGCTGCTCAGCCCTCCCAAGTGATGTTAGTAGCCCTGCCCCAGGCAAATGGTTGTCTCCATCCCAGTGGTGGCATTGCCTGCCTAAAGAAATAGAGGAGTGTGCCTTTCATTTGTCACTGATCTTCAGCTAAATGGAAGTCATTCATTTGGAACCCAAATTTTCCAGCTCAAGTGGCTACATTTTGGCTTCCAAATCTGGCTGCTTGTATTTGAATTTCTAGTTAGGCAGGAAACCAGCTCTGAGAACTTTGGCTCCAGGCAGAACTGCATCTCAAATAAGCCAGCCCGAACAAACATCACAGAAAAGCATTACACAGTGCTGGGGAAGGGGCAAGCTCTCAGAGCTGCTACCCAGCTCTTTTTGGTTCCAGCTTGGGTCAGAGATGTTCAGTCTCACATTCTCAGACCTGAAGGAAGTGAGCCATGGGAATCCAAAACCTAAAAGAAGGCAGAGCAGCACTGCAGGATGGGGTCTCCACTCTCCAGTAAGCATCTAAAACTAGATCAGTACTAGATTTTGCATAAGGTCACTAGAGTTGGAGTCTCTTTCCTCCCCACTAAAGCCAAACAAAGATCTGAAGGTCCCCAGATCTGACTGAAAGTGCTTGACACCTCGAGAGGTCAAAACTGTCCTATATAAAAATATTATCCGGAGCTTTTGAATGTTTTAGCTTCTGGTCCTGGCCCAAATTTCGAGGAACAAATGAGTTCAAAACAGGAAGGGAAAAACAAACAAACAACAAACAACCACAAACAACAGCAACAATAAAACAGACAAACAAGATCCCACCAAGATCTCAAAGAGTTTGACATGAATTTTGTTTGTGGAGAGTTGTTCAGCTGTGTTTCTGGTTTTATTCTGAGTGGTTTTGTAAACTGCAAAGAGGAACACTGATGCAAGAAGTAGCATGGCACAAAATAATCTGTTTATGACTTAAGAGCAAAAAACAGAAGTATGTGCTGCTGTAAGGGTTCCTTCTGTGCTGAGGTCCGAGGTCTGCATATATTTTTATTGATGAACTCCTTCAGGAACAAACAGCAGGCAAAGGCATGACATGAACCAAGTCGCTTGTTACTGCTGCAACTGGAATTCAGTCCCTGCCGCTGCCAATTAGAGGGCTAATTGAGAAGTGGATCTTGAGCCCCATCAGAAAATGCTATCTCAAAGAAATTTCCTGCCTCTCTTGATGGTGCTGCGATACCGAGCCAGGGCAAGGCTGTGTTGACAGCCTCTGGGATAGGCACCATGAAGGGAAGTGTTGCTCAGGAAGAAAAGTATGATGCTTCAGTATTTATGCAAAGATTTAAAAAGCACATGCCATTTGGAAGAAAACAAGAATGCCTCTTTGTTTTCTTAGATTTAAGGGCTCATGTCCCAAAGACCGGAAGCAAGATATGCCTTAAAGTGCTGAGTTTGTATCATTAGAAATCTCCTGGAATATGGCATGATAGGCTTCTCCCATGGCACAATCACTTCAGGCTCTCTCCATTGAGGCCTAAGATAGCTTTACTTCTTTAGAAATTCTTTCAGAGTGCCCATTTAGTATTCAGGAACCCATCTTTGCCATCTTCCCTCTCCATCTACAGCCTCATCCCAAAAGCCAGTTGAGCTGATTAGTTGTTAAGATCTCATATTACCAGGACTCTTACATGAAATCAAAAGATTAAATCTAGATTAAATCTGATTGCCTGGTGGTACAACTTCACTGAAATTGTTTAAGCTTAAGCTGGGGGTTAATTTAGCTCAAAGTCATTAATTGTTTTGGGTAGCTCACAGCTCTTTACCTGAAAGACATTAAATACTCATTTACTTATTGCAAAACAGTTTTATATCATGGCTGGTATCTGACATGGAAGGAAAGAAAAGCAAACTACCAAAAACTGCCAGGAAGCTGTAATCCTTGAGGAATTCTCTCCTATCTACAATGGTACTGCCTCAGTAATCAAAGGTTATTTGGGCATATATTAATAGGAAGGCATGAAACGGATCTTCTGTTGTGATCAGCAATGCAAAGTTCTTCTTTTGGTAGCAGTAGGTTGAATCCCACCATAGGAACATAACTGAACCACCACCCAAACATGAACCATCATTTTGCCTTTTAGATTTTTTTTTCCTCATCTGCTTTTCCAAGTTTGTTTGCCAGACTCTGCACTTTTCAGCTATGACTGGAAACAGAAGTGCAGCAAGAGAGTATGAAGAAAGAGGATTTTTCTCCTAGGATTCCTAACGTGAGCAGAAATAGGCAGTACTGGAAATAGTGCAAAACCCATCTTCCTTGAACACTTTCCAGCCCATTTTTGCAGACTGTAGGCATTTGGGCAGTACAGATGAACTCTGGATAACCACCCAAATTTTTGGGTTTGTCCATCGCTAAAAATATCATGGACTGGAGGGCACTGTCTTGAACTGAGCCTGTAAGCATTTTGAAATTCACCCAGCCCTGGTTGAAGTGATCATTATAATCTGGCAGGGAATGCAATCTGGGTTGCAAACTGTAGTTATTTTTAAAATCATCTCGCCAAAGCCCTGTTGGAGACTGAAAAGGAAAAACCTTTTAGCCTGAACAGAATGATCAGTAATTTCTTATTCTTGATGTAGCATTCATTTATGAGAAGCATACATAATAACACATTTCTGTAGGTAAGTTACATACAGCTAAGCAACAGTTAAACTTGTAATCTTGCCATACAGTCCAAAATAATAGTAATAACGACTTCCAAACCCTCCGAACTCAGTTACAATTTTTAGTTGCCACCTACTCATGGCCTCCCAAGCACTCCGGGAAGCCAGCTAGCTTTCCCTGCTGCTCTGCAGCAAGCTCTCCACAAGCAGCAGTACAATTATACACTAAACAGCAAGGCTGAAGGTTTCCCTCTGCAGATGCCCTTCCTGTCTTCTCTTACAACACAAGAAGCCAGAAATGTCATGTCCTGTTGTGGGCATGTGCACCAACATTGTCAGGTGAAACAAAGGGAAGGAAGCCTGGCTGCATTTGATGCATTTGGGAATTCCCTTCCCAAAGAAGCTTGGAGTTCCCAGACAGAAGGAAAACATTTAAGAGCAGCTTGCAATGCTGGCGGTGCGTAGGCTGTTATCAGGGACACCCAGCTTGGGAAAGCACATGGTTAAGCTGAGACCTGTGTGTAGAGCAGAATAGAGTAAGGGTAACAAGAGCGTGTGATTGATGCAAAGAGGACCCCAAGCAGAAATAAGTGAGGAGAGCATGAAGTGCAGAGAAAGTGCTGGGTTGAAGATTACAGCAGTATCACCAGTCTTAACGTGTGTGGAAGGAGAGACTCAGGGACAGAGGTGAAGGGCTGGCAAACCTCTTACTATTTTTATCTTCTATCTGCATGAGACAATGATGGATTATCTATGTTTAATAGGAATTTATGACCCAACGAGTGATATTTAAAGGGCTCAATGATGCATTTAATAACCAAACATTCTTCCTGATTAGTGCTCATTTGATCTCTTGAGAAAAGTGTTTCTCTGACTGAGATCTAAAAAAAGTGTCCTTGTCTCCCCATAGCTTGTGCTGGAGTGCAGAGACACTGCAGACCTCAGTAGCAGATGAGAAATTAATTTTGCCTGAGAATGTGTGAACTGTTTAGCTTATACTCTTTGTGTTGCTTCTCTCTCTCTTTCTGTTGCTCTCCTTTTAGGAGGATGCAGAAGTTGGAAAGCAGAAGTCCTGCTAATTCTTCTTCAAACTGATTTTTTTTTCCTTTCTTCTTCAGATTTATGAAGACTCTGAGCACTAATGCAACTGCTTAGCCATTTGCAAAGGTGAGCAAAAATGATAATCTCTATGATTTTAGTCATTTAAATAAAAACGTGAAGGAATGAACCTGCATCACTTGGCAGAGGCTGTGTTTCTCCTTTTTCTCTTTTTTTGGGGGGGGTTGTTTTTCACAAATACGCTAGCTCAGATTCTCAACTCTAAATCTGATGGGCAGAGAAGAATTAAAGCAATAGGGGATTGGAGAAAGGAGTGCTATTTTTGGCATTGCTAATTTGCTCCCAGGAAGATTACTCCTTGTCCAGTACATGAGGAACATGCAGTGTCCTAAGAGGAACAGGTCTCTGTGTGTCTCTGGCCACATCTCTTCCTCTGTATCCCTTATGTTTTGTGGGATTACCCCTCAGGAGAGGAAATCAGCCTTCACCCATTCCTACATGTGGACAGAAGGAAGTGAAGGCTTGCTGTATTTTAAGAAGGCAGGGATGATCCCTGATGCTTGGTAGATTGATGTTGTTGAGCCAATGCAAAGGCTTGGAGGTGCATGACATGCATTTCCCACAGCACCCTTGGCATTTTGGGCAGCACTGGATAATTCAATTACAGCTCCCATGGATTGAGGAGCCACTCAAGAGTCTGAGAAAGCCTCAGAGGGATCTGTCATGTTGGTTTGTGTGGATTCCTGGTCCTGTGTAGCTGTGAGCCTGTACTCTCCGCAGCACCCAGGGGCAGTTGGTCAGTACACTCCTGGGAACCTGAGGCTCTGCCATGCTGCATGGTACCCAGGGTAATATGAGCTACAGCTTCTGGTTTGTCTTGCCACTTCAATAATGGGTAAAGAATACATGTTTAAGATGTGTTTAGAACATTTGGTTTAGAACAGGGGGCTGCACAAGGCCCAGTAATGGACAGTACAGACAACCTGAAACAAACCAGGTCCCCAAGCCTTCCTTGTAGGGCAGGCAGCAGCCTAAATCCTTACCCAGGACACACACACAGAGGAGAGCGGCCATTTCTATCCCACCAGGTGTCACCACAAGAAGAAGACACTACTGGCCTCTTGCCTGCTTCTCCCTTGGGGAGCTGCTGGTGTGTTTCTAGACCCAGTTGTCCAACCATGTACTTAGGAGGGTCATTATTAACCCAGCGAAGGCTTCTCCTTTCTACTCCAAGACCCTCCAAAGCTCAGAAATCAGTTTCAGTGAAAGGCTCAGGAGTGTGCCCATGTCATCTATTCCCCTGCCATCCTGAACTTGCAGGCAAACATAAAATGACTGCTGCAATCCACATATTGCATCATTCTTAATCTTCTGCTGCAGGAGCTCTGAAAGCAGGATTTGTACCAGAGAGCCACCAGCTGATGAATGGTGGCTGTTTCCTTCTCGTTTATTCTGTGACAACCTTCCTAAGTTAATTGGTGTTAGACAGACATGGGCAAACAAATCTTTACCCAACTCAACAGCCTTATGTTCTCCTATAACACAGGTTACTGTGACGCAGCAGATGAGTGAGAACAGTGAGGTCCTTTTTTCAGGGTTTCCTACAAATTTTCCCATGACAGAAAGGGAGTGGATTTACCACCCACAGCAGAGTCTTCTCCCCCCACAAAAAATGTTAACAGCCTTTGGGGCTTTTCATTTTTCCATTCCCCTCAGAAAGGCAGCTTAGCTTCAATGATAAAAATAAACAAAGCAATTGAAATGTCCCCATGGAACCAAGTCTGGTTTAACTCAGCAGAGGGGCTCTTTACCCCCTTTCTTTTGTCAATTAGCTTGTTTCTGAAACCTGTATTTGAGTTTTTTATTTTTTTATTTTTATTTGGACTTGATTTATCTCTAAGTTTATCCAGCTAAGTTGGCTTCTAAAGCTCATTCTTGACTGCATCACAGTAAAAACATTATTCAACCCATGGCTCCCTACAGAAAGGGTTTTTTATAGCAGTTCATATGAGAAGTCACTTTTGAATGTTGTTTGTATACTGTGCTATTCTAATATCATGTAAATAAAAAGGAAACTATATATTCTCTGTAACTTGATCTAAAGATTTACATAGCAATACCCATTCACTGAACCAGCCCCGTCTGCTGTGTGACAGACTGACACATACACAAATTCGTTCTTATTGTATTTGAAATACCAAAATAAAAACATCTTCTGTACTTTCTGCAGAATATTGCACTTTGAAATGGGTCCAGGTAGTTTCAGTGTAGATGCGGATGAATTTTCTGCTGTTCCTATTGCTGCAGTTCTTAAATGTATTATTCATTCAGGGTGATTGATTTGGTGTTCTGTCCACATTGCCTAAAAGCCACTGTCTGTTCATCTGTCTGTTAATCTGTTTTGGCATCTTGCAGAGTCAGAGCTATAGAAAACACTTTTAGTTTTTGTTAAAGTAGCAACAAGAAAAAAAATCTTTAAAAAGAAGGAACTGCTTGATCTTTGGATTCATACACATTAAAAAAAAAATCTGTGCCACTGAGATGGCTGGATAGCCGAAAGGACAGATTTTTATATTCTGCCAGCGGTGTGCTACAAGCGTGGTGCATTTGTTTCTGCCTGATTAGTCGGATGCTGGGGCAGGGGAACCAGGAGGAGACGTAGCAGCAGAGGAAGAAGATGCTCTCCATAAGATCGTGACCTCCATTCCAGTGTCATTTCATACCTCAGGCAGTGATCTTGTTGCATTTCATAAGCTAAGCAAGGTCAGCCCTGGTCAAGCTGAGCGCTTGAATAGGAAACTTCTAAAGAAAAACTCAGGCACTGTGGAAAGTGGGGCTGGTGGCTGGGCAGGTGACATTATTCCCCTAGAGTCGGTACAAAAGACGTGCTCTCTTAAGAAGCCTCTGTGCATTTGCTGTGCCTCTGCTCTGTGCTGCTCCCTGCTCCAGCTGCTAACGGCACGGGGAGTCAGACCCCCACAGCAACTGACACGGTTATTGCAGCATCATAGGATGGTATGAGTTGGAAGGGACCTTAAATGTCAGCACTAAAAGCATTTCTTCACAGCTCTCCTCAGAGCAGAAGTGCTCACCCCGGTCGCATCTCCAGGCTCCATGTTGGGTGATCGCATGTCCCCAGCAGCGTGTCCCCTGCACTTTCCACAGAACAGGCTAAACTTTGCTTTGCCTCCTCAAAAACTGGCCCGGGCAGTGCTGCTGGCACACTCCATCCCCAGGCACCGTGCAGCTCAGGAGGCAAATCAAACATACATATTTGGTGAGAAAACCCAAACCCCACTATTTTGGAAGGATGCTTATGCAACAAATGGAAATAGTGACAAGACAAGAAATGATCAAGTGGAAATACCCCTGCCACCCCCAGCGGTCCTGACCTTTCCCTTGAGGTCCCAGCCACAGGTTGTCACCCTCTCCAAGGAGCCTCACCTCAACCAGGGCACAAACCGCTGTGGCCTCCACTCTCATCCCCACTGCCTGGCATGAGGAAGGTCATCACTCTCCTGACATCCTCCCTGAAGGCTCTTTGTGCTGTTGGAGGTCTCTGCTTGAAAAGTGGATGCAGTTTTGCTGTAACTTTTAACAGCAAGACGATGTTCTTGGAAAGAGAGGAGGAAGGAGAGGAACTCTATAATATGCTTAATTTATTGGTTGAGGTGCAGGACTTACTCCTATGGAAGATAAGTGAGATAGGGCAGAGCTGCCATGCAGTATCTGTTCTTTCCTGCTATTGAGGCAAAGGAGTCTCTACAGGATCAAGCTGCATGTTATTTGAGATCAATATCATGATATTTTAAAGTATTGTGATATTTTTCCTAAAAAAGACAAAGATGAGCTTAGAAATCAGCCTGGCAGGAAAAAGTATAGTGATAAAGCAGTGAATAAAACCAAGAAAGCCCATAAAAACTTTAAAACCTCCCCATACCCACATGTGTAATATCTACTATGCTCTAAATTATGCAGATATATGGCACAATGTGTAGAGAGATGCTAAATGACTAACCAGGTATTTAATCAAAACAATACTTCTGGCCTTATAAGTGGAGCCCTACATTTTCATGCTGCATTTCAGAGTGGAAAGTGTGTTTTATAAAGGCTTAATTCTGAATTTTCCAAAGTAGAACTTCACAAAACCACTCCCATCTCTCGGTTGCATGTCTCAAGTGGTGAGACAAAGGCTTCAGCAGGCAGAAGCTGGCAAAGGACTAAGGACACACTAATTAAGACCAGCCAAAAAAAATATTGGGGGTTCTTCCAATTAAAAGACTGTTCCACTCATGGACCGCAAAGAATCCCTTCAGAAGAGAGTTGCTCAGTGATATCCCCCCTTAGCCCAGTAAATCCTCTTCCAGTTCACACTAATTGTGTGCATGCCTGTCACAGCACTTGTGCACGGCTGTGGGCCCCTGCAGGTGTTGGTGATGGAATCACACGTGAGGTCTGAGTTTAAAGCCACTTCAGATATTCTGTCTCATCAGACTGCAGTCTGCTGCTGACGAATGCTGGACATCATGCTGTTGTCTCCCAGAGAAAATGCCTCCAGTGTGTCTTTGAAAAGGGCTTTTTATTAAAGGAAAACAACAACAACAACAACAACAACAAACCCAGCAACATCTCCATGTGGTGGGAATGTTCTTTCAGATGCAGCACAGATGTCAACACTGCTGTCATGAACTCGAAGTTTGAAACCTTTGACTTCGTGGGTGTTTCACCACTTGTGCTTCATGGCTCATGGCTGGAAGAGCTCTTCACAGCAGCATCCTCGGAACTGCGAATGAACAGTCAAAAACAGACAAAAATCCCACTTGAGGTTTTTTAAAAAATATCCTTTGTATTTGATGCTTGCCCTCCTGGTCACCTATAAAATGCCATGCCCCAAAATGGCATTACGTGAACAATAATCATTTTCTGAAATAGAACCTCTCTCAAATCTCCTTCGCTTGTGTTTGTTGCTGTTGTGACTCTTCACCTGCTGGCCTTTATCTAGCAAAGCAAGGTGAGTTCAAAGACGGCTCTGGAGGTCTGTAACGATTTTAATGATGAGGTGAAGTTGGAAGGTCTTGTGTATTATGAACTTAATGGGGCATTCTTCTCATTTATGCTGACATTCTTTACATGGAGTTGTGAAAAGGAAAAGGTATGGACAAGTGATCACAAGCAATTGATTTATTAAGAAATAACTGCCCCTTGGCTGTAACTGAAGGCCTGGTGAGACAAACAAATATGTAATGTAAGCCCATATAATCCTACTGGAGTTACAATAGGTTTAAGTCCCCATTGTCTTCTCCAGCTTGCCTTGCTTTGCTATATGAAGCCATCAGATAAAGAACAATGACAAGAATCAATAGCAGAGCTGTGTGAATAACTGACATTTTGATTTTTCCTAGCTAGGCTGAAAAATGATGGGAGAAATTAATTTGCAGTTGACCTGCAATGAATGATTTCCAACATTTTTGGTAACCACTTTAAGTTAGCTGTAACATTTTCTTCAGCCTCAGATTAAATATTTTTTTCTGTCTTCAGCATCCAGAAGTTTTTAAATTAAAAATTAAATTGAAGGAAATGTTAGAACAGAAGTAGCATTATTTTTTTTTTTCAATACCAAAATGAAAGGCTCAACTTGTTTTTACCAGAAAACAGTGTTTGCAGTAGCACATATAATCCACGGAAATTTTCAAACCATTTTACTGTCACCAAATCATGTATTTTCACCAATGAAAAAATATTGCTATGAAGGAATTTTGTGGGACTCCATTCAGTAGCTGCATTCCCAATGTTGATGCTGGAGCTGTTTATGCCAGGCACCTCATGCTCCTGTAGAAAACCCAAAGTGATATGCATAAGACTGTTACAGGCACACAGCAGGGCATTATTACAGAGCATTTTGGGGAGGTGTGTTGTTTTCTTTTGGAGTTTGGGGTAATTCTGTAGAGATACAACTAATATCTGAAAGATGAAACAAATGCAATTTCTTTTGATGAACTACTTTTTCCTTTCTTTTCTTTCTTTCTTTCTTTCTTTCTTTTTTTTTTTTTAAGATTAAAGTGTAACATAAATTGCACAGCAAATATTTTCTGCAACAGTTCTGAAGATCTAAACATTTTCAAGATAAGTGTGTAAATTCATCAGTGCCTGCTTTCCCAGAGGACAAACTAGACTATTTTAAGATTATGCTAGAAGACAGACAATACATTGGGACTGGTCAGGAAATGGAGTCAAAACAAGAGCTCAAGTTAGCATTGCTAGCCAAAAATAAGTAGGTGAGTAACTACATGTTATAAAGGAAATACTTAGTTTAATACATTCATTTTGTTCCAGGAAGTGATGTCAAGCTATTGTTAATGGGAAGCAGTAAAATCTAACGTAGTGCAATGGTTGGGAAATCTGTAAGTATTTGCAAAGCCTCCATGGTGCCTTTCTAGATGAACTTGGCAATTCACCTCCCCTCCTCTCCCACCCTCCACCATTTATTCCCTCATCACCTTGTCGTGTGAGGACCCGAGACACCGAGAAGAAAAAAGGTTTTGTGAAGCCATACAGAAAAACAGGAATACAGCTGTCCCCTGGGCTTTTTCTTCACAGGCTGGTGCGCAACCAGGAGACCTTTCCTTTGGGAAAGGAAACATCAGGTTGATGAAAGGCAGGCAGGTAAGTCAATTGAAGAGTTGGTGCCTGAACAGCATGGTAACATACACCATGACTACAACAAAGTAGTGCTTGAAGAAGGTCATCAGGAGCCCAGCCACATAGTCTGGGCACAGCACTGAATAAGCTGGACACATCTGTTGTAGCAGTTACCAAAGGAAAAGAGGAAGGCAATGGGAGAATGGGGCTGCTTCTGCAGGGAATACCCCAGCAGGTCTCCCAGAGTAGGAGCTGAGCCTACTGAGTCCAGGGCCGAGCAGATAGTCTTGCAAGAAGAGCAGCTGTGATAAAAGATCTAAACCAAAATTTGTTTATTTGTGCCCCAAAAAAGGACAATTTGCAAAAAATATTTAGTCTGTCTCCTCATGGACATGAGACTCTAGAAAGACGGACATATTCCTGAACCTGAGGAAGAAGCAGAGCTCTGTGACAAAGAGGTGTCAGTGCCATGAAGATAACATCCTCCCCCTGTGGCCATATTTTTAGGCCTGTTACTGGGCAAGGAAACCTGGCAGCTGGGCGTGCACTGAAATTCGCCACGGCTTTGTTCACAGTGGGATGCACGCTCATGCTGACCATCAGCCCGCAGATCCACCTCTTGGTGCGCCTGGAACAGAGCTTTTCATGTTCAAAGGGGACGGAAGGTTTGAAGGCTTGGAGGCTGTGCAAGGTATGAAGGTGCCTTGCCTCTGATCTTCATATGCCTCAGTTCTTCCAGGAAAATCCAAGCTAATTGCTGTTTTAAAAGACTATTTAATTTTAAAACCTTCCCCCCCCTTCCCCATTACTAAGCTGGTATGGCTTTCATCACGGAAAAGGTGTGTGCCATGTGAAGAGAAAGCAAGGAAACGTGAGGCAAGCTTTTGCAGGTACTAAAAATAGCGTGCAGGGGACAGTGAAGGAAGTCACTTCACAGAAGACAGGGATTGAGTGGCTTCCACTCCACAGGGTTTTACTGAGCACACCTTATTAATGTTTGTAAAGCGCTTTGAAGATGAAAAGCACCAAATTATCACTAACTTTAATTATTTGCATTGTGTTACTTAAGATTTCCACAGCTTCTCCTCAAACTCTTCCCTCTAAATGTCAAGCAAGTTGAAGAACTGAAGGTAAAGTTTCAGAGGCTGCCGTGAGGACTCCAGGAGAGGAGCAATGTCACAGCAGTACCTTGCACTGCTGCCTCGTGGTCTGCAACCAGAGGGTGGGCTCAGCTCATGGACCTTGACAAGGGCTTTGCTGGGCCTGGGGCTTTCAAAGACACTTGAAGAAAGGGTTCCTAATGAGTTCCTACTGACCTCCATCCCCCTTTAAGTTTACAGTGTGTGATTAGGGCTATTTTAGGCTGGCAATTCAAAGGAAAGCAGTTGTGGATAGGATTACATTTGCATTGTGCAATCATGTTTCTAACACATGTGATTAACACCACTAATAGAACATGAACTTTTGCTGCTAGTGGTATCAATACTACTGGCAACCCTGTTAGCAAACGTGTTAAAAGCATAAATACAAACTCAGATGTAGACGTATCATCAGGAAGAAACAAAAGAAAAGTGATCACTTAAACAGCAATTTCCACCATTTGGAAGGGAAAGGGGTTTAAACACAGGGATAAACTCATCGGGGCAGCTCATCCAGTGTGATAAATTAACACGACTCTGTAGATCTGTATTTTGAGATAAATCAATATTGTTCACATTGATACATGAAGTAGTTAAAAGATCCCTCATCACATTATTACACCTGTCTTTGCAAGTAAGGTGTTTTACTTTTTCAAAAAGCATCCCTAAGGGACATTTAATTCTGAATGATTTTCTTATTAAAAAGTATGGTTCTTCTCATGAGAAACAGAATGTCTTACTAAAGTAGGAAATGACATGGCCTGAGATTTATAGTTCAACACAAGGATTGAAATCTTGATTGCTGAATAGAAGTGTCTGCAGAATTAATGGTAACTTTGGGTTCTCTACTCACCTCAGTGGGATGTTGCTCACCATTTTCTAATGATTAAAAAAGAAAGCGTTCCTGGGCATTTGTAAACCACAATCAGAAACATAACATTAGCTCTAAGGATGAAAGAGTTGCACCAAACAGAGATAACTCAGGATGTTGCCCCAATCAAACCTGGAATTAGTTAGGGAAACTCAGTTTCCTGCATCTTCTCTGCACCTCCTGATTTAGCTACAGACAGGAAAACTAAAATATGGAGGGCATCTCCAAATTTAAAATTTCTGCAGGATTCTCCTGAGGGATTTTTCAAGACTCCAAACTAGCATCCAGCTCAGCAAGGTTTGCACACATACAGTACTGAAGCTATGGAAATTATGGGAGTCTTCTCCTGTTGCTTGCAATAGGCAGGGTCCAAAAGGTTTTGCTGTGAAAGAGGGTTAGGGCTGAGAAAGGTTCTTGCACCCACAGCACTTGCCTCAGAGCAGCTGCCCACCAGGAACTGGCAGCAAGATCTTCCCCTCTGCTTTTAGGAAGAGATTCAAAGGACCTGGAAGTGAAAGCTCCTTGTGACAGAGTAAATTTCTGTACAGGAGCAAATATGCTTAGCATTCCTTCTTTAAGAAGCATCCTATTCTGCAACGCCACAGAACATTTCATAGTTAGAGAGTAAGACCAGATTTATTTATTTATTTATTTATTTATTTATTTATTTTAATATAAGACAAGTAAGGTCTAATCTAGCAGTTGTGTGTTTCTGTGATGGGCAATGAATCCATACATGTACAATATTTTTTTCCTTTTTATCTGCAGTGCAGATTGCTATTACACATTCTGCACTTGTTTCACACACACGATTCCTGCAGAAATCGATGGAAGTCCTATGTGCAGAAAAAGGCACAGAAAGTGCAATGGAGATTTGCACCACGGATTAAGAGATTCTCAGTGCTGATCAAAGAGGAATTTTGTCCAAGGTTTGTAAAACACTTTTGAATTCTTCTTGATGAAAGACTCTATAAAAATGTAAAGCTGCTTGTTCCTTTGGTACTTAACAGGAGAAAAGATGCTGAAAAATTAAAGTCACATATATTAATATTGATTAAGAAATAAACAAATTCTTCCGGAATTTGATCTGTCTTTCATTACACGCACTTGATCTTCCATTTTCAAACAGGGCATGCTTATGTCCTGGAAAATCACAGCCTTGAACTCCACCAAACCACAACTACAGATTATATATTATTATATATCATTTTGGAAATCTGTCTGGAATACACCATAAAGCAAGAATAAAAGAAAAACTGTAAGGACATTTGTATTTGTCAGCATCTCCCCAGACAGAGCCCTGAGGATATGATATTCTTAGAATAAAGCTTTCATTTCACAGTGCATCAGTGGGAAAATTAACAAGCTCTCCTCGTACTGTTCCATAATTCATTTTCTTTGTTTTAGATATTGAGCTGAGCTGGTACAGTAACTTAAATAGATAGGGGAGATTTTAAACACAGGTTTGGATTCTGGCTGGTCTGGGTTGTTTAGCTTTGTTTTGCTTTTTTCCTTCCTTATCCTGCAACTTTCCAGTATCTAAACAAGAAGTTGCCTCTATTTATTTTAGCACTTGCCTTTTAAATGGAGAGTGCCAAATACTGTTACAATGGTTTAAAATACATCACAGCAGGCTCACTTCACTTAGAGCCAGGGATGCAGCTTCTCCTACAGCATCAGCAGTGATGCTTGTTCTGCAGGAGGAAGAAGTCTGCTCATCCCCAGCAATGGCAACTGGAGGCCAAGAAACCAGAAAGCTCAGAAAGAAAACTCCTCGGGACAAGATTGACTACCACCTGCACTCTGGCTGAACCTCAATTAACAACAACAATTACCTTAAAATGACAACAAGATTTGCTGTTCTTTTCTGGAAATATGAAGTTATATTTTTGCATGAAAAAAAAAGCAAAAAGCTAGAGTGTGGATGTGTAAATACATAGATAAAATAGTGGGACAGAGCAGCACAGGTGCTGTGCTCCCTGAAGCCTAACAGACATCTCCAACATTGCTTCAGTGATCTCTCTCCTTATAACTTCAGGAAGAAATATTGCATGCCTGGTGCAAAGTGGACTACTAGAGACTTGAACAGCTTTGACTTGCTTTCACCTGTCCGTTTCCTTTGGTTACAGGTGTACAGTGTTAAAGAAAACAGAATCCCCACAAATTTCCTCACAGATAACCTCAAAGACTTCCTTGCCACTTCTACTTTTTCCATCTGTTTGCAGTTGCTAGCCCCTCCCAGTGTCATGCCGCTGGGTTTGTAAGATGGGAATCCGAAACTGAATGAAGCTGGTGTCACCGTGATGTGCGGAAATGCACTCAGCTGGCCGTTTTCAATAAGAAGTGATGCTATCTGGTGCAGAGATATCTCTTTCTATGTGCCCATCTACACAGCGGCAGGCGCGCTGTGGCATTCTTGCAACACAGATAATAGTGGGGGAGCACATACTGAAAGACGTATTCTTTGCTAGAATAAGCTCCTTCCTTATCACAGCTAGTAATAGCACTGTACTATTTTGACTTTTGAAAGTGATGAGCCTGTTTTTGCCAAAGGGCAGGTGCCCTCAGTTCCCATTGGCTTCTAGTGCCAGCTAGCATTTTTCAGTGCCCTGTAGCAGTAAGGTTCTGTGGGAGTGCTACAAAGAGAGACTGAGGATGCTCTGAAAATGTAAACCTTTGTAAATGTAGGCCTACAATTCTGCTTGTCCAGAGAGTCACTACTGCAATTGTGCCCCGTGTCCCTGATGGAATCTACTGTCAGGTGAAAGAAATGGTTCTTCCCCAGAATGGGCTTTTCTCACACTAGCATGGCATGTAGCTGGAAAGACAATATCCTCTGTGGTTTGGTACCTGTGCTTATATAGCTGTGCATGCTTTAAATATGTATACAAATGTCTTTGAACTCTGTAACATTACTAAAACAAATGAGCTCCCGAAGTTAAAGAAACATCAAGAAAAAATACTTTACTGCAATTTTCTAGTTCAACAAATCTGCTTTGTGCCACAATAACAACTAGCCATGAACCAGCCCCAGCATTCCCTTTGATGTGTATAAAATGTATTTTTAATTTCACTTGGTTGCTGTTCACTCTCATTTGAAAAGGTATTTGAAAGGGTAACTGAGAATGGCTAGGTTGCCTTCTCTGCACTTTTCATTGTTTTGCTACCTCTTTCAGGTCACCTCTTATTTTTCTCTTGTGTAAAATGCAGTCTGAACCTTCTGAATCCTTCCTCACAGAGACCTTTCTGTGTCTCAGAACATTATCATCACCTTCTAGACCTCTTTCTGGCTGCTCTTTTTCTTTTTTAACACTGCAGGGATGAGTGTAGCTGGAGTTGAACAAGGGTATTGAAGCTAGGCATGTCCCTGCATTTACAAATGCCATATAGCGTTTGTGATGACAAAACATTTATTGCAATGTGTGGACATGCTACAAAGCCACTTTTCTGTCCGTACTGGAAAGGATACATGCTCTACCAGTAACCTTGTTTAAACAGGGGCTATCAGGGCTGCCAGCTATTTCTGAGACGAAGAGATGACAGCACCGCAAGGCATCTGCGAGCTGCTTGCTGGGATCTCCTGTATTACTGAGTGGATCTTGCTCGGTGACAGCTTCTCACTCAGGGCTTTGTGTTCCCTCCACCAGATGGACATTGGCAGATGGCAACACCATTTTGCTGTTTAATTATTTAAAATGAGGCATGCAAATCAACCTTTGGCATTCAATGATAGAACAGCGTGTTTGCGGTCCGTATCCCATCTTAGATGCGCTGTTTCACATTTCCTTCTTTATAAGGCTGTAGAGATTATTCTGGCTTGTGGTACTTACACATGCACCCTCTTCTTTCTGTGGCTCTCCTGTGCAGCTGGTTGCATGCTCACAGTCATGCTGTGGGACTGCCCAACAGGCAGTACGTAGCTATAAACCAAAGGGATGGCCTACAACCTTCATTCACATGAATAGTCCCTTTCAATGGCCAAGGGACAGAAATCCATGTTTTCAAGGAAAGCAGGAATTGATTTTTAGTAATAGAGCTTATTAAAAAATGACTGACTGAAGCTGCTGGAAGAGTTGGAAATGGCACCATCCAGTCACTGGCTGAGGACTGGAGGCTGTCCATTCATCAGTACCAGCCTCTAGCAGGAGACACGTTTGTCATCAATACTGGAGGTGACATGCTTTTATTGGCCTGGTGCACTGAATCAAATTATTATTTTTACAAACTTTTAGGAAGAGATTTTCTTATTTTCTTCTAGCCACAAGCTACTGCCTTGAGGTTTTTTTGCCAGTTAAAAAGTTATTATAACACATTTGTCTGCTTGGACTGAGATATTTGTGAGACTACAGAACATAACAACAAAGCCCATGAAACATCAATTCCCGAATGGTTCCATGGGATGTGACAGTGAGAAGCATGACACAGCCTCTTTTTTAAGGGCATCCATAAAGTAGAACATTCCCCACAAAATATCCATTTCTTTCTTGTCCCTCATGTCCTGCGTGACTATGCCAAGACTTCTTGGTGTCTGGTCACCTGTGCATCTGTTTGTACGTCATCACGTACACCTGCACTTGCAAGTGTCTGGGTACAAAACTTGTTATCAATAAAGAGCTATTTTTCCAGTGCAGTACAGACAGAAGTTGACTCAGTTTGTATAAAACTGTTTGTCAATCTGTGCCAGTGCTCATGTCAGTGCAGCCTTAAAGAAAACTCAGAGGAGGCGTGTTTTCACTGAATGCATAGTTTAATCCATGGGATTCCTTGCCACAGGATTGTCTGGAGACCAGAAGTGTGAAGAACAGACTATTTCACTGGAGGAAGCAAACTAACCTAAAGCTGATTATTGAAGTCTGGCAATCCAAATCAAACCTTGGTCTCAGGTAGTCCCCAGACTGCCCACTGTGGGGTTTTATGCAGGCCTGTGTCCCATTTCTTATGCTGTTGGCCGTGCCCTGAGCTGCTCCCAGTGGTGGGTATCAGCACAGAGGTCTGTGCAGATGTGGCTCTACGTGGAAGGGCTCAGACCCTCAGGGTGAACGAATGTCTGTCCTCCTTCTCTTTGGGTCCAGGGGAAGGAAGAGTGGTTGGGCAAATGGGACAGGAGAAGCATTTCAGAGTACCACATCCTACTAATTGTCAACTGTCAAGGGAGGAATGAGAAGTGAGATGTTTATGTGCTACTGTGAGGGATTAGAGTTGTGAAAGGAACTCCACAAAACAGCTTTTACGATGAACAAACCACAAGCTAAACAGCAGAACCACAAGTTAACCTATAGATTAGTTTAAAAGGAAAGGCAGCAACAACAAATACATTAACACAGCTTAGAGAGATAATAGCTACCCCAAACTGCACTGATTGGAAACAATTGACAGAGCCTGGGATATAAGGAATCACTTCCTGCAGCAATTTCCTTTTATTAAAAAAGCATTTAAGCATTTATAAGCTTTTCACTTCACAAGGATCTTATTTTTAACTCTGTGCTCTCCTCAAAGACACTATTTAGTATGGTAAACGTGTAGCCAGGTCGGGAGGAATTAGCTCAGAGTACAGATGTTTGCCATCCCAGCACCACTGCAGGACCAATCACCCAGAATTAAATGGAAAATACAACAGGAGCAACTTCTGGCCAGTAGGGCCAAGATCGTTATCCTAACAAATTTTTTCAAAACAAGAAAATGTACAGCCATTTGGCAAACGACCCATCTTTCCAACCTACGCACAACAAGAGAAAATCAAATGCCTATGTATGAAAGTGTAGCTGAAAATGCAGCTACTTAGCACCCTCTTTTCCAACACAGCTGGGCATTTAATGCCCTGAAGTTAATAGATGCTGAGTGGTTAAATCTCCAAGATCAATAGAAATCCAAGACATCACATAAATGAGAGTCAACCACCTTAAATGTAGGCCAGGTATTCCTTCCCTGTTGTGCTATTACTTGTGATTGTGAGTTGGCTTTTTTTTTGTTGTTTCATAGTACACTGGTCTAACAAAGAGATCGGAAAAAAAGATTTTGCTTCTGAAATTAGTTTTAGGTGTTGTTGGGTTTTGTTTGTTTGTTTGTTTGTTAGTTTCTCATGAGAAAAAAAAAAGTGATTTGGGTCAAATGTTTAGCTCAACTAAAAATAAAACATTTTCATGGTAGAAAAAGCAGACTACGTTTATTTTAAGGAGCCTTCTAGTCTAAGCATGAGCTTTAAACATACCAAAAAAATATATAAACATTTTACCAATATGGAGGAGAAGATTGAAGTTTTTCTTGTTTTCACCCTGTTTTTTCAGAGAGGCAGGAACTGAAACGTTCTGACATGTGACACTGTGAATAAAGGCTGTTGTCCAAGTCTTGACTTTTTATTTTTTATTTTTCTGGTATAAAGGTAGGAGAAACACTTGCCCATCTCTAACCTTGAGACCTCAGCAAAGGACTGGGTCCTTGTCCTTTCTCTCTCCCTATTGTCTCCTGTTGGTTGTACGTCCAAAACCAAAGCCTTTGAAGAGCAGTGGCACTGGATGAGGTGTGCATTCCTTTCTACCTTCTGTGCCTGCCCCTAACTGTCGTCTCTGCCCTGCCTGAGGAAACATCTAAAGCAGGACAAGACATCTGGGTGTCATGTCCTCCTGTACCCTTCCCTTGCCACTGGCCATGCTGGTGTCCACCGGGTGGGAAGGGATCGCACTGCTCCCCTCTGGTGGCATTTTCTCCTCCCCTACCTGCTGCTGGGCTGCATCCAGTCCCCTGTAGGGGACAAGATGAGTAACACAGTGGCTGTGGGGTTGTAAGGTTTCGGGGAGACCTCAGATATCACCTGGGCTTCCTGGGCTTCAGGACTGTGTTCAGCAGGGAGCTGGATCGCCTGCATTGCTAATGGCCCAAAAAACCCAGCCTTGTGGGGTTTTTGCTGGTCAAGGAAGACCCCTTCTTTGTATAAAATTTTGTCTTAACTTCAAAAAATGATTTGGTATCTATTAGGATAGAAAATTTTCAATTTTTAGCTAGCCCTACTTTAGCTCTAGCTGTCTCTTCTACCTCTCAGATCGCTGTCATTTAGAGGGGAATTTACACATGCAGTGAAGAAGGAAATGAGGAGTTTGATAACTCATTTATTTTAATGGTAACTGCATGACACTGTTCCCATCTTTGCAACTGTAACTGGTCTGCTTTTCCAATACGTGTGCCCAATTAAAACTTGCAAAGAAACCATGTAACTCAAAGAATTTAGTTCATTTTCTATATTTTCCAAAGTCCTGCAAATGAACAATGCACTTTTAACAGGTCTTTCATCAAGGAGTTAATAACCAGATGAAGGAACTCTTTTCATCAGTTCATAAGTGATGCTCCATTTGATTGAAGAAGATCAAAAATGATGATCAGAAAATAAAAAGGAGGTTTTAAAGGCAGCCTTTATACAACACTTTAACTGTCTCATTCCTGTTATTTCAGAAATATCACTGTGTTTCTTCCAGTCTTGCAAAAAAAAAAAAAAAGTATAAAATTCTTGAGAATTGCTGGTACTTGCCTTCCTCTTTCTTTTTTTTTTTTTTTTTAATTTGAGAAACCTTTGTGTTAATGATGGGCAATATGCCTCTGCCAGATGGTGCCATGGTCCTAAGTGAAAGCAACACCAACAGTAGCAGAATTATTAGATTCTGGTATAGTTTTTTGCAGTGTCTGTCGTCCTAAACATGCATCCCAGGCTGTGCCAACCTTCATGGTGCAGTCCCATGTGACCCTGTCCCACCTCGCTGGCACACGACCAGCTCCCACATCCCTGGTGGGTGGGCTGCAGGTACCCACGGGGTCTCTGCAGGCTGGGGAGGAGGAGAGAGGACATCCCTTGTGTAGGAGATCCTCTCTGTCTAGAACCATAGCTCTATTGATCCTGGTGATCAGGACATTTGTCATCCTGTTACATCTGGTTTACACAAATTTTTCCACTTTCTTTAACAGTCTCTTGGAAGCCCTCTTTAAAAACTTCTCCTATCTCATTTTGCCTTTATCTGTTTGCTGAGTCTTGATTTTCTGCTTTAGATTAGGAGTAGGCAAATTCTCTGAGAAGTGAGGTGCTTCTTCCCTGAAGTCAGCTCAAACACGTAAGAGTGCTCTGACAAGCTCTTCACAGCACAACTTTGTCCTTCTTGTCTCTTTTTCCTCTCTCCTGCAACCCAGCCTCCTCTCTCCTCTCCCTCCAGCCAATCTTTTCTGCTACCCTCCCTCAGTGCAACATCAATAGAAAAAAAAAAAAAAGAAAAAAAAAGCATAATCTTCCTGTTGCCTCCAAAAGAACCCCCCCCCTTTGCAATTTCCTGCAGCAGTTAAATACTAGTCCCCTGAATCTTGGCTGTGTTTTGCTTTGGAGCCAGTCATTAACATGCTGCTGTTAATAACAAGTGTTTGATATGAACTACCATAGCTCATGGAAATGCTGGACCAGGGGCTTTATGACTAGGAAAGCTCCCTGAAATTCCTTTTCCTGATTGAATGAACCCCTCTGAGATAACCAGTTGTAAGGTGAAATTCAGGTCCCTGATACTGAAATTGGATTAACTCTGTTGAAAGGCTGTCCTAAGGGTAAGGAGGGGCAGGCACTGCCTGCTGGGGAGCTGCAGAACTATTTGCAGGACTTGAGACACTGCCTGACAGCTCCGATTATTCAGTAAACCAAATATTGAGCAATGAAAACGTGTGAGTGAGCCTTGCCAAAATGGAAGAGGAGGAGAGCAGGTGAAAATCTGCTGTGCCTTTCCAGGTTAGGAGGTATAATCATACAAACATTTTGGGTGGAAGGGACTTCTAAAATCATCTAGTCCAACTACCCACTCCAGCAGGGCTAACCACAAAGCAGAGCAGGTTGCCCAGGGCCTTGTCTGGTTGTTTTTTGTCCTTGGTTATTTGCAAGGACAGAGATGCTACCACCTCCTAGTCTCCTGTTCCACTGCTGCTCCTTGTCCTTTCCCCGGGCGCTCCTGAGAAGGTGGTTTCTTTTTGTGTGTCTTTGGAGCTGTGTCTGGTTCTGGTATGGAAATACAACTGTGTCTTCTCTACATGTTTGGTCTGGCCAGCAGCCCACCACTGAAATCCCCAAGCTAGCGCATGGCCAAGAATGTCACTGCCTTCAGATGAAGGTCTTTTTGGAGGGTTGGCCCTGTGATGGAAAAGATGACATGGGTCAGCCTCAAAGCCAGTATTCTACCTCTGAAGCAGAGCTAGTAAGAGTGAGGCAGGTCAGGAGGTTCAGCTACTCAGGAAGGAAATGGGAGAGGAAAGGGAGATGCAGCTCCTTGGCTGGAAATCAGCATGATTAAATTAGGGCCATAAACTCCAGTCCACACTTCTATGAGGTCAGCAAGAGAACACGGCAAAGCTGTGGCCACTCAGGCCTCATTTATTTAACAGAGATAAATCCATTGGTCTTCAATAGCACTGGCAGAACAAAACAAATGGAAGGAGATCACCCAGAGGGGCACGCTCTGGTACTCTGTGCTAGTGGCAATGCTTCCCACCCCTCGCTGTTGTGCCTTCTAGCCAAACATCCTATGTCATTTTTGAAACAATGGGGATGTAGCCCTGACTCTTTTGTGAAGAGGGAAACTGAGGCACAGTAGGACCAAGGGCATGCTGCCATCCTCATCTCTTCCATCCTGTAGCTTGGAGTGTTCCCCTGAAGGAAGTACTCACATTTATGTGTGGTTTCAATCCAGGAACAATATGGGTTTCCAGTACTCAGTATTTCACAGCTTCTAATCATCCTGCATAGAGAAGCCTGCAGAGAATCAGAAAATGTTAGATTTAATTCTGGATCAAATTTAATAAAGCACTGGTCTTTAGGAGAGGCACCACATTTTCAGGCAAGCTCAGAGAACTCAAAAAGGGCACATTTTATTGCAGGTGCTTTGCACAACCTTCATCAGGATTAAATTTGATGGAAAAGGGGATATCTATATATCTATATATCTAAATATGGATTGATAGTACCACACTTCTTACAAAATGCTTGATCCCACAGTTCCGAAGGCAAGTTATCTTAAGATCTAATTCTTATAATCAGTTATCTTTTCAGCAGAATGTATAAATAAATCAGCAGAAGAGCCAGTTAATGAGTCACTGTTGTAAATTAAATAGAATTTGTTATGAATATGATTCATCGAAACTTTCCTAACAAATCAATTTGTTTCAATCACAATGTAATTCAATAATAATATTTAGCATTTATATGATGCTTTCAATAGCTCACAAAGCTTTCCAAGCATTAATTGACTGCATTTCACAATATTATTCTGAGCTGCTGAGTTGGGCTGTTTCTCTTGCAGGTAAGAATGCTGACGCCCAAAGAACTTAAGGCAACATTTCAGACTCTCAAAAGTGTTAGCATTTCTCTGTTTTACCTTTTTTGGCAACCACCCTCAGACACGGTGCATAGAGGTGACTCAGAGCTGCTGAGCATCTGCGGTGGCAGGACAGTGCTGGAAAGGGTTTGGTCTGTCATAGCAGAGCTGGCATTTAAAAATCACAGCCTGTTCCAGAGCTTAACATCCACTGGCTGGAAGCTTTGCTCCCCACTGTGTTGCCTTCCCAGCTGTGATCCTTCTTTCTGCCTTTCCCCCGGTCAAAGGCACAGATCCAGAAATGGTGCATCCCTTTGTCTGCACTCTGAGCCCTTCCCCTTCATGCAATCCATGGGCAAGTCCTGCTCTGGCCCTGACCCCATCCTTGGCCTCACTTCAAGGATCAATTAATACATTCCTTTGGCTCACATCTGTCCAGCTGCTGTGAACTTCAGCTTGAGCTGCTCCTAAAATGGATCCTACAGAAAATATTGCACCACAAACTACATACAAGCAGCTCAGAGCAAGTGCTTAGCTTTCAGGTAACCTGTTCCTAAAAGATGCAGATGGATGTCTTAAGGGGCTCCCAAAAGCACAGAAACAGAATTAGGTGTCTGATCACTGCCAGTGCCAGCCTAGTTCAGCAGCCTGAAAATCCCACGAGGAAACATTGGACCTGCTAAACTCTGCTGTAAACAAGTTGACATAACCTTAGAGTGAGTTACCCTTGAACAAGGAGGGAGGATTAAGGCACACTTTGTCTCACTCCCATCTTCCATTTTCACCTATGAGATGGCTTTATGAGACGGAACTACCAGACTGCTCATTGCTTGCCTCTGTTCAAAGCTGTGTATAGAATCACAGAATCATATAAGTTGTAAAAGACCCTTAAGATGACCAACTCCAATCATCACCTGATGCTACCAAGTCCACCACCAGACCATGTCCCTAAGCACCACACTACAGGTTTCTTAAATGCCTCCAGGGGTAGGAGCTTCACCACTTCCCCGGGAAGCCTGTTATGATACCTGATCACCCTTTCTGTGAAGAAATTCTTCCTAATATCCAACCTAAACCTCCCCTTGTTCAACATGAGACCTTATATGAATTCCTATACCCTACAGTACCATATGAAAAGAAGCACGTGAAGATGGATGTACAGGCAACTGTAGGGGTCTGTCAGCTGGGTTTCTGTCTAGTACTGTGTAGGACTGTATGCCAAGGAGGTCTGTAATGCTCCATCTCCCCTATCCTGAATGTGTCTGATCCCATCTGTTCCTTGAAATTAAGTAGGATGTGGTCTTTCACAAAACACACTTTTATACTATGGAATTCAGGATGCTGAGGATGACAAAACCAAAATGATCTCAGTGAGCAATTAAAAAATTCATGGAGGAAAGGGCCATCAAGGGCCATTAAACACAATGACGTGGATGTGGCCTGTAGCTCAAGGACAGGTCAGGCTAATACACTGGAGCTTGTTAGCAGGAGAAGATCCCTTATAGATACCCATTTGTATATTATATTGCTTCTTTAGTTGCTTGCTAGTGCTTGCTGTCATCTCGCTGAGATGAGGGAGTGCTGAGGCAGGGAACATTAGCTAATTTACACCTTGGTGTTGTGGCTGTCACGCTCTCCATGCCCTGGGGACTTTCTGGGGCCTCGTACTCTACCTGGAACCATGGTGCCTGGAGTGACCACTGACCATGACTGTCCCCTGCTCCAGACACAGCAGCAGTTCTCTGACTGTGCTGCCACCCAGCCCTCAGCTGCGATGCCCAAGACTCCTCCTGCGAGCACCAGGACTCATGTTCAGGTCTCCTTGCTCTGTATCTACCATTTTGAATTGCAGATGCACAGTGTATCTGGCTGCCCTTCATCTTTTGCCTTCTTCCTTGCATCCCCTGCACTGAACAGGGTATTGCTCAGAGTAGGAAAGAAATGTTTAGCTCTCTGCTTATGGCAAAACTCTGAACTGATGCCTGGTGCTCCCTGCTGTGGACCTCTTTGCTCTGGGCTTCACAGGCAAATAAGTCACCTTGATGCCAATATTTGTCCCTGTTTCCTGATGCAATGCATAAATCACATTGCTGTTCCTTATCAGCTCGTAGTGCTTGCTTAATGGGTAGCTCTGCTGCTTCAGCAGGGAATTAGCTAGAACAACATTACTGTGATAAAGTAAGGGGAGCAAGCATCCATCAGGGGGTCAATTAGTAATGTTAAAGAGGAAAGTCTGAAATAACTCAAACAGTAATACATTAGTTCTTATGCACAAGTTCAGAACTGTAGCTTGGTAAGTACAAAATGAGGGAAAGAACAAATAACTGGGGAAATGTTCTTTTTTAGATACATGCGAAAACCTCCCTTTAATAATGATATCTCTCAAAGCCTTAGTAGCTTTCATCTCTAAGCTCTTTAGATGATATCTGCAGTACCATTTAAAAAGGCTGGACTTGAAGCCAACCCTCTGTCCTTATCAACTGTGGACAAAGCGTGGCACACCAACACCAAACAGGTTGACCTTTAATTCCAAACGGCCACCTGTACGACATACTTCCCACCCTCACCAAGGTGAAATAAGACTCCATTCGCACCCCTTGCAGCAGTAAGAGGTTTCCCTAGCACCGCCAGGGCTTCTGCCTTCGCAGGGCCATGGCATAGGTGGCAGGGACAGCCCTTCGCAGGGCTGCAGAGAAACCATCAGCCCCTAGCGTGCTGCAAACTGGCATGTGTTCAACGTCCGTGAAATGACGCCAGCTCCTATTTCATACGAATCTGGTTAGAGAGCACTAAATCTGCCTAAACTGTGTTTTATAGCCACTGCTGAGAGTTTCTTCTATATGGAACCTTCATCATTTCATTACAAGCATTTCAAGCAATATTTTTATTCCAAAGATATAGGTGACAGCATGCAGTTGGAGTCATGATGCTGGAATGCAAGTGAATACCTACCCAAGAATGGTGACAACCCCTCGAAATGCATTACCCACCTACAGCCTCACCACCAGAGCAGTGGAGGAGGTGAGGACATCGGTGAGAAGCACAGCCTGTGGAGAGGGGGAGACTGACGACATAGTTCAGGTTAGAATATAGCTCCTGGGGAAAGGAGAGGTGCAAAGGTGCACCACAGAGGTACAGATGAACAGGGAGATCATGAGCCTTACTCCAGCACCAAAGCTGTTGCAATTACGCCCTTGCTGACCAGAGTTAATTTCCTTAACGCTGTTTATTAATATTTTGTGAGTAACCTCTACAGACCCAGACCCTTTAAGTATTTAAATGATCTGATATTTAATTGCTAATACAGTGGACTACAAGAATAGAATCAGGGGTTTAATTTCCAAGCTACCCCATAATTATTATTAATTGCCCAAAAGCATCATTAACACTACGTCAAGACAGACACACCAATGCCTCGTAACCTCCCAAAATGTCAAAAGCACTTACACTTAAATGGTTGAACACCAGGAAATAAATAGCTATGGTAAAATCAGGGTGTGCTCTGGAGGTGAGCTAGATCTACCACTGCTTTAAATTAGTAGGGCTCTAGTCACCATAGCAGAATAACCCCAGTGTATGTCACCTGAGGAGCTGAAGCCTGTTTTTCCATTAATGGGTGTATGTATATGACAAAAAGTATCTCAAACACAATAGTCTCTAAATGCCTGGAAGCTTTAAAATAAAATGAATCCAGTCGTGGTTAGATCCTAGTGACAATTACATGGAGAGAGTGAAGTATACCTGAGTGATTTGGGGTCAGGTCCTTGTCAGCAATAGTGAGAATGACCAAAAACCAAAGCTGAGTGTTCCTATAAATAGCTTTAGAAGGAAGCATACAGTATCTGTGCTGAGGCATCAGCCTTGGAAATATTTATGAATTGTCAATACTGCTACTAAAGATGCAAAACACACCAAAAATTAAGTCAGGCATCGTAAGTCACCTAGAAGAAAACAAATAGGAAACTAATCTGAGTACATCTGGCCAGCGACTCTGCAAATACAGAAAAGACAATATATCAGTGCTGGTTGCAGGAGACAAAATGATACGCGTTTATTGCTGAGGGGTTTAAACAAGCATATTCATCCAGACATGCTGGATACACAGGCAGCAGACTTGCAGTGATGTTTGCTCCGGTGAGTTACTTGACTGGGGCTGTGAAATTCCAGCTCTAGCCCCACTGAGCTGCTCATGGTAGCAGGGCTGTCACAACCAATAAGCTCACAGGTCAGACAGCAGTGTGCTACCAGCCCTGCCAGTGGTCCATGGTGAGATTCAAACTGGTCCTCTCAGGAACTCAGTAAGCTCATCAAAGACCTGCTAATTTCCACATGCTCAGAGATGCCTTAGCATTATGTATTTTTTAAATTATTTTTCTTAAAATAATTGCATGTAGTTTTCTGCAGTGCAGGGCTTGAGAAACATCTAGCAAAGCGGTGAGGAAACAATAGGGAAACTGGGCTTTTACTCTTGTTTTGAACACATGCATTCATTTTTCTTTGAAAGCCTTCCTCATATGGTTTCAAAGCTGCTCTTTGAGTGGCAGCTTTTGGCCCTATCAGCATTTTCTCCTCCATGTTTTCCCTCTGTGCTGAAATGAGCAGTTTTGAGCCCAGGGCCAGGTCTGAGGACAGGGAAGAGTCTGGGGAGGGTGGAGGAAGGAGCATGGTGGTGGCAGGAGACAGCTGGGCAGGTCCTACATGTGATCCCGATCGGTGTTGGTACCCCTGCAAGAAGAGAGGAGGAAAATAAAACAAACCAACCAACCAAATAGAAAAACCCCACTGTTTGGTTTATGCCTCTTTTTTCCTCTCTTCCCCCAACTCCCAGTGTTTTGGTTTGGGGTGTGCATTACAAAATAAGGGTATTACCAGGCCCAGCTCCCCAAACTAACCAAGAAGATGGGTGCTTGTGGCCCTCGACAAGGCTCCCATCACTGACAGCTGTCTATGGGAAACAAGAGACAACTCCTCACTATGAAATGCTGAAATTATCCTTTCTTATTCTACAGCCTCTCACTACATTTTTTTTTCTCCATTTAAATCTCTGTTTTCTAACATTTCCTTTTGGTGTGTGCTCAACCTTAATTTTAACCACTAGTTTTATTTAAAAAAAAATAAATTAAAAAACCAACAAAACCTCCTCACTTTATACTCTTCCCAAGTCTGTAGTAGTCAAAATCTAATGAATTCAGGTCAGATGAGCATTTGGAGACCCATAGTTTGTCATGTAAATCAAGGCCCGGGAGAACAGCGTCCATGCTACAACCGCCACTGCAGTTGGCACTAATCAGCAAACATCTAATCAATGGGAACAGTAGCACATTCATGTGCAAGAGATATTATCTTGGCATATAAATAATGAAAGCCTCTAAAGCACTCCCAGATGTTGGAAACAAGATTCCTTCTGGGCATGTGAAGAATTTGCTTAGGGGAAAACATAGCCACCATGCAAAAATAGAGAGCTGTTTTAGTCTGATTAAGTTCTGTTTATGAGAATGTATCACTAAAAAAAGGGAAGAAATACCTACATGTCTTGAGTCAGCTGAGGCTGACCTCTCATCTGTCAGATACCTGTAAAGCAGACAATTGGTTTTATCTGGGGTATGCGAGGGATATTGCTGGTTGATTATCTTTCATACAAAGGAGGCCTTGCTTTTCTACAATTGCCAAATATCCAGTTTACAATCAGTTTTTCAATATGTCCTGGAACCTAGGCTTTCCTGAGAAAAATGAGCTTTTTGATCTCCTGTAATGACAACTAATTCCATGAGATAAGACTAAAAAAAAGAGAGAGAGAGAGAGAAAGAACAATTAACAATTAATTATTTCTCATGCTTTAAATCACAGTCGAAGCAAACAAAATTTTTAACTCTAATAGTTAGTGTTTGAACTTTTATAAGAAAAGAAAAATTTACAGAAAATTTACAGTTATGGAAAATTTTCTTAGCCTTTTGGCAATCAGGGTATAATTCATTGACACAGCTTAGTCTTGCTTAAACTCTTTATTCTTTCTGAGGACACTGGTGCTGCTAATTCAATACAGCTACTTGCTAGAGTGTATTACTCATGGGAGTACAGACCAACAGTCTATGAATAGACTGGCAACAAGTGTTCCTTGCTAACACAACCCTTACGTTACCAGCTAAATAATTTTAACAGAGCCTATTTCATCTGGAAACGTAGAAAATGTGATCAGTGCAAATCCATCTCAAGGTATCAGTGACCAAAAGTAAACTATTGTTTAACATTTTTGTACAGCTTAAGAAAAATGCCAGTGATCTCCACCCAGGCTCTGATGCAGAGATCTTACCATGGCCATTATCATTATTTTGTCAATACCTGCTCAATATCATGTGCCAGCATGGGGGCAAGCTTCAACTGATGTCATTTAGCTTTAAAAGCCTCTTCATGTTTACCTCTTAGAAAGCACTGTAACCTTCAGGATTATAGTGGCTGGGATTTGTTAAAGCATAGCGTTTATTTCTGTAAACCAACAAATTACCAGGTAATCATTTTCACATTGCTAGACAGCATTGAATATATGGAGTTGTTGATTTTTGTCAGTCTCTTTCTGTACTGGAGAACAATGGAGCAAAAAAATGGAAGCTCTTTCTTTTTCTCCCAAAGCCATAGAGGAAGGGTTCGTCTGCCAGATGAAGCAGGAGAACAGTAACAGAAAATGTGCTGGCAGGGCAATGAGGGTGGGATGGGGCAAGATTCTGAATCAGCATTTTGTATACTTGTTTGTTTTAATTATTGTTTGATATTTTGCTAAAATTTTTGGAAAGAAGCTATGAAACTTTGAGGAAGTGGGCTTTAAAGAGGGAGTTCATGTATTTTATTAATTACAGTTCAATACCTACATTGCTGTTCCCCAACACTGCTACTACCTCTTGCATCATCAGCTATTTGTGACAGTCATTTTAAAGAATTTATGAAATGTCTAACACAATGGGGAGTAGGTACCTAAAAGATACCAAATGGACATATTCCTAGTGCTGTGTTTTGGAATTTCAGCAGCTCTTGGTGGTTTCTGTGGTTCGTAAGTTTCCAGTAGTTGGGGTGTTACAAGGGACACCCTCAAATACAACCTGCAACTGGCCCTGTAGAGAGGTAAGCACATACTTCATGTCTTCTGGAAAATTCTGTGACTTTAGTGAGGCCAAGTTCATAATTTTGAAAGCCTTGCCTTGATCAGGGCTTGATTTGTAACCGCAACTCCATTTTGTCACCTCTTAATGTCAACTCATTGATTTCACAGTAACTATGGAATCATTAGTTACTATTAAATCCTTGCTTTCTCCAAGCAGCAGATACCTAATGTAGCAAAAATAATACACTTTTGTCAAATATAAATCCCGAGCATTCTTCTGAAATTCAACCCATCACGAACAGATGGCTGCCGCACGGGACTTATTTCTATGGTAACCTGTGAGAGTGCCTTCCTGTAGGGCTTTGGGCAAGTTGCTTAAACCTCTCTGTCCTTGTTTTTTTACAACCGTAGTCATAATACTTGTCTCATAGAAGAGGTATATGCTCCAAACAATATTTGGAAAGTGCCAGGAGGCTCTGTGAAGGAACATAATTGTAATTTAATGAGGGTATTGTCAGCACCTCCTCCAAAATTCTCTGGATCTAAGTCAAGCTTTATATGCCCCATCTCAGGAGTCTGAATGCACAGTGCCCCTTGGAAGAAATGACTGTCATTGGTACAGGTTGCCAATTACATGACACACAGGAGAATAAATAGTGTGTAATGGTGTAGTGCTTGGGAATGTGTCAAGCACATTTTCTTTGCTGGAATAATCTGTAGGTGGCAAGAGGACCTCAGAAATGGTTCAAAGACACGCAGGCAAGACACTTGGTGAAGGGGTTGTGTTTTTCCTAGCCCAAATTCTCATGACCTAGAGTGCAGAGAACGACCTCCGATGGCACTGCATGGGGTGCCTGGCAGTGAGGCTACACAGGGCTGACGTGAGGGGGTTAAGTACTACCTGCCGTTATCTGGGCCATACCCTTTCTGCACACCTGTTTGAACTTCAGGGTCACCTCAGCCACCAAGGATCCTGTTTTCAGTGAAAAAGAAAGCCAGGCATGGGCTGGGCAGGAGGTGGGCTGTCTTTCCAAGGTGCTTTCATCCTGGGAGCAGGACTCCCCAGCAAGCTGATGAGATATTCCCTAATACCTGCTGAATGCTGAAACAACGGTACCTCTCTACCATAGAAAAACAAACCAAAATGCTGAAAAACCAAAACCAGATTGATATAGCTCTATTGGTCAGTAATTTTTTCACTAGAGAAACTGATAAAAGCCATTTTGCTTTTGAACTTCTGGCTGCTTGTAGGAGAATTTCATTGTACTTGAAGTCCCTTTCCCAGAGCTGTGATTCACAAACATTTTGTGTAGCTGGGGACATATTATGGATTTGAATTGTAAGGACACCCTAACTGTGGTTCTGCATATAGTTTTGACAGGAAATTTGGTCATTTTGAAAGAAATGTGTCTGAAGAGACTGTTCAGCCTATCTCTGCCCCCCACCCAGCATATTGTGTTTGGAAGGGGAAGATATGGGTGAAGCCATTTCAGAGTCAAGCCCTGACTTTTGTGTACTTGCATTTCTTTTATATTGCTGGGTAATTTAAAGTGACGCATGGAAAAAAGTACAGTGTTTTATCATCTCTCTGTTCAAGCAGGTGGTGCTGTATTTTGTATAAAGGACAGTGCTTAATTTAAGATTTCTACCGTAGCAGTAATTGTAAATGACAGCATTTGTATTAAAAGAGCTGCTCTTCCTAGCAGCACTGTTATAAAAATACTGAAACAGTAGTGATATTATTATAGATCTGCTCCAGTAACAAAAGTTCTACTGTAAGAAAAATCTCTGATTTAGAAAATCTTTGCCATCTTTCACTGGTGACAAATGTTCCCTTGGTTCCCATACTGCTGCTATTGGATCCTCACGACATGAAGAGCTCAGAAGCAAGCAGCTGTGTACAGTAAAAGCACTACATGCTGTAGTAGCTTCAGCAGGAGCAAAGGTGGCAGAATCTGGCCTGGAGCAGTGTGCAGGGTAGCAGCGTAGAGAAAACAGCTGAGAGCTAGGCTGTGTTTTCCTGAAGCCCTTTGCTCACCAGTCCTCGGAGCAGTGTGTATGTGTGTGCGTGGGGGCAGGAGGGACATCCCTCTGTTCCCCCTGAGCCCCTCGGGCAGGGCAAGGCCCCTTTGCTGGGGGAAAGAGCTTAACGTGCTGCTTGCCTGAGTCAGGAGGAGCACCAATGTGCTATTAGTCTGCTCCTGAAGCCGATGGCTTTCCCATCACAGTGATTCAGTGTTAACGAGTGGCGTTGGCTGGGACTGGAAAGGGCGCTTCATTCCTTCTCCTCCATCCACTCCCCAGCAGCAGGGACTGGGGCTGACACCAAGCTCTTGGATGGCTTAAGGTGTTCTCCTCTTCTGCCCGTGCACTGCATGGGCCTGCATTTCAGAAGACCATCCACCTGCGTGTGAATGATGAGACGTGATTGACCCCGATCCCATTACAATTCCCGATCCCAAACATTTTTGATGCAATTGGAAGCCACAGCCCGTAACAGCCATTTCAACTTCCCTTGGTTTTGTGGCAGGACATGGAGTGGTTCACTTGTAGGAGTCCAAGTACACATTGTGGTGGGCTGGGTGAGGGGCCAAGAAAGGCATTTTATGCCAAAGTTCATTCGTCCTTTCTCTTCATATTGCATCTAAGTGTTTTTTTAATTACGCTAATGTTTTTGTCTTGTGACATTGCCTCACAGGTCACCTCACTCTCCAATTACTGCTTGTATAAGAAAGTGCTTCTTGACATTGCCCTCAATTTCTTTTCACTTTATTTCCATTTGTGCTTATCTGTGATGGAATGAAAGTATGAACCAAGGCTGAAATTAGCCATTAGGATTTTTATATACTCTAATTAGTATTCTTTTAGGAAAAATTAATTCTCTCTTTCTCTCCCTCTTTTTTTTTTTTTTTTTTAAATTCTGGTCCATATAAACCAGTTCTTTCTAGCCTCATAAGCTTAATGTCTTAATTTCCAAATTAACCTTCTCAATTCTTTTCTGAATCTTTCTGGTGGCATAGTAACACCCTTACAATATGGTGACCAGGAATTAATGAGTAATTTATTTCATCTTTGTCTGACAACATTTTGAGTACTAGCCTATACAGGAAAGAGCATTTCTTTAGAAATAAGTGCTGCTGTGGCCTACCTGAGATCTGTTGTGGAGGAGAGCTAAGTTTAGCTGCACACTGCTGGGTGGTGAGGAGAAAATTTAAAAAAGGTCTGAGTGACCAGACTGAGAAGCGGGGACAGGACACCACGGGTCACTCTGCTCTTCTCATCTGTCACCTCACTCAGTGTTCACCGTGTGCATGAGGGGAACTTCGTGAGGGAAACAATCAAAATGAATTTAGCAAAGTTTATGGGTTTTTCATACCTCTCCTATCCCATAAAATTTAGTTCCCCGGTGACCCCAGAGCTCACAAGGGAAGGTGGCTCCAGAGGAGGCAGGAGTCAGGGAAGGGTGCTGGAGTGGTTGTCAGAGGTGTGACTTCTTGCACGTCACTCTTCCTCTCCACACCTCGGGGACAAGAGGACAGGGAGGAGGGAGAAGGGATCTCCTTCCCATCTCAGACCACCTGGGATTATTCCCAGAAGGGCTATCACTTGGTCAACTCATCAAATGGCATCTCAAGGAGTTTTCTTACCCTCTTGCTGACTCCCATGGTGCGGAACAGGTTAGACTTGCTTCAGCAGTGGGGAAATTGGCCAACAATAATTAAAAGTGATTGCCAGCTGACACCGAGGCTCCACATTATTAGTTTAAATGAAGATACTTTCCATGGACGGTGATCCTTGCATACCATAGCACAAGCTATTGCATGCAATTAGCTTGCAGAAAAAAACCATGACGTGCCAAAGGAAATATCAGCCAGGAAAACACCAGCGTCCGTGCCCTCTCTCAATAGGAAGAGATGCGTCCTGTAAACCAAGTTGGCTTTGTGCTGATGCAGAAATCGAGTGCAGGACCTGGTGATACTCCAAGGCCAGGACAGCCCAGGTTCGCCCCTTGGAAGCGCCCTTCTGGCTAAACTACCGAAATCATAGCTTTTGTATTAATACATCTCTCATCTCCTTCCCAGCCAAATAGTCAACTTCATTTGCAGTCAGTGTGGCTTCCTCAAGGCAGGGTTAGCTATGTTGGTGTCTTTTCTGATGCATGTTTGTCCAAGCTGTTCATAACTACCTTCCACAATGAAGACACCACCACCTGCCCAGGTACTCTACTCCAGCACTTACAGCAGCCCTGCTATTACAAAATGCTTTCTGATGTCTCGCCTAAATTGTCTTCACTGCAATTTAAACCCATTTCTTCTTGTTCTGCCACAGCAGTGCAATAGTGTGTTTTTTCCAGTTTTTCCTCCTAAGTCATGTTTTCAAGACCTTTGATTATTACGACTGTCTCCTTTCCATTTTTTCCCCCACATTTTTGTTGAAGACCAGTGCTCAAACCTGAACATGGCATTCCTTTATTACTTAGGGGAAATGAACTTTCCATTTATTTCATTTAATCTAATTTACTGACTATGTTTTGATTTGGGGAAAAGCCTCATTCATGATTTTTTTAAACCTTGGGCTGGATAATAGAGATATCACTGTCAGAAAAGTATAAGCTTGTGCCTGGCAGCTTTGAGGAAGAGGCAAGGCCTGGGAAGATTAAAATCATATTCCATCCATCTATTATCATCCATCTTCTGCAATGACCAAACACAGCTTCCACCCAAACTTACCAAGCACAAGGCTTGCTCCTTCGTGTTGGGACAACAAACCATGCCAAAGGGAATAAGAAACAAGTCACAGTCTGCATTAATTTACCTTATGCAAATCAGTGCTGTGAGGTATATCTAAATAGTGGTTGTAGCATTCCACTGCCTGTGCTGTGAAAGAGATTTACCATATTGCTACAGTGGCTGTAGCTCTTCCACAGCAATATGGAGATACATAGAAATCTTAGAAAATATGAAAAAAAATATGATTGTGTGTAAGTCTGCCTCTAAGACCCCCTCTAGGTGGAGGTCATTACTAGAGTGAGTCACCAACAAGAAGGCAAAAATACCTCAGCAATTCCAGTTCTGCACTGGGTCCTTACATACACATACACAGACCTGCATATTGTACCCTTCCCAAATATTTTGACATCAGAAGAAGATATTTCTCCTCCTAGGTATCTGACCTAGCATGTCTCCAGAAAACTTCATGACCTTTATATAGATGGACTCCTATCTGATATTATTGTACATAAAATAACATCAGGGGTAAGGTAGACAGATGAAACACATTACAGGTGACACAAATCAAGTACCTTGCCATTAGGAAGTAGACACCTAGTAGACACCTTTTTCTCACCAGTAAAGCTGCATACCATTAGGTCTACGGTGCCTAAAATTTGTGGATGCATGTGCATGGAAGAAGGACTATTAAAAAATATAAAAAAGGAAACAGTGAAGAAAATCCTTTCAAATAGTTTCTGTGGTGAGTATAAAAGAGACATATCCAGGTCTTTATGTCCTTTATGTTTTACACACCAGTACAATCTAGGGACACAGACTATGGCAATGAGTAAGGGCACTAGAACAGCTGTTTTATAGTACCAGATAGTTTATGAGTACTTGAGCAGAGCACTGCAGATAAAATGAATATGCTACTAGACACTTAGATTATCCTTACAACTGGTTAGAGCAAGGTGACCTGGGCAGGTTACTGTGATCAATATAGAATTCTTACAGCAAACTTATGTGTGTATAGTGGCTCCCACATGAAACAAATTCTTCCCATGTTGCCCATGTAATTCAACTGCCTTTAATTCTAAATTGCCACTTTCAAGAAGAAAATGGAGCTGCATTTCTGTGGGTAGTGGATGTTTTTCTGCTTCTTCATTGCAAATACAACAACAGACCACTGTTTTTGCTGAGCTAGCTGTTTCCTTGCATAGTCAAGTCTTTATGTTTTCATTGGCAGGGCTATATTGCACATTTTAGGAGCCACAAGGAGCAAATCATGCTTTAGATTCCATAACATAAGCGTTAAATAGTTCTGCGCTGAAATACACTGTGGGTGCAATTAGATGTCTTTGCCATACTCAAATAAGTAAACACATCTTGGCTGTTCACCTAAGCCCCTGAACAAGCCTGCACAGCATGGGGTTATTCATGTGGGGCAGCCCTGCAACATAAGCCAAGCGAGGAACAGCTCAGGGTCTTGCACTGATTTGGCAGGGCGGTAGATGGGTCAGCCCTGCTCCACACCCTACCAACAACAAGAGCAGCAGAAGCTCATGGCCTCCTTTCCCAGCCTGGCAGAGGGCTCTGAGCTTGGCTGGAGCTGTGTAAACCCTCAGGCTGGTGCTGGGGATACGGTTCCTGTAATCACGCTGAGGACAAGAGAATGTTGTAGAGGTTTAACAGTGGCACCTGCAAGATGCACACTGCAGATGCCCTTTATAGCACCTCTACTTTCTTTCAGGCAACCCATGTGGTTTGATGAATTTGTTTCTTGGCCTATTTCAGAGACGTCTCAGATGGGAATTACAAGTTTCCAGAAATGTCCCAATTTGGAGAAGATTTTCACGGGCTCTATCTAACTTACTGCCTCTGAAATTCCAGTTGCCTGTAATCTCAGATTTAAATTAAAGTTTCAAGGAACCAAGGTTCTAGCGTTCTTGCAAGAGTACCGTCTTCCAGAGTTTTGAACTTCTTCCCTCCAGAAAGGATACCCATGGAAGCTCGGCTGCCCAAAGACTCGAGGCACCCTTAGAATTATTTGCAGACATTTCAGCTACAATATTCTTTTTCCCTGAGCAGGTGTCTACAAGGAGTGTGTTTTTTTCTAGTTCCCCCATCCCCCATTAAGGCACTGCCTTCTTTTTCAGTATGCTTTGTTTCAGAATGAAACATTCAACAAATGTTTTAGGAACATTGTCATAGTTATTATCTCCTTCCTCAGCAGAGGCAAATCACTTATAAACATTTCCAGCTTCACTCCCCTTTGCTTAGATTAATGAACTGACCAGTACATCACTGCTCTTGGTGATAAGCTTCACTGCAGTTCAGGACCGAGTAAAACACTCCTTCCATGAGAGTATTATCAGACTGAAAGCCTGGTGGTGTATTACACAGTTTCTTTGTCTCTCTATAATGCTTTTTCAACATGAGTCAGTTTTCTGGCACTGAGTCACCTACGAGTGGTGAAGAGTCACACAAAAAATATACATATATTTTGTTTAACACTGGAAGTTGTGCAATTGACTCTTGTGATTTTGTCCTCAGCCTCACAGGATCTGGGCTGGTTTCAGATTTTTTGAAAGAGACAGTTATCCCAGTTCCTTGTCTTCAGTACTTGTGACACTTCCCTAGACTAAATAGAGAGTCATCTCCCATTCCTTCTGAGGTGGTAGAAGAAAACTTCTGCTGAAGGAGCTGCCTGCCATGTCGCTGCAAACTGTATGGGAATGGCACTTCCCATGGCAGGGAAGTAGGTTATCTACCTCCATGGCTTTCTGTGGGTACCTCCTCAATATTCTTCTGGACACTATTTCTCTTGCTTACGTATCATCACTACAGACACCTGCTTCATTCCCAGCTGCCTCTTCCATTCTCCATTTCCTATAAGTTTATGCCTCGAGTTCAAGCTTTGGGCTGTGAGCCCAACTGTGCATATATAGAATAATCTCAAGGAAAAGAGGAGATGGCAGGAGATGCTTAGAAAAAACAGGGAAGGTAGTCTAAAGAAAAATAGGTTTGTCCTGGATCAGACTTTCTAGAGAAGCACTGTGTGGGAGTATGAGCGATGTGATGACTGGATAGTTGAAGAAAGAGAAGTGAAGATAAGAATTGTGGGGAGTAATATAATATGAGAATCACCTCACCCAGCCATGAGGCAAAAACAAGGGAAGTGCCCCAGTTGCCAAAGAGGAAATCTGCATTCCTATAAGGATATTTCAGAGTGAATTTTAACCTTCACCATTCATGTACACTTTGAAGATGAGCAGTGATCAATGCCCTCCTAGAGACTTGAAAAAGCAGGTCAAAAAACCACGATGCTCAAACATATATTTCTTTTTTTTTCAGTCTTACCGATGGTCAGGCGATTTACCAATGCAGTATTTGTGCTTAGGCATGTCAGCACTGTGCTGAACAAGAAATGCAGTTAGATTAAGGAGATCAGACTTTTTCTTCCCCTCCCATGTCTGGTTTCTTGTTAACTTCAACGAAGAATATCACCTACCTCATAGGTGGAGGTAGCCCCACTCCCATGCAATGGGGAGAAGGACAAGGGGAGCTGAAATTTAACTACCTCAGCATGGGCACCCAGACATCTTTCTAAAAGGCCCACATCTTTGAGTGGGGAGAGCTTTCCATGCATTCAACGTCACAGCCTTGCTCCTCTAAGACCTCTGTGAATAACCCACCCTCTCCCCACCTCCACCTGCAGCTGCCAGTGGAAGCTGTGGGTGCTGAGCCCAGGCAGGGTCAGCCCCATTCCACATGACCCATGACAAAGCCCCATGTTTTCCACCACATCCAAAAGACGCCTGCAGAGACCAGGGGCCAACATCAACCTGGTGAAGATGGAGCACAGAGATTATCTCCCATCTTATGGGCACTGCCATCTGGCATGGATGCACATGTGGGAGATTAAACATGTAAAAGCCAGTAGCGGCAACAACAACAACAAACATTTCCATAATAGTTCTCTTTCTGTCTCTTTTTCTTTTTTTTTTAATTTTTTTGAAGGAAAACACGTTGACTGTCTAATTTGGATTCATAAAGGAAACCTATTAATGAAAGGCTTCAAAGAACCGTCTCAGAACTTTTAATCAGTAGTTGTATTTTAGCATGGAAAAAAGCAGAGGGGGCTGGGTGGCGGGCTTTTTTTGTTGTTGTTTTTTGTAGTTTTTGTTTAAAGCGACTGACTATTTGAAAGCAGGCTGGGCGAGGGAGCCCAGCAGGGAGCCTCTTCTCACCCACCTGGAGAAGAGGCCCCCTGAATGCTTGTTTTCATTAGCATGGGCCTCTCTGGCTCTTCAAAACCCTTTCCACCAGTTGCCAAGGCAACCTGGAGCCGTATTGCGGCACACGGATGTTGCACATCAACTGGTGTGTTGCACTTAACTGAAATAAATAAGCAAATAAACATGAAAAATGGCCATGGGCCAAATAAGGGCACTGTCTTTTATCATGGACATCTAACATTTATAGGGATTTCAAACACTCTACCAGGCATATCAGCAAAGAGGTAGTTGATCAAAAAAGGAAAATGCATACACACGCACAGCCAGTTCTTTTCATTTTAATGGGTCTTCTTACTTGAATAAGGTGAAAGGAATTGGGTCTAGAATATGCAATCCCACTTGCGAGCTTTGAGTTATGTTTTCATGCCATTCGATGGCTCTCAGCTGGGCCTGTTTTTTCAGCAGGTCTCATCTCCTGCTTCAGCATTGGCAGCTGTGCTTTCCCACCAGACCTGGCCACCACCCAGGCTACCCGTGGAGCTATGGAGCACTGAAAAATAACCTCAACAGCAGGTTCTGCAAATCTGTCATTTGGGATCAAGTGCTCCCGGACTCTCACCTGAGTCCTTATGCTGCGGTGATACGTCCCATAGACATGGGGATATGAGGGAAGGCCCTGGGCCTGAGACCTTGGTTTCCAGGCAGCATGAGAAACCAACCCTGTAGAGAAGGAAAATGTTTGGAGAAATACCATGGACTGCATTTGGGGGTGAGTATCAGCACCTGCAGCCATGCTAGCAAGGAGGTGTGAGGGGAACGGCTTCCACCGCTGCCTGCACGCGGTCCCTGACATTGAGGGGTAACAGCTGCAAGACCTCTTCAGATAGTCGGAGGCCAGCCAAGGAAAAGCATTGCCTCCCTGGGAATGTTTGTAGTAGGTCCAGCTAAGTAGGGCTGCAAAAATAGTTTTCCTTTAGACTCAGGAAGGGAGGTGCTGGCTGCAAATGCTGGCAGGGGAAGAGGGAAGGGAGTGGGGAGGAAAGCACCATGAGGAGCAGCAGCCATTGCTCTGGTGTTCACTGTGCCATGCTGTGCTGTGCTAGCAGTCATCAGAGCAGGAGGCAGCACCAGGAGCTCATCAGGGGCAAGGCAGCAAGCTTCTTGCAGGTCCTGTGTGTTGCTGGGAGTAGATATGAAGGCTGGCTGTCCTCAGCAGAGGCCACAAAGGACTCCTGTTTTCTTCAGTGGAGTTCATGCTTCCCGCAAGGCGACGGAGAGAGATGCCATACCACCCGACTGTGGTCATTTTGACTGCATGTGCTTACAAAGTCTTTGCACACCAAGTAGAAGTACAGGTTCTCAGCCTCTCACCAAGTCCCCTCATTACTCCTGTGCAACGTACACCAAAGGGCTTTCTCTAGCCCCTCATCCTCAGTGCAGACCATGGGTGTCTCTGCGGCTTTTGCAGCTCCATTTTCTCAGTGGACTCGCCGTGTTAGCAGCTCCTCTGGCATGCGCTAGCATGACAGTTACATTATTTTAATCTCTCAAGTGTTATTGTAACACAGACCTTCCAAATGGAGGGACTGAATAGCCTTATGGTACCAAATGTACATATGCACACATGGGTATATGTGAGCGTATGCACACGTGTGTATAGACAAATGTGTATTACTGTGTGTTGCATTATATATTTATTTATCTATTAGATAAACACTTTTAAAAAACTATTTTGCAAATCTATGTGCAAATATATAATGTCTTTAAAATACATATATACCTATCAGATCTACAAAACATGCCAGGTATTTGTTGAGGGCTGAGTCTTCAGATGAAGTATTTGATTCTAGTTTATATTTTTATTTCATTTTTCTTTTTATGTAAGCTGTTACCTGTTTATTTAGGACTTTCAAATATGTAGCTATATATAACTGTGATTGCTGAAATGAGTGTAAACATCATTAAAAAATGTATCTTCTTTTGCAAGCTCTGTAACTGTCACAGTCATAAGTACACAAATGGAGATGATGATCAGTCATGGGTGTACTGCAAAAAATATTTATATAGCAGATAGAAAATCTGACTTGCCCAGAAGTACTTGAAGCTGATCGTGGCAAATGCATTTCATGTAAGCCAAAGACTGAAAAATGGGTTTATAATGAGGACTCTAAAATTCTTAAAACATTATTGTCACAGTTAACGCCTAAGACCTCGGAAGCAGATGGAGCAGAAGGAAAGTGCTGTGGAATTAGCAACAATACGCACCCTGTCTGGGGTCCATGTTGGGTTTGGTTTTAATACCTGCATTTTGCCTGGATCATCTGCGTTACTTCACAGGTGTCTTAAGAAACATAAGGAAAACTTTGTCTCTCTCTGACACATGTGATGAGAGCTCCATGGGACTGATACCACCTCCACCCATTTGTGATAACTTCAGTTCTCACAAGGTTCCCATTACTGAATGCTGTAGGTGCGTCATAGTCTCTCTTGCAGCCTGATTTTCAGGATTTGGTACTGGTTTGCCAAGGGATCCCCAGTTGGTCACACCTGAGCAGCAGCCTGCAGCCAGGGAAGTTCTCAGGTTGCATCCTCAGAGCTGGGGACATAGACCCAATCTATGCAAGACGGGGAGCCTGATCTGCAGGGGGCTTGCTTGCAGTCACACAGGCAGAGCAGTGAATTAACTCCCACAGGTGTTGCTGAAAACAAAAGACCAAATTTTCTGAGCTGCTGCAATAAACATGATTGTCTAGATCCCTGAATCCCATCCATAAAACCCATTAACTGCACCAGAGCTATGCTGATTTGAGTCAGCTGGGGACATGGTGCAGTGGAAGAGGACAGGGTTGTAGCGTATGTAATGGAGTACACCTCGTCCTGCTCCCTGGTGAACATCTATCAGGTTCAGCAAGGCTGTAATGGTGCATATTAGAGGATGTCCAGCATGATCTATGGAGTGGTTTAAATTGCATCAGACTTAGTGTGGCCTCTCACACTTCCCTGAATGGGGAAACTCAATAATTCTGAGCTACCGCAGCTCTGAAAAATTGTGCCCGTAAATCTCTTTCTCATCCAGCTCGTTGTGTTTCCAAGGATGATCGTGGTGCAGCTGCATCAAATATGCACCCTACAAAGTGTGTGGTTGAAAGCAGCAGACTTTGTGTTTTATACACGGTACGCAAGCATTTCACTTCACCTTTAAGGAACAAGCTTCATTTCACCAATCTGTTTTTCTGGTAGTACATCTGTTAGGAAGAAAAAGGCATATGGGTCTGCTCTGAGGAAAAGCAAACTCCTCTTGGCAAGATCAGGTCCTTGAGCCTGATAGCACCAATTCTGTCTCACATAAGATGAGGAGCAGAGAAAAAGAGCAAAAGGCCTGTGCACCCCTCCAGCCCTGTTTAAACTCGAGTGCGGGAAGGGGCAAGGGGAAGAGGAGGAAACCATATGTCAGCTGTCTGTAAAAGTATCAGATTAAGCTGATAAGTAATCTTTGCTCAGAGAGTAGTGTGCTGTTGGTATTAATAAGCCTCCTTTCAAGATCAGGCGTGAGAGGAAAGAGCTGCAGGATCTGGCAGTTTATTTACTGATTGTTCCCTGGTTGCGTTTTTTAGGTGTTTTGGGAGGAATAGAAGGGGTATTATCCTTCTCATGGAGCTAAGGGAGTATTGCCCAATAGTGAGGAAGGTAGCTATGGACTAACTTGAAGAAGAACATTGAAAAAAAAATTAAAAAAAAGAAAAAAAAAGAAGCAGCAAAAACCCTGACCCACCAAAACAAAACTGAATGATGGTCTCTGTTTCTGAGCTGGACATGAGACAAATATGGGGTGACAGAAGGAGAGGGATTTCATCAAGCCCTGGTTTTGGTCCCTCTGTCTTCAGCCCCCCGACATCACCCCGCACTGGCAATCCGTGGAAATCAATGGAACAACTTAAGGATTAGGACACTTGATCAGCAATGCACTTAAATACGCACTTAACTTAAACATCTGAACAATCCCTTTGAATTCAATGGCTGCACTCACGGAGTTAAAAATAAGCCTGCTGTTAAGTGCCTTCATCAGATCAAGGTCTAATTATTTATTCTACGTGAGTAGTTCCAGAAGAACTTGGGTCTTTGCTGTTTAGGTTAGTAAACTCAAGAAATATATCCTACACTTCTGATTTCTGTAGTGGCAAAACGAAGCATACTTTAAAGAGGGAAGCACTCTTAAAATCTTTTTGCACAATGAAACCTGTGTCAAATGGATTAAAATAAAAAAGAAGATAGAGAGATTTGCTAAGTAAGGAAACCCACGAACTTCTGTAGACAAAGAAATTTTACCGGAGATCTCATGGATGCTTTAAAGGGACATCTTAAGATGAGGCTTCTCTTTTGAGGACTGTCATTTGCAGTTAGTCAGTTGCTACTTCTGGTTGGATTTGAGATGGATCTTCAAGAGGAAAGCTTAAATGAAAAAGAACAAATGCAGTGTCCCCAAATTAATTTCTTAGTATTGCTTCTGCCATCTAAGGAAAATCTGTCCCTGTGCATAAAGCCTCTCCGAAGCCCTATGCTGCATATTATGTCCCCAGAATAAGCGTAAGCAAGTTTGTGCTCTGGGTTAGGTCTGTGCATCCCCTATTGTGTGGGGAGGTGATATTTACTCAATGAAATCAGAGCTGGGTGGTGCTGTGGGAGAGCTCCTGTTCACCCATGGTACATCTCTGCTGCCCCAGGGCTTTGGGGTGCTCAGGCAGCTCAGTGCACACAACCACCGCGCTTGCGGTTGACCACAATACAACAGGCTCTTACCTGAGGTATGGAGCCTCCAGGATTAGTCCCAGGTGCATGCCCAAAAGGGGAAGGTGGAGGCGTGAGTGAAATTTCTTTGGAAGTTAATGAAATCTTTGATTTCGGTAACAGAGATGAGCATTTTGTTTATTTTTGGTTCCTTCCTGGCCAGAGGCTTTCAATCAGAGTCGATTTGTCCCATCCTCACTGTCAAGGCCAGGGTTCATCTCACAGCACATCAGGCACTTGGTTTCCAGCAGCTGGGGTGAAACAGGGGCTCTCCTGAGGGTGATTCACACCATAGGTGGGCTGAGATGTCCTCAGGAGGTGCCTTTCTCCCTGCCTTGACTATAATGGGATCCAAGGGCTGTCAGCGCTCCAAACTTAGCCACCTCAACCACGTGCCTACAGCACGATTGGATGAATCCAGGCTTATACATATTTTCTCTTCCCTTCAGGTAAAATTTCACTTTGCATTGACCTTCTGCACTCTTCAGCTCTCAAAGGCAGTCTCCAGGGGAGCACCAGGGCTCAAGTAGCAAATGTGCTGCAGCCCCATTTGCTGTTTACCCTGCAGACTGCCACCCTTGATGTCCTTCCCTCGGGTGTCTCAGAGGTGATTTCCAGGTTTGCGTCCCTCACACAAGGCACTGGCACTATTAATATTCCTGATCACAAACACCAGAGAACCACAAGCAAAACTCCCACACACTGAGAATAACTCCAGTGCTAAATATAGGGGATCTTTTATGAATCTATTTGCCACTTCCATTAATCAGGGCAGAAATACATTATTGTAAGATATCTAAGCATTTTGTCATTGCTCACTGGCTGTGTCAAAATGTAGTTTGAACAGTTATCTCTGTATTTCTGATTAATATTATAACAACCACCGGCTAATCACAGAGCCAGCAGTGAAAACTGCTCTAATCGTTATCTTTCTGGCTAA